>NC_091124.1:26567500-26917500 GCF_040183065.1 Periplaneta americana | reverse complement strand
AACATAATTAAAAAGATCCGCACCCTTCTTCAGAAACTGAAATAGATAAAAAATCGTCAAAATCTTCACTCTCATTTCGTGATAAAATACTAATAATTATACACTTCACCCATTAGACGGTTATTCAATATGGAGTTCAGAATCATCTTCCCAAATACAAAGAGTTCAAAGCATTCAAAACAGATGTTTTCGCTGATTGCGGGCGCTCAATGCAATTCTACATTATGATCTTGGCTTTCGGATGTAATACAATCCTCCGCAAAAGTAATTTACTGTTACAAAGTTCTCTCAATCACCACACCAACCCTCTAATTCAACAGATTCCTCTCAACTATTCACCAGATCCGCAACTTAGGTACTAGACACAAAAGTAAAAGATACTCTGATCTGATATTAATATTATTATTATTATTATTATTATTATTATTATTATTATTATTATTATTATTATTATTCTATTCACTTTATTAAGCCATTAAACATACAGTGATAGGCTTCGTCACAATATAGAAGGGAGGAAAAAAAAACATACATTTGAAAATACACATATAATTGAAAACAGTGAAGTTTAATTAGAATGAAAACACAAAACATTTTGAAACACTAAAATTAATGAAACACTTCACTCTTAATGTAATAATTGTAACTAAATGTAAATAACTTTATTTGTTAAAAAAACAATTTCGTATGAATTTATGTTAAGAAACTCATCTACAGAGTAGAAAAGATTAATTAAAAGCCAATTATAAAATCTAGCTTTGAAACTTTTGGTTGGTAACTTATAATATTGACTGGGAAGCTTATTATATAATTTCATCCCCATGACAGAAAAATTTGTACTAGTTTTATGTAATCTACAGCATGGAATATTAATTTGTTCACTATTTCTAATTTCATGATCATGTATATTGGCTATTAATGAGTAATTGTCTATATTTTGTGAGTGTAAAGGACTAGGTCGTATATATATATATATATATATATATATTACTTACTTACTCACTTACTTACTTACTTACTTAGTTACTTACTTACTGGCTTTTAAGGAACCTGGAGGTTCATTGCCGCCCTCACATAAGCCCGCCATTGGTCCCTATCCTGAGCAAGATTAATCCAGTCTCTACCATCATAACCTACCTCCCTCAAATCCATTTTAATATTATCTTCCCATCTACGTCTCGGCCTCCCCAAAGGTCTTTTGCCCTCCGGCCTCCCAACTAACATTCTATATGCATTTCTGGATTCACCCATACGTGCTACATGTCCTGCCCATCTCAAACGTCTGGATTTTATGGTCCTAATTATATCAGGTGAAGTATACAATGCGTGCAGCTCTGCGTTGTGTAACTTTCTCCATTCCCCTGTAACTTCATCGCTTTTAGCCCCAAATATTTTCCTAAGAATCTTATTCTCAAACACCCTTAATCTCTGTTCCTCTCTCAAAGTGAGAGTCCATATTTCACAACCATACAGAACAACCAGTAATATAACGGTTTTATAAATTCTTACTTTCAGATTTTTTGATAGAAGACTAGATGACAAAAGCTTCTCAACCGAATAATAACAGGCATTTCCCATATTTATTCTGCGTTTAATTTCCTCCCGAGTGTCATTTATGTTTTGTTACTGTTGCTCCAAGATATTTGAATTTTTCCACCTCTTCGAAGGATAAATCTCCAATTTTTATAGTTCCATTTCGTACTATATTCTGGTCACGAGACATAATCATATACTTAGTCTTTTTGGGATTTACTTCCAACCCAACCGTTTTACTTGCTTCAACTAGAATTTCCGCCTTTCCCCTAATCGTTTGTGGATTTTCTCCTAACATATTCACGTCATCCGAGTAGACAAGAAGCTGATGTAACCCGTTCAATTCCAAACCCTCTGTGTTATCCTGTACTTTTCTTATAGCATATGAATGTTGTGTTTCATTCACTTAGTACATTATAGTTGCACCTCTATGGAATTTATGTGAATATTTCTTCTTAACTCTTTATTATGTTATTAATGTTTAAAACACAACTACAATATCAAGAAATTGGTGTTAGTACTTTTGTTTTACAGACAATATAGATAATATCAAACAGAAACAATCCATATAAAAATAACGACATAAAATTTCACGTTCCGTTTGAAGCTTGTGTACCACTGTTTTCTTAATCTAACAGGCTGCTTGTTCATATGCATAGGCCCTAATCCTTCCCTCATCCATACCTAGCGCTTGATGCCCAAGAACAAACGTCAAGGTCAGAAAAATTCGCTTCCTTTGACATCACTGGTATATGGCATATTAGCGATTATAGCACAAAAATTTTAAAATTATTTTCACCACTTGAAGACTATGACCATGGATGGGCAACTCGTGCTCCCAAAGTGCTAAAAATCCTTGAAAGAGAGAAAGGCAGACGGAGCCAGCCGCAGCAGTTACAAGTTGTTTGTAGTTTCGCTGCAAAAGCCACGGTGCGCTCTGGCGGCTCATGCAGGTGGTCGTGATATCTATTCCATGATTTGAATTTGAGAATGACTCATGGTACAATAATTATAGTAATTTTAGAAGGACTATACCTAAACACACATAACAAAATTATATTATTTTCTAGCTTTGTAAATTAGTTTAGTACTGGAAACACAAACTGAATACAACATTTTCAAGAGACAACAAATACAGCTGCAACACTTATTTATTATTTCACCAACTGTTAATATTTCTTATTATATGTCTTATTTGAAACGTAGAGCGCGAGAATTTACAAGTCTTTATACATTAAAGAGTATTCCTCTCTTCTCAGATAGGTAATAGTCTGTATTCGCAAACAATAACAAATTCAAGGAAGTATTTTTTACATGTCACGCAGATGAAATAAGCTTACTTCTGAGCTCTTTCTTTACTTTGAGAGCTTTTACACTTCTTTCTTGTATTAAACTCTGACTCAAGCACATACAGTATATATGGAAGCAAAGACTATATTTGGAAATTGTACTTAGGCAACATTACGAACAGTTCGATTCCTGATTTTGCTGGAATCTGAGTGGTGTGCTGTTCTGTAGATTTATTAATTCAAGCTATAAATTTTCAGGATTTTCTATCGGCGTAAGCCAAAAAGATTTCAGAAAAAATTCGATTCTTTGTCAATTGTCACAAACTTCTCCAAACTTAGCAGTGAATTCTGCTGTAGGTCTTGAAGTAGGGTCTTATATTTTATAAGAAGATTTTCTTATCACTCTTCAAGATAGTTTATAGATAGTGAAGTTGTCTATGTTCTACATGATACCACCACATTTCAAATTTATCCATAAATGTTCTTAGCTAGTCTATTATATGTCGTGCAATTCTGTAACTCGCACGCACAACGTGCTAATGATATTTGATATCAGTCTCACCTTGTTGATATCTCATTTTTACCTTTAGCTGTTCTAAAGCAATTGCAGACAGTATTTCTTTACTAAAACCTTAAGTATTTATTTGTAACATAAAATGTCATGCGTAAGAAAGTGTAATAGAATACTGTACAAGCTTTACCTCTCTTCTTAATAAAAAAAATTATCTTTTTAGTCGTAACTAAAGAGAAATGATCTGGGAATTATATTCAAAGCTCGGAACTTGGGGACTTGTGTCGTGTGCATGAGTAAGGTTACAGGTACAACGTACACAAAGCTCACGCTGCAAGTGCTCAGGGACAGTCGTGTGTACTAAGAAAGTGGCCACAACTAATGACAGGAAGACGGACGAAGAAACTGTTATGTCGAAGCCAATGACATTCAGAGAATTAAAGGTAAACGGTCTGTTTGAGGAAATAGAAAATACGTGTTATTTCGAATGGGTATTATAGAAGTTTGAAAATACATTTTGTTTTAAATTTAAAATACGGAATTTCGTGGAGAATTCGGAGGAGATACATTATTTTTTTTTCGAATGGAGAGTTTATATTTTGTAAGTTGTGCCACACACAAACTAGAGGCTGGAAACGAAATTCATTGAAAGGCATTGCAGTCCCTCAAATTGTAGAAAAATCTGTCCATAGACATGGATCGAAACGTAGAGGGGCTTGCCTTAGTAGTGACACACTAATTGAAAATTATTTTCGAGAAAAATGTAGGATATACTTATCTTTCTCAGATACGAGATCAGCTAGCAACTGCTGAAAATCGAACAGAAAACAGTAACAATGAAAACATTCAGTATTTTAAGTCTGCTACCGAAAAATCTTCGAATGTAGGTAGTCATACACTGTAATAAAATGTACACAGCAGAACAGTAAATTTGATATATTTCTCATGTTTATTTTTATTATATATATATGCTATGAAATTACGTGTTTCAACCTACCATAATATTATCAATATGTTGTTGGAGCCAGAAACCACTTTTGTAGCAGGCCTGACAGTACCTCCGTGCTGGAAGCGGGAATATGTTGACATTGAAGTCCGGTCGCTTAGTCACGTGCAAAGAAACAAGTCCCCAAGTTCCGAGCTTTGATTATATTATTTTCCACTTAAAACGAGCCGCCACTTACTGCAGACGCGATCGAACTTGTGTCTTGAAAGAACCGCATACAGATAGTACAGCTAGTACAGAGTCCGTTCTACCTGCACTGAGATTGTGTTGACACTTTGAGAGCACGAGTTGCCCACCCATGAGTATGACAGTTTTCGTGGAGCTGTGTTTCTAACACATACATGTATACATTTCAACACCTTTTGGAACTCCCTGTATTCGAAGAGGTATGGAGGCTGCGATATAAGTAATAGGTTATACGTAGAGAAAGGGTTTGGGATTAAGAACGTGGGAGGATGAAGACAGGACGAAAGGGGACGTTAAGAAGGATACGCTGCAGGAAGAGGAGTCTACAAATTGGAATTTAATCGAGAAAATGAGAAAGCGGAAACGGATGTTTAGAAGCGAGATAAGCCGCACGCCATTGTGCGTTTGGGTTTCTTCGAAAGTTTAGCTGTGAGTTACATAACTGAATTAAAAAAGTAAGAAAAGATGCCCCTTTTCCCTTCAAAAAAAGAAAATTGCTTCTTATTTTGTTAGGAAAGAAAAATGAACGGAGCAGATTCATCCTTTAGAAGGCAGTGATAATGTGAAGTAGCTTACGCTTTGTTTGGCAATAAATTAGACCTCATTCTCAAGGAACAATGCCCTCGCATAGGAAATGGCTTTACAAATTTGATTGAAAGAAACTTCAATAACAGAAGAGAGGAATTGCTCAAATGTAATTTAAAATCAGTAATTTGTAAATGCGTGGAATATAGAATATCAAATTTAAAGTCGAATGAACTTATTCTGTCGCTGAAATGAATGAAGGTTCCAAAATGAAACTCGACGGAAGTGATTACTGCAGTAAGCCAATCAGAGATGAGGGGGCATACAACGGAACGTTATAAGTAATAGAACTGTCCTCTTCATTTGCCAAGATATTTATTCCCTTTCCTTCATTCAAAATGCTAATATCATTAGAAATAGACGTAGAAAAGACTCGCATAAAGAAATGTATTCGTCTATAGTCAAAAATGTTTTCCTTATTAGTAAGTATTATTTTCATATTGTTTTTCTTTGTCTATTCTTAAGTCTGTTACTTTTCTTTCTCTTCGTTCTCAGACATGTAGTTCTTCTTTCTACTTTCTTCAGACCATTATAATTCTTTTTCTCCTTCTTATCGACATTTCCCCTTTGTGCCCTCTTTTTTCTTCTAGCCTAAATCGCTATAATTTTCCCCCAATTTCCATCTTCCTCTCGTTTCGGTCGTGTCTTTCCAGTAGTTCGTTACCTCTAGCTCTGTTCCCTTTGTATGATTTACCTCCGTTTTCCATCGCAGTTTCTCTACCTTCTCTTTGCCATTATATTACTCTTTTCCAATATTAGTAATGTTCATCATCTTTCTCCTTTTTACCGTCTTCGTTTTTCTCTTATACTTAATCTATTCTTCATCTTCTTGCTGTACGTTATTTAATTCTGCGTAATAATTCTTTCTGTATTGTTGCACAATGCTTTTATCATACTCCTAACCTCCATTGACCTTCGCATCCGATTTTTTTTAAATGTGTTCTTATTTAACTAGCCTAATATTCAATCAACCAAACAATGAACTCATTAATCAATTAACCAATCAAGCCATCAATCAAATCTTATGTCTCCGACTGGGGCAAAGGACCGCAACAATATTTTTCTTTCCTGTCTTCTCATCTTCCTAGTTTTTACATTGTCTCCTTTCCCACTCCTTATTCTTCTAGTCCTTAAATTGTCTGTTTTTCTAGCTGCATATCTCCCTAGTCCTTAAATTTTCTCCTTTCCTACCTTCTTAGCTTCGTAATCTTTAAGTTTTTTTCCTTTCCTATCTCCTTATTTCCTTGGTCCTTAAATTGTCTCTTTTCTCACCTCCTTATTTTCTAGTCCTTACATTTTCTTTTTCTTAAGTCTGTATTTTTGTATTCCTTAAATTTTCTCCTTTCTTACCTCCTTATTTTTCTAGTCCTTAAATTATCTTCTTTCTTACCTCCTTATTTTCTAGTCCTTACATTTTCTTGTTTCTTAAGTCTGTATTTTTCTATTCCTTAAATTTTCTCCTTTCTTACCTCCTTATTTTTCTAGTCCTTAAATTATCTTCTTTCTTACCTTCTTATTTTCAAGTCCTTACATTTTCTCCTTTCTTAAGTCTGTATTTTTTCTATTCCTTAAGTTTAATCCTTTCTTACATCCTTATTTTTCTAGTCCTTACTTTTTCTCTTTTCTTATCTCCTTATTTTTCTAGTCCTTAAGTTCTCTTCTTTTTTATCTCCTTATTTTTCTAGTCCTTAAGTTCTCTTCTCTTTTATCTCCTTATTTTTCTAGTTCTTAAGTTCTTTTTTATCTCCTTATTTTTTAGTCCTTAAGTTCTCTCCTTTTTTATCTCCTTATTTTTCTAGTCCTTAAGTTCTCTTTTTTTATATCCTTATTTTTCTAGTCCTTAAGTTCTCTTCTTTTTTATCTCCTTATTTTTCTAGTCCTTAAGTTCTCTTCTTTTTTATCTCCTTATTTTTCTAATCCTTAAGTTCTCTTCTTTTTTATCTCCTTATTTTTCTAGTCCTTAAGTTCTCTTCTTTTTTATCTCCTTATTTTTCTATTCCTTAAGTTCCCTTCTTTTTTATCTCCTTATTTTCCAAGTCCTTACATTTTCTCCTTTCTTAAGTCCGTATTTTTCATTTCCTTAAATTTTCTCCTTTCTTACATCCTTATTTTTCTAGTCCTTAAATTTTCTCCTTTCCTACCTCCTTACCTCCCTAGTTCTCAAATTTTCTGCTTTCTTATCTCCTTATCTTCCAAGCCCTTCAATTTTCTCCTTTCTCGCCACCTTATCTTCCCAGTTCCTAAAATTTCTCCTTTCCTAAGTCCTTACTTTCCTAATTCTTAAGGTAATTTCTCCTGTCTTATCTGCTTATTTTCTTTGTCTTCAAATATTGTTCTTTGCTAACTGCTCATCTTCCTGATTCTGAAATTTTCTCTTTTCCTACCTCCTTATCTTCTTAGTTCTTAAAATATTTTCTATTTTTTTTATCTCATTTCCTTCCTACTCCCTAAATTTTCTCCTTCCCCACCTTCTCATTTTCCTACTATTTAAATTTTCTCCTTTCCTATCTACATATCTTTCTAGTTCTTAAATGTTTTTCTTTGCATCCTTATTCGTCTAGTACAGGCATGTCAAAAATCAGACACTGAAAGTGCAGTGTATATGCGCGGAACGCAGGTCTGTGCAGATTGCGTCATTCACGTGTTGCTCTTACCAGTTCTTAGCGGGAGGGATATACAAGAACCTATTCTGAGCTTCTAATGTTCAATTAAATTGACATTTGGACATTATAAACATACTTAGCAGAAGGAAAAAACACAATTATTGTCAGTGTCTATATTTGACAATAATTGTAACACAAGAAACAATAGACTTACTCAGTTACAATTCACAATGCAGTCGTTTGTAAAGAATAATTTATTTACATGATTTTTATACAGTATTTGAAGAAAATATAAATATTGCAGTAATTTCGAAACAACAAAAAACGAACACAATATTTCATTTTACGTAGTAGGTACTGATTATTTTAATGTAATACTCTTTCATTGTTCAAGCATTATTGGGACCATTGGTGCACAAATGTTAAAGAAAATATTTTACTCCCAATTACATGCAATAGGACATTGTGAGGCTTTTACACTGGAATCATTTTTCCTTGCTATATATTAATATAAATTCACATTATTATTATTAACAAATTGGATAAATTAAGCTTGAATTTAAATTTATATATAGTGTATTTGGAAAACGTTGAGAGCAAGTATTAGCAAGTTGGGAGCGTTACTGAATTGAGTTAAAAGAGTACTTCACAAGCTGTGAAGCGAGGACATTTTCTTTATGTCAGGTTTAAAGATTTATTAACGTAAGTATATTAAGATAATATAGTAACGTGAGATGGAAAATTCGCCATTATGTATTATTTTTCCAGAAAATTTTTCCGCCTTACAAATAGTTGCTTTCTTCCTTCCCTTACAACCTCAAGACTCTCACATGTATTCTTCACTCAATATTCTCATCACTTATCAGCTTATCAAATAAAAGTTGTAAGTCGTCTAACCATTGATGGCTGTGTTAGTACAGACTCCAAAACAACATCATTTTCATGTTTGTCTTGCCGTGAGAGTACTAATTAAGAAATAAGAGCAGGCGAATATCATATTTTGAGAAATTTACTAATATGATTTAAATTCTCATATCACTATTAGGTCCACATGATATGATGAAAGCCTTTCATTTTAAAATAATTACTATTGGCTGAGGAAAACATCATAACAGTTATGTTATATGATTCGTGATTTCTCTTCTTCGTTATATCTGTGGACTCCTCACTTTATTTTCCATAATGCATTCACAATCACAGCTCAATGAGCACGCCTACTGATCTGTGTTACTGAAACAAAAGCTGATCTGCTACTATAGGTGTTGTACAGCCCTGTCGCGTTCCCCTCCAAGCCGATTCACTCCCTCCAGGTAGGGGAATAGGAACTGCACGTTGCACGGAGACCAGTGCACAATGTGTAGGGTTTTGATATGCCTGGTCTAGTACTTAACATATTCTCATACTCCGCCTTATCATTCTCTAGTGATGCTTCATCGTCTTCTTCGTTCTCCTAGTGTTTATTTATTATTCATATCCTCCTATTTTTCTTCATTTAGTTGTGTGTACAATTTTCCTCTTCCTCTGACTTCTAGTTATATTATAGTTTTCGTCTTTCTCATCCCTTGCTGCGATTGTGCTTGTATTTTTTTCTTTCTCTACTACTCAGTTTCCGGGTACAAATTAACTTTCTCATGATACTTTCCTTAATACTTTCCATTCTTCTACTTCTCCTCCTTGTCCTCATCCTCATTGTTTATATCCACTTCTTATTCTTCGCTTTCCATCCTTCAGTTCATTTTCTTCCTTCTTTTCGTCTATCGTACCTTTTCTTCCTCCCCTAATGCTGTATCAATTCCTTCATTTCCCTTTATTTTCCTACATATCTTTCTTTCATTCATTTCTCCTGCCTTTGTACTGATCCGCATGTACCTATGGTATGTTTTTCTGCTATTCTGATAAAATTCTCACACCTGTAAAGTTTCACAAAATGATACAGCTGTAAAATGTGTGAAGTAAACTCTATTGTGTGTCATTAAATGCTTTTAAAACGCTAGATGAACATTATATTGTTTTAAAATCAGGAAATAATTTCGTTAGACTCTGTATATAATTATGATAATGGTAACACTTAACATAAAATATTGAGTTTAGCGATCAGAATATAATTGTATGTAGTACTGTTACATAACTTGATTAAAAAAATCAACACGTTAAATATTATTTTAAAATTTTCGTAGCAGGCATAATATCCAGTAAAATGCTGGTTATGGCACTAATAGTGGAATTGTGAATGCTTCTGAATACGGCTGTGGGCAAAAGCAATAGAATTTAATACCAAAACTCCAAATACTGCAATGGTTAGAGAGGAACCGTCTCTTCCAATGTTATATTACCTTGAAGTTATACATCTGATTGATTCGGATGATTAATATTGTCATTATAAGTTACTACTAAAATCGCTTGAATTTAATTTTCTGAAGGAAGATAGAAGGCAAGGTCCTAGTTGTCATAAAATACATATAAACACAGAACGGCAGGAAATATACGTAGGCCATCAATATCTAACGAGAATTAATAACCTATATAGTTAAAAATAATATGTCATGTTTTGTGGACATTATATCGGCAAACTTGATCGTTGTTAATCTGTATCTATGGAAAAAAATAATAAAGAAATAAAATAGACTACAATAATTCTGGTAAATAATTTCTCCAGTTTTTTTATTATCCAATTTAATAAACCCTATTTCACCCTGAGGTATATTAGGGTTATAGTTGGCAACAAAATACATATTTTATAACCAATAAACAATAGTAAAATTATAATGTAAAATTGTGGTCACAGTTACAATGCACATGAATTATGTACAGGGACATCATTTTATTTTTACTAACATTTTTAATATTAACCTGTCTATACCTTTAGAGAACCGGAAACACCGCTTGCTCCCCCCTCCAAGATTGGAGTTCGATGATACTGGCGTAAAACACAAATCACTCTACTAGGTATAGGAAGGAAGAAAAGTAGTTCATCCATTTACGTAAACTAGAAAATATCGCGATTTTGAGTTTAACTTTCATTAGGTTTTTCTTTAATCAAAGTACAGTACTGTATTAAGAATAAGTGTTTTTACTCACGGAGTGAGTTATCCATGCGAACGTATTCATTATGCGGTGTATATTATACTGTCTACAGCACATTAGCGTACAATATAGAGAAAGAAGTTAAATTGAAAAATAATCATAATATGAATATTTGAACACAATTTTTAAAATGGTGGCCGTTCATTTCGATACAGGCTTCAGTTCTTTTGTGCATATTATCGCACTATAGACTATTGCATCTAATTCCAATTGCCAGTTTCGTCCTTCGTACCAGTAACTCATGTTGAAATAATTCTGTACCTATTCTCCGTACTGTAAATTCAATCTTCACTTCTGCCCGACCCGAAAATATAAAATTACTCAGACATGCTATCTACTGTCCGTCCAAGTGGTATGCGGCAGGATTGTAGAAAGGGAGGAAATCACGTGACAGTTAATTACTTAACGAGGCCCTTTTATTTAAGTTAAATTAAACAGCTGTATAATATTACGTAAACGTCCAATTCCTAAGAGAAATTAATGTTTTCAGAAAAGAGCTAAGACAGCCCAGCTTTTACAGAGAGGCGAGCAGAAGCAGGTGGGGGAAATCGGGATGCGACGTAGGCAAACGGACAGTACCTGTGGGAAAATATGATTCAATATTGAAAGCTCTTTCGTCACTGGAAAACGCGAACATATTTCTGGAACGTACTATACTCAGGAACTCAGTACTGCTTACTATCTGCGGTCTTGGTTCTGTGTTGAGTTGGAACTTGATTAGTAGAAGGGGTGGGAGTGAAGTACATTCAAAATCTCAGGTACAATAAAAATTGAAGTAAAAATAAAATTATGTCCCTGTAGAAGAATGCACCTTAATGATAGAATGGATCCTGTTAAACATTAATGAGATGTTTGAGGGATAATCAATGCAAAAGATATACAAGAATGTCTAACCGTTTCAGAGTAAATACACGACCTTAAAAAGATAATCAATAGTAGATTAATATAATAAAGTTTGACTTTCACTTTAAAATTAATACTTAATTCATGAACAATGGAACAGTTCAGAGTAATAAAGGGATATTACAAGGAATGATTTACGGTAACAAGTTACATACGTGATTCAGGAACAATTACAATAATTAAAATAATAACACAACGAATAACGAAATTCTTGAAGGGAAATATATACAGTAATAGTAGGGGCAATACAAAAGATTTAAAATCAAATCTAAACAGTAAAGGAATAGTAGAAAAATTGACTTAAAATTACAAGTTAAACACATTGTTTTTAAAGCAATAGGTAACAACAAAGAGATATAATATCAATACACTGACTGTAGTTACAGACTAAACACATTGTCGACCTGGTTGGAGAGTTGGTATAGCGCTGGCCTTCTATGCCCAAGGTTGCGGGTTCGATCCCGGGCCAGGTCGATGGCATTTAAGTGTGCTTAAATGCGACAGGCTCATGTCAGTAGATTTTACTGGCATGTAAAAGAACTCCTGCGGGACAAAATTCCGGCACATCCGGCGACGCTGATATAACTTCTGCAGTTGCGAGCGTCGTTAAATGAACCATAACATTTAAACACATTATTTTAAAAACAAACATGCAAAGAATCAATAGCTATTTTCAGACATTATATACATGGACCATGTCTTTAATTCACATTTTCTTGACGTTACTTCATATATTATTTTGTGTTTCAATCTATTTGAATTTGTTATTTTTTACTGTAACAACAAGAATATGCTTCATAAAGCCTCAAGGCATTTCTCTATATTTATTGTATCACGGTACTCTTTGTCAATGACAACCTGTAATGGTTATAGGAAGAAATATATATACCCTGGGTACATAAAAATAAAATGGCTATTAAACACATTATTTTAGAAGCAATAAATAGCTATACAAGAGATGACTTAAAATTTACGAATTAAATACATTATTTATAAGAACAATTGGCAATAAGGAGGTGTTACAAGAAATGGCTCAAAATTAGAAATAAAATACCCAATTAAAAAAAAAAAGAAAATTAAAACCAATAGTACAAATATTTACATATAAATATATATAAATAAGCTTTTCTACTTGTACATTTGACACAAAAATAAGATAGAACGACAACTAAATATAATTTTTTTGTATAAAATATTGTCTAGTAATGAAAAAAATACTTCTAAAAATATCTATCTATCCATAGTACAAATATTGTATGCGAAATTGAAGACTTACAGTTTCATAATAGTTGATTAGAACAAATATGATTTTTTTCCCGGAATAATTTAACATTTTTACAGTTTCACGAATATTCTATTCAAGAAGGACATGAAATGTTTATATGATTTAGAGTTGGTAAGTATATTGGTTAACGGTTTGGTAATTTCTCCGTTTAATTATGCACATTCTTTCTGGTACGCGTACGGTTTGTTGAAAAAGAAGTTCGAGAAATCTATTGAAGGATATGGATATAATGTAGCATCAATTATTATACGTATAGCTGTGAGCAGCATGGGATGAAGATACAGAGAAGTGTTAAATCAAAAAGCGCTCAGTCCATCCGCAGACGAAATGCTATTTGAAACGGATCCCCCCTATTTCCGTAGCTCTGTGATCTGTGAAATCAGTTTATTTCAGAAAGCGCTACTTCACAGTCTGAAATAGCTTCGAAATACAACGTTTGGTTCAGATACCACTGAGTCCCTCGAGGTGTTTGGAACAAAGAGCGCTTTGGAACATAGATAAAACATAATCTAGTATTTTCCGCTACTTATTTCTTTCTGATTGCAATCTGAAACTTAACTGCATTCACAAGGCAAAGGAACCTGATATCATTGGCTAGCTTAACGGTTTCGCGCAGTTTTATTGTCAACAATGACAGCTAAAACTAAGTTTAAAAATATTATGTTCAGTTAGATATTTGCAGCATTGTATGAGAGAACACGTGGGGATAATCCAAATAAATATTAATTAGTATGTAATTCGAAGTACCAGTTGCAGGCTGTAGTAGGGGGACAAGAAAAAGGTTGGAGATTAAAGAAACTAAGAGATATAAAGAAATACAAGTAAGATAAGTTAACTTATATTCATACATTTCATAACATTTCTTACTCCAGATTCTATAATACTAACTAATAACATTTCTTCGATATTAATTTTAATGTTAAAATTTCTGTAAAGGAATTAATATTTTATTTTATATAGATTTCTTGACGTACCTTTTTAAAATTCTTTTACAGAAAAAGTGATACAAGGAAAATTATTTTTAATTATGCATTGATCATAAAATAACTCCTCATGTGTTTCACTGAAGTTATAAAATAAAATGATGCATTTCTATAGTCCTATTTTCGTTTCAAAAATTATTTTCAATGTGGCTGGTTCAAAAAGCACCAATTCCAAAATATTTATGTCTATAGCAGCCATAGTACATAAAAAATTATTTGTTTGACAGCTACAAATTACTGTTTTAACTGTTTACTACAATTTGGTTTTACAAGTTTTCCTTAAGTCCTGAAAGTTTGGAAGATATCAGTTTTTTGCGTCTCCTGAAAAATAGTTTATTATGGACTTTGCGCTTTTTGATTCAATACTCCTATGTAAAAAAGGCGAATACCATGGTTGTCGGACGGAAAATCAAGAAGGTAAACTTGCGAATACTAAATGAGGCAATAGAGCATTTGAAAACTTTTTTTTTTTTCAAATCGTGTTTCGTTTGGCGGCTAACAATTTACTTTAGCTTAACGAGATACATGGACACCATGTTTGCTTTTTGATGCTCCTTACTGATTTATGGAAACAATTGCGAATCATCTACAGTGAAGGATGCCTCTGATTGGTTGAAATTCAAAGGATTTTTAGCTTCACTGGTGAATTAGTACATGAGCGAATTTATCTTGACTATTACACTTTTACTACGTCACACTACTTTTGACCAATAAAACGGTACGAAAGGACGTCTTTCAACCAATCATGGCTGCTTATCGCACAATTTTATCGTGTCCCTAGCATTTGTTTAATTTTATCGCGTCCCTAGCATTTGTTTATTTTTATCAGTACCCTAGCATTTGTTTCTTTGTTTGCCAACATTTCAAACTGCACTGGTCTGGACGTCAAAAAACAGGAAATTACAAACCACTCCAGTCGATGCACAGCACTTTCAAATGTGACACTTATTGGCATTCAAGAACAAGAATTAATAAAGATCACTGGCATAGCTATGCATCTTCCCTGAAACCCTATTTAAAAATAAATGAAGGGCACCATTCGGAAATCCTGAATAAGTTGAGGGATACACCATGTACAACACCGAGTTCACTTCTTTTACGCACACGTGTAATATAACATCAACTGAACCACAAACCACTAAAACATTCAAATTTGAAAATTGTACCTACTTTCAATAATTGTTTCTTTTAAAATTATTCATGTTTATTTTTATTTCATTGTCGTTAATTAAAATGTTTCTCGTTTATTTCATCATCCCTAATTAAAACTTTTCTAACACTCGTTTATATTATTTAGGTTATGTTATAGCTTCTGCTATATGATATTATGAATAGTCACGTATCAGAGATTGTTTAATACTAAGATTTATTGAAAATCATCTGTCAAGTGACGTTGATTACTGGGATCGGGATAATTGAAGTGGAATGCAACTGTTTTAATAAAAATGAAACTGAATCAACAAAGCCTTCTTGACCAATAACCGTCCACAGAGTTCAATGAAGATTCCATAGTTGGCACAACTGATACCAAGAAAATAGCTAATAATAACACACTACTGCCATCTACTAGCGTAATATTTATAATGTTGAGATGGTACAAATTTGAAGACAGTTTTGTATTTTCGTAAGTCAATTAATATTTCATTGTATTGGAGTACTTCGTTACTTCTAATCTTTATACACTTTCTTCTAATCGTGTAATAGTAAATTAAATTCCACTCGAGTTTTGATTTTCTCTAGATAAATCTTCTCGTGTTCCACTCGCAGATTTATCGATAAAATCAAAACCTCTAGTGATGTTGATAATTTCATACATACTGTGACACCAGTATAAATAAAACTTTTCTACAAGTTTGACCTTTTGTTTAAGAGAAGTTGAGACAGTTCAGAAGAAACATTTCGTAGTTTATAAGTGCTTGATATTGAAAAGTAAGCATGTAACCAAGCGACCAATAGAACACACTAGCTGCTAGTATAATTCCGCCATTCTTTTCTCATTGTTTTTGAGATGAGACCCGGTAATCCAATAATTCCGGAGCGAGATGGATGCCAAGGGATCGTCTTTCCAATGTTTCAGAACTTCAAATAACGCGTAATGCTTTTACAGCAGTTCCATACATTTGAATTATACAGTTTTCGTCTTGTTCTGGCGGGGCTGGGCTGTCTGCGAGGTCCTATATCATATGACGAAAAGCAACGAGTCCTGAGTAAACTTTGTGCTCCCCGGGGTGTTCAGCGAATTGTGCACACAAGGCACAAGAATGGCTAAGACAGAATCAACTCGGAACGCAAATTCCTGCGCGAGAGGAAATTATTGTAGAATGTGTGACCAGTTTATTGCTGTGATAAAACACATCTCCAAGGAAACTACCGTTGAATGCACAGAATTGAGGCTTATAACCGGTTTCTACAATCTGAATAAATATTTATCCTCTTGATACTACGCGAAATGCGCCAAAAGCATTTCTAGAATGACATGATAATTTTATTCTATGGCAAATAATGAGGTCTCAGGTTTTCCTTTATACTCTTTGCAATGTCCACTTTTTTCATACACATATTAAGACCACTTTAAATCAGAAAAAAACATAATGGACGCAAGAGTATAGGCGATGATTTGTGCTTAATACTAGCCTATAAAAAGTTACGGTTTATTTAACGACGCTCGCAACTGTCGAGGTTATATCAGCGTAGCCGGTGTGCCGGAATTTTTTCCCGCAGGAGTTCTTTTACATGCCAGTAAATCTACTGACATGAGCCTGTCTCAATTAAGCACACTTAAATGCCATCGACTTGGACGGGGACCGAACCCGCAACCTCGAGAACAGAAGGCCAGCGCACTAGGCCTATATACTCCTGACAATGTAACCTGTAAGTATTTCAGAGAATTTGGAGATACTGATCTCAAAGACAGTGTCTAAAATCAAGTAACTTTCTCTCTAAACACAACTAACTAGAATGCTTAACATATTCCATCTAGTGGCTAAACTGAATGCATATATGAAGTATAGTATACTATACTCCAGGACCTAGGAAGATAATATAGATATATTCATCCACCTACTGCAGCTCTGTACCATCTACTTGAATTGGTCTTGGTGGATTGTTTGCATTAATTTGGTCTTGTTGTGGTTATCTTTCAGATGTTGATCCAGAAACGATTCCAGATGAAAGGGAGACATTTACAATTAAAACAGAAGAATTGCAATTAGACCTGTGTATTATTAAACTTAAATTACTGTGGTAAGAAAATTCAAAGATTGTTGCCCAATATATGTTGAAGAGAAAGGAATTAATGTTATTATATTTTTGTGAACTTCATCCCAGGAATAAATATTAAATATCACCATTGTATCATCTGCATACAATTTGGAGTCATTAATATTTTTTTTAAATCTAGACAAAATTAAAAATGGAATAGATTCTGAAATTGTCCTTTGTGGAACTCCAATATCCTAATTTTTTTTCACTAATATAATAATTATCAATCAATGCATTGTGGGTCCTTATCACCACGGCATGGCGCGTCCTCAGGTTGCGGATAGAGGAGACGGTCTCCAAATATGGAGGGTTGCTGCGAATATATTGAATAAGCAGTCGCGGACAGACGATAAAGGGTGGTCCTCCAGCTTGGGGGTTAGGTGAAGGACTAACAACTCATCACCGTAAAAAAAGTTACGAAACCTCAACATTAGCTTGGGAGGCCGGAGGGAAAAAAGATCTTTGGGGAAGCAGAGACGTAGATGGGAGGATAATATTAAAATGGATTTGAGGGAGGTGGGATATGATGATGCTAGTGTTTGGATTAATCTTGCTCAGGATAGGGACCGATGGCGGGCTTATGTGTGGGCGGCAATGTATATCCGGGTTCTCTAAAAGCAATTTGTATTATTATAGTATAATAAAATCAAATAATTTTTCTAAAAATACCTTAGGATTGACAGTATCAGAACCTTTCCGCATTTTTTTTTAATTAAGAACAGTTCAGAGAAGTTTATTTCAAATTTCAAATGCATCGGAAGATGCTATAACATGGTCAAGTACAAATTTATATAATAATAGAGAACGGAACATTTAATACACAATAATAATACATCAGACTACAGAATTTAATTACAACAATAGAAATAGGAACAAAATAATATAATCAATATAAAAAGGGGATACAATTATATTAACAAAATTTGAGGACCGAGTGTCCAGCGCTCGTGTTCGGTCGCAGTTCAGATATATTATTAATTTAAGAGGAATATAGAACATAAAATAAAATAGGAACTAAAATGAAAATTACAGCTACAGTGAAATTATATAATATATTATATTATTAATATAAGTAGAATATAGAAAATAAAATAAAATAGGAACTAAAATGAAAATTACAGCTACAATGAAATTATATAATATATTATATTATTAATATAAGAAGACTATAGAAAAGAAAATAAAATAGGAACTAAAATGAAAATTACAGCTAGAATGAAATTATATAATATAATATATTATTAATATAAGAAGAATATAGAAAATAAAATAAAATAGGAACTAAAATTAAAATTACAGCTACAATGAAAATATATAATATATTATGTAATTAATATAAGAAGAATATAGAAAAGAAAATAAAATAGGAACTAAAATTAAAATTACAGCTACAATGAAATTATATAATATATTATATTATTAATATAATAAGAATATAGAAAATAAAATAAAATAGGAACTAAAATTAAAATTACAGCTACAATGAAATTATATAATATATTATATTATTAATATAAGAAGAATATAGAAAAGAAAATAAAATATGAACTAAAATTAAAATTACAGCTACAATGAAAAAATATAATATATTATATTATTAATATAAGAAGACTATAGAAAAGAAAATAAAATAGGAACTAAAATTAAAATTACAGCTACAATGAAAATATATAATATATTATATTATTAATATAAGAAGAATATAGAAAATAAAATAAAATAGGAACTAAAATTAAAATTACAGCTACAATGAAATTATATAATATATTATATTATTAATATAAAAAGAATATAGAAAATAAAATAAAATAGGAACTAAAATTAAAATTACAGCTAGAATGAAATTATATAATATATTATATTATTAATATAAGAAGACTATAGAAAAGAAAATAAAATAGGAACTAAAATGAAAACTACAGCTACAATTAAATTATATAATATATTATATTATTAATATAAGAAGACTATAGAAAAGAAAATAAAATAGGAACTGAAATGAAAATTACAGCTACAATGAAAATATATAATATAAAATTAACAAAGAGAAGAATAATATTGTATGTGAATAAAGTAGGATTATTTATGAAAAATATATATTCCGACATTATAGAATATAAATATAATATAGGCTGATTAGTTCATACACATAGGCTATAAATTTATTTAAGCAAATTAAAGACAGTAACACGTTTCTAATTTTTTTTTGTTATATATTAGTGTATTACATGTTAGAAGTTTTGGGTGTAATTTAGC
The DNA here is from genome assembly GCF_040183065.1 of Periplaneta americana. NCBI lineage: Eukaryota > Metazoa > Arthropoda > Insecta > Blattodea > Blattidae > Periplaneta > Periplaneta americana. The sequence continues at coordinate 26,898,015 of NC_091124.1, read as the reverse complement.
TAAAGAATTATACAACTGAGGGCCAAAATTAATGCTATGCTTTAGGCCAGCAGATGTGAAACATTTAGGGCCGTATTCGTAGACATTCTTAGCGCGAGCTTCCGGTGGATGATCAGCGAACTAACGTTTTTCGTATTCGTAAACCAGTGTTAGCGATATGATATGATATGAATCCTGAACAAGTAACCAGTCGATAGCCGGGCCTAGTTTAGCACGCTCGTAGTGCGGGCTAGCGAAATGTCTATAAATAGTACCCTTGGGTTCTAATAATGTTGAATCATTATTTCGTCTTGTGTCATGAGTATGTGCCTGTAATATAAACTTATTACGATTTTTATGATAAAATTTTAAGAGTATATTTACAAATTTGTTCAATATTAAATATTTTAAATTCAGAATCAATTAATTTAGATGGATAATCAAAACGTTTCTTCAAACAAATTTTAATTATTCGTCTTTGTAGTAAATTTAACGGACTAAGATTAATTTTTGTACCTCCACCCCAAACAATCGTGCCATATTGAATAATAGACTAAAAATGGCTAAATAAATATTTCGTAGAACTATAAAGTGTTAGTAGCATCCAAGATTAACGAATTTATAAATTCGAGATAATTTCTAACCATTTGTTTCCTGTCTGTAATTTCTTAGTTATTTTTCCAGTTACTTACTTACTGGCTGTTAAGGAACCCGAAGGTTCATTGCCGCCCTCACATAAGCCAGTTTGGTCCCTATCCAGAGCAAGATTAATTCAGTCTCTATCATCATATCCCACCTCCCTCAAATTCATTTTAATATTACCTTCTCATCTATGCCTCGGCCTCCCCAAAGGTCTTTTTCCCTCCGACCTCCCAACTAATACTCTATATGCATTTCTGGATGAGCCCATACGTGCTACATGCCCTGCCCACCTCAAACGTCTGGATTTAATGTTCCTAATCATGTCGGGTGAAGAATATAATGCTTGCAGTTCTGCGTTGTGTAACATCCTCCATTCTCCTGTAACTTCATCCCTCTTAGCCCCAAATATTTTCCTAAGCACCTTATTCTCAAACACCATTAACCTATGTTCCTCTCTCAAAGTGAGAGTCCAAGTTTCACAACCATAAAGAACAACCAGTAATATAACTGTTTTATAAATTTTAACTTTCAGATTTTTTGACAGCAGACTGGATGATAAAAGCTTCTCAACCGAATAATAACAGGCATTTAATATATTCATGCTGTGTTTCTATTTCCTCCCGAGTATCATTTATATTTGTTACTGTTGCTCGCAGGTATTTGAATTTTTCCACCTCTTCAAAAGATAAATTTCCAATTTTTATATTTCCAGTTCGTACAATATTCTCGTCATGAGACATAATCATATACTTTGTCTTTTCGGGATTTACTTCCAAACCTATCACATTACTTGCTTCAAGTAAAGTTCCCGTATTTCCCTAATCGTTTCTGGATTTTCTCCTAACATATTCACGTCATCCGCATAGACAAGCAGCTGATGTAACCCGTTCAATTCCAAACCCTCTCTGATATCCTGGACTTTCCTTGCTTTAGCCCACAGTGAATTGGAAACGCATCTGACAAAAATTGACCTATACGGACTCTGCTGTACGTTTCACTGAGACACATTTTAATTAATCGAACTAGTTTCTTGGGAACACCAAATTCAATAAGAATATTATATAAAACTTCTCTCTTAACCGATTCATATGCCTTTTTGAAATCTATGAATAACTGATGCACTGTACCCTTATACTCCCATTTTTTCTCCATTATCTGTGGAATACAAAATATCTGATCAGTAGTTGATCTATTACGCCTAAAACCACACTGATGATCCCCAATAATTTCATCTACATATGGAGTTAATCTTCTCGAAAGAATATTAGACAAAATTTTGTACGACGTCAACAAAAGTGATATTATTTTTCCAGTAACAGTAATAATCAGACATCGAGATTTTGGACCCGATAGAATAAGTTTACTACGTCCATACTATAGGCAGCTTTTTCATTGTGTTAGAGGGGGATGGGAGTCGGCAGAAGAAGAGACATGTATACATGAAACCAAATTCAGTCCAGTCTGCTGGTGCTGTACAGTGACGTTCTAAAAAAAGGCAACTAATGTATCAAACATTAAAATAAAATGATTGTTGGAGAAGAAAAATTCTATAGGATCAAAAAATTAATCTTTACATAGATTAAAATAAAAAACCTATCATGCGAAATTTTCAACATTAATTAATATGCATTTTCTTTCGGCTTCTATCATAAGCACAAGTGCAATACTTACTCAACATAATAATTCTACACAATATACACAACTTATGAAGTACAATACATGGTACTGTTACAATGTAGCCTACTACAACACACATTCTGAAGGTCTCAAAACTAAACTTTCTTCGGTAGTCGGCAAGACAAAGTTTATATTGGGAGAAGCTCCGCTCTACATCACACGATTTAATGGATTTATTTTAGTAGGTTATTTTACGACGCTTTATCAACATCTTAGGCGATTAAGCGTGTGAGTGAGATGAAGATGATAATGCCAGTGAAATGACTCCGGGGTCCGGCACCGAAAGTTATCCAGCATTTGTTCATATTGGGTTGAGGGGAAAAGCCCGGAAAAAACCTCAGCCAGGTAACTTGCCATGACAGGCAATCGAACCCGGGCCACCTGGTTTCGCGGCCAGACGCGCTAACCGTTACTCCACAGGTGTGGATGATGTAATGAATGCAAAACGAAAAAACACTAAGTCGTTGAAATCTATCTTCACTACCCCAGCAGTGTCCGTAGACTTCTTCCCTGCTAGCATATCTTTTATGTCACAGAATATCGCATATATTCTTAGACTAATCACATAGATCACCACATGCACAGATCAAAACTAGACTACTAGCTATCTCCTGTCCTCTCTTCTGATAAAGTGAACTAGGTGTACGGGACTGTTTTTATTGTCAGAACAGTACCTCCTCTCCCTGCCTTATGCGTATGACTGAGTAAATAAAGCACATGGGACGACAGGTAGGTCGCTACCATCACTGCCCCAGCCCACTACAGTCCTGCTATCCAACTTGAAATCGCACTGTTTTCATCTATCGGGTCTAAAGTCTCTAAGCCTGGTAATAATATTATTATATTATTTTGAAAACCAAGTTTCTTTCTACAAATTGATTAATAGTTTTGGAAATAGTTCAATAGTCTCTGTTTTATTTATTTGCATAAGAAATAATCAATAAATTTCTGCCCCGAGTTGTCATATTAGAGATCACCGTTTTGCTCTGTCCGCAACTAATTCAGTTCTTAGAGACTTAAACCCTTGGGCACAAAGTGAAAGTCTGAGTCGGGCTGTAAAGACAGGGATACGGAAACGAGCGACATTGAGAGCTTTGTTTTATATCTGTTGGATCATCATTAACTACCCCAGAAGAAGAGCCGGAGCGGCCAAGATTGTTTACAGGCGAGAAGGACATTTAGGGAAGAAAGGGGGGAGAAGTGCGAGAAAAACATCTTACTGATAGGATTGAGGGCTCTTACAAGACGAATGGGGGATGATAGCTGAGTAAAGGATTTCTGAACGGTCATTCCATGCTGGAGAGAAGTAAGTGCGGCGAACTAGATTTCTGAGGAAAGTTCATTCACTGAAAGAGTTGAGAGAAGACTACAGAATCATAACAAGAAATTATTGACATAACTTGCATAGTTTTGAAGAGTTTCTCAACAACTGAGATCCTTTATCATGTTGCTGATTATATAGAGTTGGTCAATGAATGGAAGTAGATTTTAAGATGGTTCTGTAATACCACAGTAGTGCGAACAAAGTAAACTGTTTGAGAAAAACAAACTTCAAAGTGTGAAATTTAGTCATCTATTCAGTTTTTGAAAATAATATGGCTTAAAAATCCCTCATTACAATTTAAACACGTGTGAATTTCCACATAAACTACGCATTAGACTCTCCAATAACTTACAATCATTGTTTTTAATTTCTAACCTCTTCTGTAGTAAAAATCTGAAAGTTAGAATTTATAAAACAGTTATATTACCGGTTTTTCTGTATGGTTGTGAAACTTGGACTCTCAGTTTGAGAGAGGAACAGAGAATAAGGATATTTGAGAAAAAGGTTCTTAGGAAAATATTTGGGGCTAAGAGGGATGAAATTACAGGAGAATGGAGAAAGTTACACAACGCAGAACTGCACGCATCGTTTTCTTCACCTGACATAATTAGGAACATTAAATCCATACGTTTGAGATGGGCAGGGCATGTAGCACGTATGGGCGAATCCAGGAACGCATATAGAGTGTCAGTTGGGAAGCCGGAGGGAAAAAGACCTTAGGGGAGGGCGAGACGTAAATGGGAGTATAATATTAAAATGGATTTCAGGGAGGTGGGATATGATGATAGAGACTGGATTAATCTTGCACAGGATAGGGACCGATGGTGGGGTTATTTAAGGGCGGCAATGAACCTGCGGGTTCCTTAAAAGCCATTTGTAAGTAAGTAAGTAAGCTCTTGTGTAGTATGCGGACGATTCTGGAAGACTTTAGACTTTAAATAGCCCCATAAACTCAGGTCCGGAGATCTTGCTGGCCAAGTGATGTTCCCAAATCTTGAAATAAGTAGACCAAAAGACAATCTAATTTATTGGTACACATATCTGTTTACAGAATCTTTGTGTCGTCCCCGAACTACTACTACTACTACTACTACTACTACTACTACTACTACTACTACTACTACTACTACTGACTGTTTATACTACTACTACAGAGTGATTCACATAAGTTACCGCCACTTACGTAGCGTATCCACGAAGATATTTTGAGCAAAAAATGTCATATAAATAAAGGTCATATTCTCATTATTTTCAGAGTTGCACTAATTTGAAGTTTAAAAAAAATATATCTTTTTTCTTAGTTTAAAGGGTAAAAGAATATTACAATTAAAGAATGAACTATTCAGAAGTATAATTTCTTTAATTGTCTAGTATTCTGAAGATAAAAATGTGTTAATTCCATACTTGCGTCGTACAGACTTTTTTTTTTTTTTTTTTCAATTTTTAACTATAAAATTACATTTTTCTCACGTATTTATCAAAACAATTATTTCAAATCACATCATTCTAGCAAACTCTTTAAGACTTCATTAGGACCCAAAATTGAACTGTAAAGAATCAAGTTGCTAGAAGTCATGTGATCTGTAACAATGATTATTGTTGTGATAAGTGCGTAGGAATGGTGTAAGTTAAAATTGAAAAAATCTCTACATAGCAACTAATTAATTAACACATTTTCAGCTTCAGAATACTAACCAAGTAAAGAAAGTATACTTCTGAATAGTCCATTCTCTATTTGTAACATTCTAACTAAAGAAAAAAAGTATTTTTTTTTACAACTTCAAATTAGTGTAACTGAGAATAGGACACATGTTTATATGACAGTTTTTACTCAGAATATCTTCAGAAATAAGCTCCCTAAGTGGCGGTAACTCTTCGTGAAACACCCTGTGTGTATGGTTGTCATAGCACGGGATCATGTAATACTATTGATCATACAGCCTCTATTAGTAGACGGATTTAGAGATATCTCTTTTCTTTATTACTATTGATCATACAGCCTCTATTAGTAGACGGATTTAGAGATATCTCTTTTCTTTATTACTATTGATCATACAGCCTCTATTAGTAGACGGATTTAGAGATATCTCTTTTCTTTATTACTATTGATCATACAGCCTCTATTAGTAGACGGATATAGAGATATCTCTTTTCTTTATTACTATTGATCATACAGCCTCTATTAGTAGACGGATTTAGAGATATCTCTTTTCTTTATTACTATTGATCATACAGCCTCTATTAGTAGACGGATTTAGAGATATCTCTTTTCTTTATTGCTATTGATCATACAGCCTCTATTAGTAGATGGATTTAGAGAGATCTCTTTTCTTTATTACTATTGATCATACAGCCTCTATTAGTAGACGGATATAGAGATATCTCTTTTCTTTATTACTATTGATCATACAGCCTCTATTAGTAGATGGATTTAGAGATATCTCTTTTCTTTATTACTATTGATCATACAGCCTCTATTAGTAGACGGATATAGAGATATCTCTTTTCTTTATTACTACTGATCATACAGCCTCTATTAGTAGATGGATTTAGAGATATCTCTTTTCTTTATTACTATTGATCATACAGCCTCTATTAGTAGACGGATATAAAGATATCTCTTTTCTTTATTACTATTGATCATACAGCCTCTATTAGTAGACGGAATTAGAGATATCTCTTTTCTATATTACTATTGATCATACAGCCTCTATTAGTAGACGGAATTAGAGATATCTCTTTTCTTTATTACTACTGATCATACAGCCTCTATTAGTAGATGGATTTAGAGATATCTCTTTTCTTTATTACTATTGATCATACAGCCTCTATTAGTAGACGGATATAGAGATATCTCTTTTCTTTATTACTATTGATCATACAGCCTCTATTAGTAGACGGAATTAGAGATATCTCTTTTCTTTATTACTATTGATCATACAGTCTCTATTAGTAGATGGATTTAGAGATATCTCTTTTCTTTATTACTACTGATCATACAGCCTCTATTAGTAGACGGATTTAGAGATATCTCTTTTCTGTATTACTATTGATCATACAGCCTCTATTAGTAGACGGAATTAGAGATATCTCTTTTCTTTATTACTACTGATCATACAGCCTCTATTAGTAGAGGGATTTAGAGATATCTCTTTTCTTTATTACTATGGATCATACAGCCTCTATTAGTAGACGGAATTAGAGATATCTCTTTTCTTTATTACTATTGATCATACAGCCTCTATTAGTAGACGGAATTAGATATATCTCTTTTCTTTATTACTATTGATCATACAGCCTCTATTAGTAGACGGATTTAGAGATATCTCTTTTCTTTATTACTACTGATCATACAGCCTCTATTAGTAGACGGAATTAGAGATATCTCTTTTCTTTATTACTATTGATCATACAGCCTCTATTAGTAGACGGATTTAGAGATATCTCTTTTCTTTATTACTATTGATCATACAGCCTCTATTAGTAGACGGATTTAGAGATATCTCTTTTCTTTATTACTATTGATCATACAGCCTCTATTAGTAGACGGATTTAGAGATATCTCTTTTCTTTATTACTATGGATCATACAGCCTCTATTAGTAGACGGAATTAGAGATATCTCTTTTCTTTATTACTATTGATCATACAGCCTCTATTAGTAGACGGAATTAGATATATCTCTTTTCTTTATTACTATTGATCATACAGCCTCTATTAGTAGACGGATTTAGAGATATCTCTTTTCTTTATTACTACTGATCATACAGCCTCTATTAGTAGACGGAATTAGAGATATCTCTTTTCTTTATTACTATTGATCATACAGCCTCTATTAGTAGACGGATTTAGAGATATCTCTTTTCTTTATTACTATTGATCATACAGCCTCTATTAGTAGACGGATTTAGAGATATCTCTTTTCTTTATTACTATTGATCATACAGCCTCTATTAGTAGACGGATTTAGAGATATCTCTTTTCTTTATTACTATTGATCATACAGCCTCTATTAGTAGACGGATTTAGAGATATCTCTTTTCTTTATTACTATTGATCATACAGCCTCTATTAGTAGACGGATATAAAGATATCTCTTTTCTTTATTACTATTGATCATACAGCCTCTATTAGTAGACGGAATTAGAGATATCTCTTTTCTATATTACTATTGATCATACAGCCTCTATTAGTAGACGGAATTAGAGATATCTCTTTTCTTTATTACTACTGATCATACAGCCTCTATTAGTAGATGGATTTAGAGATATCTCTTTTCTTTATTACTATTGATCATACAGCCTCTATTAGTAGACGGATATAGAGATATCTCTTTTCTTTATTACTATTGATCATACAGCCTCTATTAGTAGACGGAATTAGAGATATCTCTTTTCTTTATTACTATTGATCATACAGTCTCTATTAGTAGATGGATTTAGAGATATCTCTTTTCTTTATTACTACTGATCATACAGCCTCTATTAGTAGACGGATTTAGAGATATCTCTTTTCTGTATTACTATTGATCATACAGCCTCTATTAGTAGACGGAATTAGAGATATCTCTTTTCTTTATTACTACTGATCATACAGCCTCTATTAGTAGAGGGATTTAGAGATATCTCTTTTCTTTATTACTATGGATCATACAGCCTCTATTAGTAGACGGAATTAGAGATATCTCTTTTCTTTATTACTATTGATCATACAGCCTCTATTAGTAGACGGAATTAGATATATCTCTTTTCTTTATTACTATTGATCATACAGCCTCTATTAGTAGACGGATTTAGAGATATCTCTTTTCTTTATTACTACTGATCATACAGCCTCTATTAGTAGACGGAATTAGAGATATCTCTTTTCTTTATTACTATTGATCATACAGCCTCTATTAGTAGACGGATTTAGAGATATCTCTTTTCTTTATTACTACTGATCATACAGCCTCTATTAGTAGACGGATTTAGAGATATCTCTTTTCTTTATTACTATTGATCATACAGCCTCTATTAGTAGACGGAATTAGAGATATCTCTTTTCTTTATTACTATTGATCATACAGCCTCTATTAGTAGACGGATTTAGAGATATCTCTTTTCTTTAGTACTACTGATCATACAGCCTCTATTAGTAGACGGAATTAGAGATATCTCTTTTCTTTATTACTACTGATCATACAGCCTCTATTAGTAGACGGAATTAGAGATATCTCTTTTCTTTATTACTACTGATCATACAGCCTCTATTAGTAGACGGAATTAGAGATATCTCTTTTCTTTATTACTACTGATCATACAGCCTCTATTAGTAGACGGATTTAGAGATATCTCTTTTCTGTATTACTATTGATCATACAGCCTCTATTAGTAGACGGAATTAGAGATATCTCTTTTCTTTATTACTACTGATCATACAGCCTCTATTAGTAGAGGGATTTAGAGATATCTCTTTTCTTTATTACTATGGATCATACAGCCTCTATTAGTAGACGGAATTAGAGATATCTCTTTTCTTTATTACTATTGATCATACAGCCTCTATTAGTAGACGGAATTAGATATATCTCTTTTCTTTATTACTATTGATCATACAGCCTCTATTAGTAGACGGATTTAGAGATATCTCTTTTCTTTATTACTACTGATCATACAGCCTCTATTAGTAGACGGAATTAGAGATATCTCTTTTCTTTATTACTATTGATCATACAGCCTCTATTAGTAGACGGATTTAGAGATATCTCTTTTCTTTATTACTACTGATCATACAGCCTCTATTAGTAGACGGATTTAGAGATATCTCTTTTCTTTATTACTATTGATCATACAGCCTCTATTAGTAGACGGAATTAGAGATATCTCTTTTCTTTATTACTATTGATCATACAGCCTCTATTAGTAGACGGATTTAGAGATATCTCTTTTCTTTAGTACTACTGATCATACAGCCTCTATTAGTAGACGGAATTAGAGATATCTCTTTTCTTTATTACTACTGATCATACAGCCTCTATTAGTAGACGGAATTAGAGATATCTCTTTTCTTTATTACTACTGATCATACAGCCTCTATTAGTAGACGGAATTAGAGATATCTCTTTTCTTTATTACTACTGATCATACAGCCTCTATTAGTAGACGGATTTAGAGATATCTCTTTTCTTTATTACTATTGATCATACAGCCTCTATTAGTAGACGGAATTAGAGATATCTCTTTTCTTTATTACTATTGATCATACAGCCTCTATTAGTAGACGGAATTAGATATATCTCTTTTCTTTATTACTACTAATCATACAGCCTCTATTAGTAGATGGATTTAGAGATATCTCTTTTCTTTATTACTACTGATCATACAGACTCTATTAGTAGACGGATTTAGATATATCTCTTTTCTTTATTACTATTGATCATACAGCCTCTATTAGTAGACGGAATTAGAGATATCTCTTTTCTTTATTACTACTGATCATACAGCCTCTATTAGTAGACGGAATTAGAGATATCTCTTTTCTTTATTACTATTGATCATACAGCCTCTATTAGTAGATGGATTTAGAGATGTCTCCTTTCTTTATTACTATTGATCATACAGCCTCTATTAGTAGATGGATTTAGAGATATCTCTTTTCTTTATTGCTATTGATCATACAGCCTCTAATTAGTAGATGGATTTAGAGATATCTCTTTCATGTAATACTATTTATCGTACAACTTCTATTAGTAGATGAATTTAGACATATCTCTCTTCTGTAATACTATTGATCATACAACCTCTATTAGTAGATGCATTTATAAGTATCTCTATTCTCTTGCAGTGAATTTGCTGATCTTTGTAAGTCGTTTTTGGACACGATAGCTAACTTAACTCGGCCTTGAATCCGTCTTGAATTGAAGAATATCATCCGTTTGCTCCATCGTACAAGCAGCGAGCCCTAGCTTAAGTTATTTGTTCTTCAATTTGTTTCCAAGCTAATCTTACTGCGCTGCCATAACAAGATGAAAAGTCGATCCCATTTGTTATCCTCGCCGCTGCTCCCCCTCGACTTGAGTTCATCGATCCCCCCACGGTCTCACACTGTTCCCGGGCAGGATCTGCGGGGTCTCGAGCCGCTGCCGCTGTACTGCAGGCTTCTGTCCAGAGGGGACCAACTTTTATCAGGCTATGATGTGTGACAGACCGAATGACTGTCAGCTAGGATTTATCTGTTATTCTTTTCCACCACCATTGTCAACATTGTAGTCTGTATTTATATACAATTGCGTGTAGTGTATTTCTTGTGATCTAAGAATCCAGAGACTACATAACTGATCTCGAAGCAGGGTGGATGAATAGATTGGTGAATGAATAGATTTATGGATAGATAGATAGATAGATAGATAGATAGATAGATAGATAGATAGATAGATAGATAGATAGATAGATAGATAGATAGATAGATAGATAGATAGATAGATAGATAGATAGATAGATAGATGGACGGACGGACGGACGGACGGACGGATGGATGGATGGATGGACGGATGGATATATTAAAGGACGGATTGATGAGGGGATAGATTGATTAATGGATACATGAATGAAGTGAATAGTGTATTTATATATTCTTATTGCGTATTAGAAATAAGACAAATTGTATTATATACTTCTTAATTTCAATTCAGGAATCTGCCCCTGAGCACGAGTTCTACTCTTTAAGGGGCGAGCTAAAGTTTTTCTGTTTATATTATATGTTATGTTACAAATATTAGCAAAATAAATAAATAAATAAATAAATAAATAAATAAATAAATAAATAAAAAGTGTATGGAATATCGAATGGATGGATGAATAGATTGATAAATGGAATGATGGACGAATTGAATGGGTTGATGAGTGAATTGATGTATTGATGAATGAATGAATGAATGAATGAATGAATGAATGCATTGATGAATGGATGTATGACTGGGTCGATGAGTGATTAGATTGATGGCTGAAGTGATTGAAGAATGAATGAATTAATGCATGAACGGATGGATTGATGAGTAGATGGACAGATGAATGGATGGATGATAAGAGTGATGGTTGAATGAATTCAAGAACGAATGGATGAATGGGTTGATGGATGGATGGGTTGGTGAGTGAATAAATAGATGGATTAGCGCAGGGTTGCAGAACTGGGGAAGAGAGGGGTGGAAACTTGGGGAAAGGGTTCGTTCCCCTCTCACAATCCTCCGGCATTGAATTACGTATCTGTGAGGTCCGCAAACACACTGAATACATATTTCCTCTCTCCCTACTATATCCAATGACGCGTGGGTTGAATGGAAGGGATGAGTCACGTGTTCCGGCTTGTGACTTGTGGCATAATTGGAGCAAAGTTTTGCATTCGTGAAAGAATGGATTTATAAGCGGTTGAGTTAATGAGTGGATGGGTGAATGAATTAATGAGTGATTAGATTGATGGATGACTTGATTGAAGAATGAATGATATGATGAGTGCATGAAAGGATGGATTGATGAGTAGGTGGATAAATGAATGGATGGATGGTTTATTAAATTGATGTATGAATGGATTCTAGAGTGAATAGATCAATAGTTGATAGATGGATTGATCAGTGAGTAAATAGATGGATTTGCGGATGAATGGATTGCTAAGTGGATGAATTGATGGACGGATTAATGGATTTATGAATGATTAGACCAGGCATGTCAAAACCCTGCACATTGTGCAGTCGCGCACTTTGTGCACTTGTTTCTGTGCGATGTGCAGTTCCTATTCCCCTACCTGGAGGGAGTGAATCGGCTTGGAGGGGAACGCGACAGGGCTGTACATTACCTGCAGTAACAGAACAGCTTTGGTTTCAGTAACACAGATCAATACGGGTGTGCTCATTGAGCTGTGATTGTGAATGCGTTATGAAAAATAAAGTGAGGAGTCCACAGATATAACGAAGAAGAGAAATCACGAATCATATAACGTAACTGTTATGATTTTTACCTCAGCCAACAGTAATTATTTTAAAATGAAAGGCTTTCATCATATCATGTGGACCTAATAGTGATGTGAGAATTTAAATCATATTAGTAAAGTTCTCAAATTATAATATTCGCCAGCTCTTATTTCTTAATTAGTACTCTCACGGCAAGACAAACATGAAAATGATGTTGTTTTGGAGTCTGTACTAACACAGCCATCAATGGTTAGACGACTTACAACTTTTATTTGATAAGCTGATAAGTGATGAGGATATTGAGTGAGGAATACATGTGAAGCTATTAAGGTTGTAAGGGAAGGAAGAAAGCAACTATTTGTAAGGCGGAAAAATTTTCTGAAAAAATAATACATAATGGCGAATTTTCCATCTAACGTTACTATATTATCTTAATATACTTACGTTAATAAATCTTTAAACCTGACATAAAGAAAATGTCCTCGCTTCACAGCTTGTGAAGTACTCTTTTAACTCAATTCAGTAACGCTCCCAACTTGCTAAAACTTGCTCTCAACGTTTTCCAAATACACTATATATAAATTTAAATTCAAGCTTAATTTATCCAATTTATTAATAATAATAATGTGAATTTATATTTATATATAGCAAGGAAAAATGATTCCAGTGTAAAAGCCTCACAATGTCCTATTGCATGTAATTGGGAGTAAAATATTTTCTTTAACATTTGTGCACCAATGGTCCCAATAATGCTTGAACAATGAAAGAATATTACTTTAAAATAATCAGTACCTACTACGTAAAATGAAATATTGTGTTCGTTTTTTGTTATTACGAAATTACTGCAATATTTATATTTTCTTCAAATACTGTATACAAATCGTGTAAATAAATTATTCTTTACAAACGACTGCTTTGTGAATTGTAACTGAGTAAGTCTATTGTTTCTTGTGTTACAATTATTTTCAAATATAGACACTGATAATAATTGTGTTTTTTCCTTCTGCTAAGTATGTTTATAATGTCCAAATGTTAATTTAATTGAACACTAGAAGCGCAGAATAGATTCTTGTACATCCCTCCCGTTAAGAACTGGTAAGAGCAACACGTGAATGACGCAATCTGCACAGACCGGCGTTCCGCCCACATACACTGTACTTTCAGTGTCTGATTTCTGACATGCCTTGATTAGACTGATGAATGAATAGAGTGATGAGTGAATTAATGGATGGATTGATGGATGAATTGAGTAGAGAGTGGATGAATAGTTAGATTGACATACGGTTAGATTAATGGATGAATGGACTGATGAGTGGATGAATATTTGTATGAATGGATTTATGAGTCAATTGATGGAAGAATTGATAGATGGCTTAATTCATTAATGTGTGTTTTGATGGATGAATGGATTAATGGATGGATGGATTAATGTATATGAATCCATGTATCTAGGCATTGATGAGCGAATCGATGGATGAGTGGCTTCGTGATTGTATATACGAATGAATACATTTATCCTTATTTATCAATATATTTATAAGAATTTCAATTGACTTATACTTCTCTAAATTTCCATTAAAGTTTGCGTCTATTTATTTTCTTTTCATCCTTTATCTTGCCCATCATGATTATTTTCTGTCATAGCCTGCTTCACTGTATTTTACTTTATTTAATAATATAATTATATCTTCTTTTCTTACTTTGAAGTTCTTGCGCTCGTGTGAGATCTTACCATGTACGAATCACTTTTATGTTCATAATAATACTTGGCTTCTACCTTCGACACCAGTTCACAAATTATTCATTGCGAACTGTACTCTGTTACGTTAACAGTGTTTGTTGTGTCTTACAAATACATTATATTCCTGGGTTAATCACTTCCTAAAATTGGTTATTGTGGCTTCATTACACTGGTAACTCTCATTGAGATTTTTTAGATTTTTACCAGCGTCTGTATTTCCTAAGAACGACAGAATCTTGCACACATGGCTGCGATGTGTCCAGTGCCTCTGCGAGATGATGGAGCGGTTTATTTGCTTGTAGCTGAGATAACGTCGCCAGAAAACATCGTCCCACTCAAGAACCATCGCTGAAAGCCAGACTGACGGCAATAAGATAGTACTCTATTACCTGCCACAAAAACGTTTATCTCTAAGCACCAAATCGTATCTTATCAATGACAAATAAGTTTAATTAATTATATGTCAACGACGATATCCAGTCAGTCAGAACAACAGTGGCCTATGTACTGCATCTTCCTCTACAGCAGTAGTTTATAAAAAGGTTGCCTACTGATTTAGCGTTTGTTATTGTTGGAGTCTTGCGTTTGTTTACCTAAACCCTCAAAGCAACCCGCAACACTGTAGGTAGGCCTATGCATTGATTATATTTCGGCGGCATTCAACGATGTACAGTGAACATACGAAAACAAAACAAAGCTAGGCGATGGAAAGGAATGCTCCAATAGAATAATATGGTAGCGAGTACGTCATTAGGAAAGAAGAAAATGTATTTTCTCGTAAAGAAGGAAATTTATTCATTTTTAACACTTAAAAGTTTACAGTCATTGATTGCGAAGTGTAGAGACTGGTAAAGCACGTACTCATAATTTGTTTCTTTAGACAGTTTAAGTGACACGAACTGACGAAGGGAAAATGGTATCTATCCAATTATACACATTTATGTCTGTTTTAGGTTAGGATATATTATATAATGTGTTTTGTTCTGCCATTTTCATTTTAATATGTGTGTTCTTTCAGAGAGTAGTTGAATATATGATAGGTGAGGGGGGGTGAAACCTACAAAGTAGGACTTGTTTTAGGTACAAAGCACGTACGGTCAGAAGACCCGTGCATTAGATTTTAGAGACAATTATGATAATATAAAATCTGTATGTATAATATTACTCAATAAATCCACCTATCTATCTATTTACGACTTTTCAATTCTCATTTTAGTATCGAAAATTTATTGATTTCCGCATGTATAAATTAGCGTGCTTAAAAGTCAATTTCCGTGCCTAAAAGTACTTTTAAACACGCTAATTAGAAATACTGAAAACTATAGGCTTTTATATACAGCGTGAATCACATCACGAGGATTCACCGTCCCTTACGGAGCTAATTTCCGACGAAATTTTGAGCAAAAAAGTCATATAAACATGTGTCCTTATCTCAATATTTTCAGAGTTACACTAATTTGAAGTTGTTTGTAAAATATAATTTTTCTTGAGTTACTTAAGTGACTCTCTAAACCTGAGAAGGTGTCTGGACTCAAACACAATACGCCTCCGTCCAGACATACCCCACTGGATCACTGACTCCTTCAATAGAAGTTCAGTATTGATAAACCTAGTCTTTCCATCTAAATCTTGGCTTGTCGAGAAACCGTTTGTCATTCGATTCGAAATTGAAAGAAGCCCATAGCAGTAAAATTTCTTCTCTACATGAAATAAGGCCTAGTCAACTTAACCATCTGCCTTTGGCAATAGCTGTGACATCAGGTTCATTGAAAATAATTCTGATTTCAAGGTTTATTTTAATTTTCCAATGTCCATTTTCTATTATAGAACCATAGATTCTTCGAAAATTTTTATTTCAAAAGTTGTTTACTTACATACTATATGGCTTTTAAAGAACCCGGAGGTTTATTGCCGCCCTCACATAAGCCCGCCACCGGTCCCTATCCTGAGCAAGATTAATTCAGTCCCTAGATTACCATTATATCTCGCCTCTCTCAAATCCATTTTAATACTATTCTCCCATTTACGTCTCGGCCTCCCCAAAGGTCATTTTCCCTCATGTCTTCTGACTTACACTCTATATGCATTTCTGAATTCGCCCATATGTGAAAATTAGCAAAATCCGCATACTAAAGAGAAAATTAATAAGAAAGCATTTTTGACGAGAATATAAATTTATACGAGTACAATTAATTATAAACTTTACAAAATCAATAAGATGAAGGAAGCTTAATAAGGAGAACATTTTCAGGAAAAAGTTTATATTAGATCTATACAGAGTGTTAAAAAAAAAAAGTGTCCAATATTTTAGGAGGTGATAGCATGAATCAAAACAAGAAAATAATGTGTAATAAACATGGGTCCTACAACACATACTTTCTAAGATTTAAACACTTGTTCATAGGAGGTGCTCAATGTGACATCCATTCATGGCAATGCATTTCTCTGCCCTACAAAACAGCAGACTACCAGATAATCATACCGTAGTTGACACCCCTGGCATGGAATAATGATACGTCGCAAGGAATACTGGAAACAAAAGTCTGGTTGCGGATATGAGCGGGGTTCAGCAGAGATGGTGTTGTGAATTTTTGTAATCAGCATGTGTGGGCTGATGAAAATCCCCATGCAGTTGAAGAAATAAGGCATCAGCACCGATTCTCAATCAACTTATGGCCAGGCGTTCTTGGTGATAGATTAATAGGGCCATACGTGCTGCCACAGAGACTAACTGGGGCTCGTTATCAGGACTTCCTTATTAACGTATTAAAACAAATTTCAAAGAGTTCGTGACTTTTTACGCCGAAGGGCAGAGGAATGCATTGCCATGATTGGACGTCACATTGAGCACCTCCTATGAACAAGTGTTCAGATTTCAGAAAGTATGTGTTGTAGAACCCATGTTTACTAGATATTATTTTCTTGTTTTGATGCATACTAGCACCTCCTAAAGTACTCGATACTTTTTTTAACACTCTGTATATTGATATTTACATCAGTCCGATTATAAAATTTTGCTGAAAGGAAAGCTTAGGGGAGATTTGGGTAGTATCGGACATCGGATAATATTGGGCAGTGAGTTTCTTTCATCTACAACCAGATGATAGTACCTGAATGACATGGTTACGTTTCTGTGATGTCGCATACAGTTACGTAACCACGTCATTCAGGTACTACCATCTATGGTAGATGAAAGAAACGCACTGTCCGATATTACCCGATATCCGATACTACCCAACTGTCCCCTAATAAGGGAACATTTTCTGGGAAATATATTTATATAGCACACCAATAAGCAAAAGGAAAGCTTAATAAGACAAAATGTTTAGGAAGATATAATTATATTTCAGGGAAATGACAAGGGAGAGCCTTGGACAAATTCCTTTCATAAAAATTAAATTTCCTGTATTTGCTTCTTCTGTCTTACGGAGAGTAACAATCCTGTATGTATTAAACACATTCCTTCTGGTAGAAATATTTAGTCCAATTCTCCTACAGTTTCTCCTCCACAGCAGTTCTCTGAAAGAATTATTACAGACCTTCTATTGAAACGTATTATATAAATATAAAAGTTTAGGAATCTGCTTTATTACAGCGATGTATTTGGGTTTGCTTCATATTAGAAAACAATCCAGTGTGCAGCCACGACATCTTGTGCTGTACACCGTGAACGATTTTCAAAGTATGTAATAAAAACATGACGTCTCCCCCATAATGTGGTATATAGAGTTTCATTTAAGTATCATCTACTTGTATTGAATTCTTCTGTCTGGAACAGCATAGCTTGGATGTAGCCCATGTCAATGTTATTTTCATCTGCAGCACTGAATAATGTTACCCATCTTTCATAAAAGGTGAAAATAATTTTAGATAATTTTTGTGTTCTGTTCTTTGTCAGCACTGAAATATCTACACACAATTTTGATACTATGAGTTAAAACTCGTTAATTTTCTTGATATTTTGTAAATATCATAATCATTTTATACTAATTTATATGACAGTCCCAAACTATAAATTTTCTCCCATAAGCAAACGCTCCGATGGGGGCAGATAAAAACGTTATGTTTTTTCTTCCACCATGTTAATAACATCCGGCGCCGGAGAGAATTTTTCTCCGTTTCATTACTCTTTCATCGTATGATGACGCAGAATATCTGCATGGAAATATCATATGTACTTCGGTACATTAAAATAATATACAGGGACATCATTTTATTTTTACTAACATTTCTAATATTAACCTGGCTATACCTTAGGATCAACGATTAAGAACCGAAAACACCGTTTGCTACCCCCTTCCAAGACTGGAGTTCGATGATACTGGCGTAATATACAAACAAATCACTTTACTAGGTATAGGAGGGAAGAAAAGTAGTTCATCCATTTACGTAAACTAGGAAATATCGCGATTTTGAGTTTGATCATTTTCATTAGGTTTTTGTTTAATCAAATACAGTACAGTATTAACATTGAGTGTTTTTACTCACGAACTGAGCTTTCCGTGCGGACGTATTCATTATGCATTGTATATTATACTGTCTACAGCACATTAGCGTACAATATAGAGAATGAAGTTAAATTGAAAAATAATCATAATATGGATATTTAAACACATTTTTGAAAATCGTGGCTGTTCATTTCGATACAGGCTTCAGTTCTAATGTGTATATTATCGCACTATAGACTATTATACGTAATTCCAATTACCAGGTTCGTACTTCGTATCAGTAACTCATGTTGAAATAATTCTGTACCTACTCTATAAAAGAGACCTTACGTACTGTAAATTTAATCTTCACTTCTGCCCGATCCGAAAAGATAAAATTACTCAAACATTGCTATCTACTGTCCGTCCAAGTGGTTACGTCGCAGCTTCGTAGAAAGGGAGAAAATCACGTGACAGTTAATTACTTAACGAGGCCCTTTTATTTAAGTTATTTTAAACAATTGTATGGGTATAATATTACGTAGACGTCCAATTCCTAACAGAAATTAATGTTCTCAGAAAAGAGCTAAGACAGCCCAGCCATTAGCATTTACAGAGAGGCGAATAGAAGCAGCTGGGGGAAACCGGGATGCGACGTAGGCAAATGGAAAATGATGCAATATTGAAAGCTCTTTCGTCACTGGAAAACGCGAACATATTTCTGGAACGTACTATACCCAGTACCTCAGTACTGCTTACTATCTGCGGTCTTGGTTCTGTGTGGAGTTGGAACTTCCTTAGTAGTAGGGGTGGGAGTGAAGTACATTCAAAAACTCAGGTACAATAAAAATTGAAGTAAAATAAAATGATGTCCCTGTAGAAGAAAGTATTCAAAAATATTCAAACTTGTACAAGATATCGGAAAAACCAATTTTCCATTAATAAATATAAGAACACTCCCCTAGTTAAAAATTTAATTACCCTTAACAATAGAAGTTTTTTCGAATTGTAAATATTGTTTATAAATTTAGGCTTAGAGGTTTTCTCTTATCATTATACCAAATTCCAGAACAAAATTATTTAAGAATAGAGCAATGGCAAAGCAAGCTTTTTATAAAAAAAATGCATCTTCTGCGGACCTCTGGAAAAAGAACTAAGGAAGAGACTAGTGAAGGGCTTTGAGCAGAGTGATGCATTGTATGAGACGGGAAATGGACATTACGACAAAGTGAAGAGAAGCGACTAGAAACATTTGAAATGTGGATATGGAGAAGAATGGAGCGTGTGAAATGGACAGACAGAATAAGAAATGAAGCTGTGTTGGAAAGAGTGGGTGAAGAAAGAATGATGCTGAAACTGATCAGGAAGAGGAAAAGGAATTGGTTGGATCACTTGCTGAGAAAAAACTGATTACTGAAGGATGCGCTGGAAGGAATAGTGAACGGGAGAAAATTTCGCAGCAGAAGAATAAATGAGATGATAGTCGACGTTAAGATATGTGGATCATATGCGGAGACTAAAAGAAAGGCAGAAAATAGAAAAGATTGGATAATTCTGGGTTTGCAGTGAAAGACCTGCCCTTGGGCAGAAAACTATGAATGAATGAATACGTAGAAACTAAATTTAGATTTTACTAAATTTATACTCGCGAAACATGTATATATTAAATATTTTTAAAGCTATGGATCTGTGGAAACTGTAACTTCTATATACTTACTTACTGGCTTTTAAGGAACCCGGAGGTTCATTGCCGCCCTCACATAAGCCCGCCATTGGTCCCTATCCTGAGCAAGATTAATCCAGTCTCTATCATCGTATCCCACCTCCTTGAAATCTATGTAACTTCTATATTTTGACACTAATTAATATAAAACATTTACCACATATTTCTTGTAATATGGACATGCAATACACAAATTTTCACTTTGATATTCTAATTAGTTTACTTATAACTAATTTTTGTTGCTATTTTAATGCTGAATTATAATTTACCCAATTTTCAAAGTTCGCATAATTTTTCTTTAAATTTATATTTAATTTATTTCCGATAGATATATGTAAAATGTGGCACATGATTTTCATATTTTTAAATTAATTAACAAGAAAAAAATATTTACCTTTTCAGTTGTTGATTTTTCAATTTTTTTTTAAACTTATCACATCCTCAGCATATTGTGATTTGAATACTTTCAATACCAGGAGAAAAAAACATGTGTCAGTTTACTTCACATGCTTTTGTGGACATCTGTAGAAAGCTTCACTGAGATTGGAGAAAAATTGGATTCATTAGAGCATATTGGATGTTACAAAATGTAGAAAATTGGAAAATCGAGAAAACGAGTATCACATTTTTTTTTCTTTATAATAGCGCGAAATATGAAATGAATGAAAAGTAAAATAAGTTAGAATGATGAATAAAATCTCTTTAAATTCGTCTTGGGGCTTTAAATTGTCATGGGCCAAAATAAGTACAGATTTAGTAAACTGAAACATTTTATTTTTTTAGAGTTAAAAACAAAATTTTCATTTTTATTATTTTTTTTTCGTTATTTTCACCGATCCATAGACTTGAGAATTGTGGTTTTAAGAACCTTATTTTTGCGACTTATTCACGAAACAGAGAGACCTCTGGGTATTAATAATGCAGAGAACAGATTGTCAACATAATGAGGAAAATATTGTGCCCAATATGGCAACTATGATTTTTAATTCACTGTGCTGTAAGTGAGTCTCTAGGAACGAAACTATCTTATTTATAAAATAATTAAGTTCAGCGTTCCCGCGTAACTTCAATCGACAGTTTTATTATAAGAACAGTTCTCAGAATGTCGAGAAGTGAGGGGCATGCCATTTGTTGGCACTTTCCCAAACATTGGAGAAGTATTTGTCACGAATGGCGATGATAATCTCACCTGCATTCGTTTGTTCGCAAGCACAATCTAAGTCACCCTGATTCTCAGTGGTGGAGGCGGGTTGGAGTGAAATATATGTCGACAATCTCGCGTGATGAAATTTCCGACCTGATTTCAAAGTGGGTCACCGTATCACTGAAGGCGACAAATAATATTCCAGAAATTCTCTGTTAACACAGAAAGAGACTACATATTATTATCTTATACAGAGTGATTTATATAGAACTGACACATTTCTTTCATTAATTGTTTCAAAACGAATTGTGCTAGCGACAACTTATACCTAAAATGTAGAGGAATTTTGGGAGATTATTTACCTCTATAGCAAATGTTGAAAATGTCCTCCATCCTGCATAAGGCACAACTCAACACGTCGTTCCATGTTACTGGCCACTCGTTGGAGGACTCTGTTGTCAATAGCTTGAATCTCCTGTGTGATGTTGTGCTTCAGATCGTCCAATGTCTGGGGACGTGTGGCGTAAACCCTGTCTTTTAAGTAACCCCATAGAAAGAAGTCCGGCGTTGTCAAATCCGGAGATCTCGGTGGCCACAGGAAATTATTTGGTCGTCAAAGAAACTTGCAATTAGTTCCATGGATTCATTTGATGTATGGCATGTAGCGCCATCTTGCTGAAAATATCCTTGACTCAGCTCTACATCGTCCAGTTGCTCAACAAACTGAAAGACAAACATCTTAATGATTTTTTGGGCGACTGCTCCAGTCGTGCTCTTACGTCAACAACAACCGTGGGAAGCTTAGATGAACGATGCTTGCCCTTTTCACTCACCAGAGATCCAGTTGTTTCCAATTTGTTTACCAGTCCCAGTATTGTGTTTCTTTTGGGAGGATTGCGAACACCGAATTCTCTCTGGTATGCCCTTTGAGTAGCTGTAATTGAATTCGTAATCCAGTATTGCTTCACAAGGAAGAGTCGTTGATTTAATGTGTACTGCATTTTCACGTTGACACAAAATGTCTAAAACAGCTGCCAACAATAGGAATAAAACATAAACATCTGCGCATCTAGTGCTGCCAACAATAGGAATAAAACATAAACATCTGCGCATCTAGTGACAAGGAATCGAAACTCCAGAACATTCTGCTTAATTTGGTGCTAAAATTGGGTTATTGAATGAATTTCCAACGGAATAATTAAAGAAAGAAATGTGTCATTTCTATATATATCACTCTGTATAATTACACCTTTCTTCATTTACTTACAACTCATGATATAATAATAGCCTATGTTTTTATTTACGAGCATTGTTCATTAAGCGGACACTACTCTGAAATTTCCAAGTTCCATATTTTAAGGGTTCACAATAGTGAAATCAATAAGTAACATCTTATGAAGCCAGATTCACCAAATTTTGATCACTGGTACATTTAGTTAATAATGAGCAAATGTACAAAATTTCATCCCCCTATGATAAGTGGTTTGCATTTTATAATATTTTATTATACAATTTAATCGCTTTATATAAAAAGTGTCTTGTGCCACAATTTACATTATCATTCATTACAATTCATTTAGTGTTCTGCCCAAGGGCAGATCTTTCACTGCAAACCCAGCTTTCTCCAATCTTTCTTATTTTCTGCCTTCCTATTTGTTTTCTCATATGATCCATATATCTTAATGTTGTCTATCATCTGATATCTTCTTCCACCCCGAACTCTTCTCCCGTTCACTATTTTTTTCATTGCATCCTTCAGTAGCCAGTTTCTTCCCAGCCAGTGACCAAAAAATTCCTTTCCCTCTTCCTGATCAGTTTCAGCATCATTCTTTCTTCACCCACTCTTTCCAACACAACTTCATTTCTTATTCTGTCTGTCCACTTCACACGTTCCATTCTTCTCCATATCCACATTTCAAATGCTTCTATTCGCTTCTCTTCACTTCGTCGTAATGTTCATATTTCTGCCTCATACAATGCCACATTTCATACAAAACACTTCACTAGTCTCTTCCTTAGTTCTTTTTCCAGAGGTCCACAGAAGATGCTCCTTTTTCTATTAAAAGCTTCCTTGGCCAATGCTATTCTCCTTTTGACTTCCTGGCAGCAGCTCATGTTACTGCTTATAGTACACCCCCAATATCTGATGCTGTACACTTGCTCTATTGCCTCATTTAGAATTTACGTCCGGAATCATTTATCGTGGAAAGACTCATCATGCCATGTTTGGAGTTTCTCTTGGGAAAGATAAATGTGGGAGCTTCCCGTTGCTTTCAGTGCATGACTCTCTTTTTCTTATCTTAAAAAGATCTTAGGGAGCCCAGCGTGGAGGTGAGGAGAGTGTATTTGACTAAGTAGACCTTTCGGAGTTATATCAGGGTTTTTGACCCGATCAGAGACCGGGAAATCCCAATTAGCCTTATTGATATTCAGTTATATACATGGGATAAAATTACTATAAAGTTTTGCTGCTGTAAAATTAATCAGTAAATTACTAAACTTTCTCATCATAAAATAATTCTTTCTTTCTTTCTTTCTTTCTTTCTTTCTTTCTTTCTTTCTTTCTTTCTTTCTCCTTGTTTAACCTCTTTCTTTTAGGTTAATTTATACGTCCCACGCCACACGGGCCTTACAGGACCGCGACCTGTCGGGAGAGGAATTACTCTATGGATCACATACATACTTTTTTGACCACACAAGGACATGGAGGGCCTCCCTGGTTGAGGGATCAGCTCAATGCCAGGGCCACCTCCGATACAACACAAACATTTAAGGGGAGAGGTTGGTATTTTTTTTAACTTTTTTCCTATTTGGTGTAAATTATTAATTTTTTGAATGTAGAGAGCTCATAGCTGTGGCAACTCAACCAAATAAAAATATTTTGAAAAAAATATTTGGGGCCCAAAATTGAAAAAAAAAATATACCCATGCAGGATTGCACTAAAACCGATATATCTAAACCGTTTTTAAAGATAGTTTCAAACAGTTTTTGCAATGTATTTGCAAAAGTATGTTCTACAAACTATCTGTAACAGACTTTTGATATTTTTCCCTACGTTTGTAAAATAAACAATTAAAATTTAGTAACAATTTTCTGATTTCCTTTCTTGCAAACAAACGGACGTATTTTTAAAATGAAATCAATTAACAAAATTCTGTTACGGAGAAAAGTTTCCCAATAGTCCAAAGAATGTGTGTTCTAAATTTCATGCATGTATCTTTAATAGTTCAGAAATTATATCCATTTTGTCTGGCAATGTAGCAAAAAAAAAAAAAAAAATGAAGCTACCCTCTACCACTCCGCTGGTCCGCTAGAATAAAAACAAACAAATATTAATAATCATAAAAAATTCCTAGTAATTTACAGAAAACCACAATATTGTAGTAATGTTTGTTCCAATGTGTAACCTATAAAGAATTATACAAGGTAATTCAAAAGCATTTACCGTCCCTTACGGAGCTTATTTCCGAAGACATTATGAGCAAAAAATGTCATATAAACATTTGTCCTAACCTCAATATTTTCAGAATTGCATTAATTTTAAAAATCTAAACTATGCATTTTCATGCTACATAAAATTAGCTTTATCGAGCCTAAACGCGAAGATATGCACAATAATATTGTGACGGCCACGTGAGGTTCGATCTCACGACCGACGGAGGAGAGGCTAAGTCGTCCGTGTTTTGGGCGGGTTGTGCGCGCATCTGGTTCTTGCGGAGAGAAGAAAGGGGAAAGAGCGATCGCGGCGGAGAGGAGAGGGGTCCGGATTATTCGAGTGCTTTCTCTGGAGTGCTATCTGGACGCGCGACGAAATATCGAGAACTCGTACTTTCCAGAAACTGTGGTGTGAGTATAAATTACGCACGCGAGTGAACTTGGGACAGTCATCGATTCAGTCTGTCAGTAAGGCAGTGTTGTTAAAGTCAGTCAGTAAGCCAGTCTTGTGTAGCAGTGAAGCCAGCTTCGAGACCAGAGCGCGACTTGAGTTGTGTCCGTAGCTGTGGAGCCTGAAGCCCGGAGTTCGAGTACAGTGGACCGCAGTTGGGGGACCTGAGTTCGAAGTTCAGCGGATCGTCTCTGAAGGTCTGTGGTTCGAGATTCTGTGAACGCGAGTGACTGAGCTAGAAGAACTAGCCAAGACAAACGAGCTGTGAACTGAGAACTGACAGTTCTGTGTTGTAAATAGTGCTTTGTGAATATTAGTTAAGATTAACAGTTCATTGTTGTTCAGTAATAAAAAGTTACAATATAAATATAATGAAATATTAAAAAAAGCCAAAATATGGGAATACGTGCAACATAAATAATTGTTTAAATGGCGATCATACTCGTGTTAATTATGTAAGCATGTGTGGGTTACAGCTGTTTCGGTGCTACTTGACACCATCCTCAGAGTCACACATGCTTACATAATTAACACGAGTAAGATCACCATTTAAACAATTATGTATATTCAAGTGTGAAAAGTAGTGTACGAAAGATTCAACATGGATAAAATTTCATTTGATAAGCTTCAATTTTCATGATTAGTTAACATTATTAATAAGCAATTCATTACAGCCAATGGAAAAAAAATGCAAATGCATGAACTTCCTGGCCCTTAATCATAATATACTGCTCTCACAAATTGACTACGCATTTTGGGAATTAATTCAAAAGCTTTCCCAAAGCACGCTATGAAATGTTCCAGATTTTTTTTTTCGAAAAAAAAAAGTGAAAGCGAGCAAAATTTTATTAAACCTTTCTGTTTGAAATATTAATAGTACATTATGCAACGAGCCTATAATGAAGGTAATTAAGAAGTGAGTATGGATATTTATGAAACGAGCGCAAGCGAGTTTCATAATTTTCATACGAGCTTCTTAATTACCATTATAGGCGAGTTTCATACGACTTTTTATGCTCGACCATATTTCTAACTTGATATTATTAATTTTAATTGTATCTGACCTTCAGCAATGTTCCGTATGTTGTGAGATGTGCGCAGACGCGAAAGTATTGATTTTTTCCAAGGAACAGATGTCCACATTGACCTTGCTAGGCCATAAGAACCTACAGAGATAACATTGAAATTAAATTAGACATTGAAAAACGAGATGACAAATTGAATTTATTTCAACATTATTTACAATTAACTCTAATTATTATAGTAACAGAACATAACCTTCTGCGACAGTATTGGATTTCCAGCCTCCGTGACTTTTCGCTAATTCTCCTTCGATTGCATATCCGAGAATAATCGATACTTGCGGTTTTATAACGGTAGAAAGGTGACCTGTCGTTGGCTGAACAGTTGTAACCTGAGTCGTCATTGACTGAAAGACCTGACCTTTAATGAGTAGGTGTACTTTAATGACATGCATTAAAGGTCTGCTACCAGGTGTATAATTACTACGTTTCGGCATGGTCGAGCATAAAAAAAAATAAACCTCTGAAATTAGTGACATTTCTTACGGTTCATCCTGTATACGTACATTATACGCAATCATAGGTATTTTCTCAAATCCTTTGTCACTTTTATTCTTTGCATACATTCTCGCAGTGGCAAACGTTTTCTGATTGCCTAATACAGTTATTGGATAAGAGACGAAGCTCAGCAGGAAAATCGTGGTACTGGAGCTCCATCAAACACTCACCCACGCACCCACACACAGTGATTAATCGTCTAGAGAGCCTCATTCGCCTCTATCTGAGAGACTCAGAACCAAGGGAGGGCTGTGGAGAGGACCAGGGCGAAGTAGAGGAGGAAGAATCTGCCAGAAAACGCGGTGGTGGTCGGTAAATAAAGGCACCGCAAAAAAAACAAGCGGGGAGTGAAAACTGATGTCTCCATGCCCAACTTCGGCGCATTGTTAATCATGTGTCGACCCCACCACATGTGTGTAATGTAATAAGACAGGGGATTTACGTGCAATTGAAACGATTCGCCGCTTTTAAAGCCTTTTTGCGTAATGCAATACTTAACCCTTAACTTGGAAAAGCTTCATTTCTCACACTAGTTTATTAAACCTTGTCGGACGGTAGAGAAAACAACTATCGCAATGTCCATATTTTTATGTGTTGTACAATATTATAGTATTGTGAAATTTTAATTTTCCTACCAATTTTTTTCTATTGCTCTATTAAAATTATAGCATACTAGTGGCTTGTGCAGCAAATACTGCTGCAAACTAAGTTCATTAGACGTTAAAATAAACATTTTTCAGATTTATTTTCAACTAGCCGTACCCGTGCGCTCCGCTGCACCCGTTAGAAATAAATATAAAGTAATTACATAATTAAAATAGGACATTTGATCCAGAGAACATTCGTGTTCGATAGAAGGATAAATCGTTTAATATGTTACTTAATTTAAATTGTATTTAAAATATTAAAATGCGATCATTTTGATCCAGAGACCACTCATTTGGTGCAATGACAATTCCTTTAACATGTTTCTTAATTGTTATTACCAATTATTTTTGGAAAAGCGAAAATTAACAGAAAATTTTGGTTACAGATTTATTATTATGTTTATATTATATTATATTATGAAAAAGTGTGTTGATAACGGATGTACTCGAATTAGAAAGTTTTTAATTTGTTGTGGGAGCTCTTGAATCTCAGGAGGAACAACTTTTACAACAGCGCAACATAATCTGCTTAGCTCATTACCCATTTTTTTTGCATTGCATTGCATTTATTGCATATGTATTTTAACACGATTCAATTGAGCATAGTTAAAATTCGAATTATAAAATAATGTATTGCTAAGCTAACGTACTATTACTGCATACTAAATCAATACACTCTCGTTGTTCGTTAATTCTCTGAGATAAAAATGAATATGTTCATAAACATTATTATAAGAAATACAGGAAATGAATATACAGAATAACCTATCAAGTTTTCTGTGCATGAGAAGCTATTTTAATCTTACCTGTCCTCAATTCACTCACAAGTTACTGTAATATCATTATAGCATTATGTCCATCCAGAGAAACTACACTTTCCAATGATTAAATAATAATTAATTATACAAATCGGTTAATTTAGCTTCGTACAAACACAGAAACATTGTCTGTAGGCTATGTTTCATAGCTTTCGATTGTTGTGTCCAAGGCCCCTTATAGACGAAGTCATTTGTTTTTTATTTCAATACACCGCCTTAGATGGCAGTTATTTTAATTTTAAAACTCATTTATCTCATTAAATATCAGTCCTATCAAAATTGTTCAGAGAATAAAACTTATCAGAAATTATTTTTAAAGAAACTTTTGTTATGTAACATATTTCACAAAAATCAATAATAAGCGAGATATTTCGATTTATTTAATTCAGGCCCCCTTATAACCCCCCTTTTAAATAACGTATTTTGAATGCCATATAGCCTATAAACTAAGTTACAACGAACCTAATTTATATTCCAATTTTCATCGAAATCGGTTCAGCCATTATCGCGTGAAAAGGTAACAAACATACAGACAGACAGACAGACAGACAGACAGACATAGAAACAAAAATGTCAAAAAAGCAATTTTCGGTTTCAGGGTGATTAATTATATATGTTAGGACCAATTATTTTTAGAAAATCGAAAATTACCAGAAAAATTTCGGCTACAGATTTATTATTAGTATAGATGAAGAATACTTGTCTTTTTGATAGTTATTTGCTTCCATAATAATGAAACATACTCCCTCTGAATGGATTTTTTTAGGCCAAATACTTTTTCTTGAACCTATCCAACTTCAGTTTTTGAGTTTCAACGCGAAAATGCAAGTATCAATGTCAGGACGATAGCAGTAGCTATTTCAGGTCATTGTGGATTGTAGGCAAAAGTTAAACAAATGTCAGGTTTGCTAAGCTTTCGAACAATAGCATTTTCGTATAGCTGCTGCATGTAGAACTTGAAATGTAGAGCGTAAAATCATTTTATCCTACTAAGAAATCTTGCTGAAATGATCTGGAGACTACAAAATTTTCTAGGCCTCTTATTTTATCAGTAAGTAATACCTTTTGATCTTTCCCTAGGAACTGTAATTTTTGCGCTCTTTCGAGCCAATACTGAAGACATGACACATATCAATATCTACACTACACCGCCATTAAGTATATGAAAAAGACCCAACCCCAATGGGTTAATAAGTATACAAATATTTGATTTTTAATAACAATATTATTATCTTACTTAAGTTTTGTAGTTATATATAGCAGCCACTCAGTAAATTATAG
Source organism: Periplaneta americana (assembly GCF_040183065.1). Taxonomy (NCBI): domain Eukaryota; kingdom Metazoa; phylum Arthropoda; class Insecta; order Blattodea; family Blattidae; genus Periplaneta; species Periplaneta americana. The sequence continues at coordinate 26,868,202 of NC_091124.1, read as the reverse complement.
AAATGAAGATCTAAATTAAGATATTCTCTACATTTACTTACATAACCACAAAACTTTTCACTTTCATGTCATCAATATAGCATCAATATTATGTACAATTAATGAAAAATAGATGCATCATGATATTAACTATAATAATATTTAATTTCTAATGGTAATAATGTCATCAAACCACCTCAAGTTTCGTAGATTTGTAATCCAATACACAGCTGTACTCAGATAATTATACACAGCAGAATCAGTTTTTAATAACAAATTGAATTGAGGTCTAAATATGTCGGCAATCTGCAGGTCATGGCCTTCGTGTAACAGCCTATTGTTTATTGTAGTGTGTGTTTTGTTCTGAAATTCAATCAAGTCGGGCCATGATTGGATAAAATTAGTTCTCAAAACTGACAACAGATGGATTTTGAAAAATAGGAAAATTATGTAGGGAAATTGACATTTCACTGAAAACTACTACTTTTCCGAAAAACTTTAGATTCCAAGCTTCAAAATGAGGGGCGATTTATTAAAATCCGTTCAGCCGTTTTCCCGTAATTTCCATTACCAGTTCAAATTATATATATAGACTAGCTGAAAGCACCCGGCGTTGCACGGGTTTTCCTTTCTGCTTCTATGTTTAATTAAAATGGTTATTACATTTTCGGAAATCTCGGAAACCTAAATATAGACAACCAAAACAAATTGTCTTTACTAAGCTAAGATGAATTGATGAACTCCTTAGCGAAATGCCTGCCAGCGTTAACTCTATTTAAAATAGTTGTAAATCAGGCACCGAAAAGAAAACATGTCATCATGTGCCCGACGTTCAACGGTTGTTTTTAAATTTATATATTTATTTGTTTTTATTTATTTATTCTGGTGTAGTTATGACCATTAGGCCTTCTCTTCCACACCGCCAGAAATACAAATAAAATAATAGAAAAATCAAACTATGAACATAGTAAAACCCAACGATAAAAACATCATCTTTCGTTTTTTTCAGTTAATATTGCCACTTCTATTACATTTCGCATGATTCTTCACACCAATTCTTGTTGGTGCATAATTTTGGTGGGTCAATATTTCGCAATAGTACTTCTGGTTATTCAATATTAAGTAAATTATGTGGTAGCAATGCTTGTAGTTTGAAAGAATTCTAGAATTCAGTTGGATAAAACACGGTCTGCTCACTATCAACAACTGCATTGAATAATTCATAATATTATTATGGTCCTGGACTGCGTAAAGATACTTATTGCTTGAATTATCTAGATTTTGGCCTTCATGATGTATCAACAATGTTATTTAATTTCGTGTTATAATTTCCATGGCCTCGTTAAAGTCGATATTGAATACAACAGACAATAATAAAAAACAATTGAGTTTTGAGATTGCATTTTAATATTATACACGAATGTTTAACCGTATTTATTTCTATTTGTTATTTTTTAATTTATGTTCCATTTGCACAATTTTAATGTAGCCTATGTTCTTCTCCTGGTTATGAAGGTTAAATGTGCAAACTTTGGCACATATCGGTCAAAGCGTGTAGATTTGTATAGAGAACATACACACATGCATATGTACAGTACATACATACCCACATTCAATTTTATATATTAAGATATAGCCTATTAACCTGTTGTATTCTATAGGATACTTTGTCAATTTAAGGGTTAACGTGTTACACTCTTTGTTGCGAATACTGGAGTTACTACATGTGAATATCGGAGCTGTCCAAACTAGCGTATAGTCCAGAGGTAGGCAGAAAACAATTTGCGCCTAATTCATAGTGAACGCAACCCGGATAACATTCAGTTCATTAACCGCAAAACTGAAGGATGGGGTGAAGTCTTGTTTGCAGTGACGGATTAGTATTGTAGTGAACGTCCGAGAGAATAGAACGTTAATTTCCCGCTCTACTACACTAGTGAGCAAAATTAAAGCAACGAACATATAAGGTACAATTCATTCGAAGTAAATCAATATAGGCCAGCGGTGGCGAAAATGTAATCGTGCTCCGAGCCACTGTGTAACCTACAACGTGCATAGCACCTATGGAGGGAGGCGGACACCCGAAGTGGAAGTGAAGCAACTGTCTGACTTATTAACGGATTTTCATTTTCCTTACGTCAAGCACTTAAATATAATTTTATACAGTACAAAGCTACAAACTAATTTTTAGTACGTGTAACAAAGAAAGAAATTAATAAGAAAACATAGGACACATTATTACAACCTAAAATTAACTGTCTTCAGAATGTCTCTGCGACAAAGTTTCAAAATCAGGAATTATATAAATAAATAAATAAATAAATAAATACATAAAAATAATAATAATAAATAATAATAATATATAATAAATAAAAATGTCACTTACTGCCAGTCGTAGTTGATCACGAAGGTATACGAAGGTATTTGTCTGTCAGTCGTGATCTAAATTTGGTTTTTACTATTTTAATTGTTGAAAATAATTTTTCACAAACGTGAGTTGTAGTGAACATGGCTTCAACAGAGCAAGCGAAAGAACGAAGCTTCGGATATTTATTTTTTGGCAACGATTTGAAAGTTCAACATTTGTCAAGTCCTTACATCTAGCTTTCATTTGACATCACATTGTAAATCAGTGAGTTCAAATTGAAGAGCTAACCGCATTATTCGTACATCTGCTGAAAAAGGGTCGACGTACAAAGATGATTATGATGATGATGATGATGATGATGATGATAATAATAACACTTAACCTTTTAATGTTTCATCAGTAACATGTAGTATGATGCCGTTTTATGTTATACAACCGTTTTCCTCGTAATAATTGTGAACAAATCAAACATTTAATATTCTCATCATATCGACAGCAAAAAAATGCGTCCTCCCATCCTACTTGAAACTTTCGTACATGGTTTCGAGAGAGACATATGCCACTCGCAGGTCAGAGACAAATACAAATGGAACGGAGTTTGACTCCAGTGAGTGAGAGGGTGAGGGTTGGCGAAGGTTAGAAGCAAGCGAAATGCACAGCTATCACTGCGAGCAACAATGTCTCGCGAGTCACGTTCTCGCCAAGGCTGATATAGGCAATAGAGCCCTGCATAACCGGTTACGAAAGATAGAACAGACAGATTGCTACTGAACGCCTGGCGCTATAGACAGTATGCGAAGCTCTTCCTTCTCGCGGAGTAGTCCAAGGTTCGCTTTAATGAATGTTCGAGTCTCACTCGGTTGGACGGCTCTGGATCACGAAAGACAGATAATATTGAGACATCCAGGAGTTCCAAGAATCTTTGCAAGGACGCGATTATCATCGTGTACCTTTCAAATGATATTTCCTCCTTTCTTCTCATTGTCTGAAGCACGCATCATGAAACTACAATCGTTAGAATTGAGAGTGATTTTATTTTTGTTAATAACTTGTTATCTCCCTAAAAACGATTTATTAGAGAAATAATAATTTTACATTCGCTTAAAATAATTAAAAGACATAGGCTATATTAACAATTACTCTTTCAGAGGTAGCCCATGTATTTTGAGTTTAAAGTATGAACGTTACAATAGTAAGTGTGTACATATTTGCTCTTCTCTTTTTTAAGTAATTATAATTTATTTTATTCTTGTATTTGTTTACATGTCAGATTTCATCTATGCATTACTTTCATTTCCTTTGTTGTTGTTGTGTCCATTAGTTGATTTATATATTAATTATGAAGATAAATGTACCAAATGTCCCATCAATTATAACCTTATTTCAAGCTAACTTATAGCTTTTAAGGAACCCGCTTGTTCATTGCTGCCCTCACATAAGCCCGCCATCGGTCCGTATCCTGTGCAAGATTAATTCATTAATAAGTATTTAATGAATTTCAATCTTAAGGCATATAAACTTGTAAATGTTTATTTGCTATTTAATAACAATATATGAACGTTTTCGCCGTTTAGGGCATCTTCAGATATAACAAAACATATTATCTGGACCTATAATAGTATATTATGCAAATAACAAGGAAAATAGAGAACAATATATGTGATACATGAAATCCATGAGCTTTGTGTAGATATAACATGATACAGGATGAATATTGAGATAATCTTTGAATTTGAACTTAGACTGGACGAGTGTGTTATTTTATACATATAGCTCATGTTACAATTAATATACAATGTTTTAAATTTGTCAGTGATATTAATTTTAAAATTTACAATGATGATAACATATTTAAAGTAATCATGGCTGAAAGTTGTCGTAAGTTACAAGATAGTATGCGCAGTTTATATGCCTTAAGATTGAAATTCATTAAATACTTATTAATAATATACCAGGCATATTGATATATTAAAATGAATTGTAAAAAAATAAGATTAATTCAGTCTCCATCATCATATCCCACTTTCCTCAAATTCATTTTAATATTATCCTCCCATATACGTCTCGGCCTTCTCAAAGATCTTTTTCCCTCCGGCCTGCCAACTAACACTCTATATGCATTTCTGGATTCGCACATACGTGCTACACGCCCTGCCAATCTCAAACGTCTAGATTTAATATTCCTAATTAGGTCAGGTGAAGAATACAATGCGTGCAGTTCTGCGTTGTGTAACTATCTCCATTCTCCTGTAACTTCATCCCTCTTAGCCCATGTAGCCTATATTTTTCTAAGAATTTCAAGCTAACCCTTTTTTAAATTAGGAAAAGTAAATTTTCTTCAATTACTCCATTTGTGTAGTTACAAAATGTCATCAGAGTTCCTGTATGGTGAAATGCGCTTGGTATTCTGTCCTCTACTGGGTGTTCAGTTCAAAATGTGTCATGGCTCGCTGTATGCCGTCATGTGGCTAGCCGATGAGCCTAGAGAATTCAATCTTCCTACACTTCCGCAGAGGTGTATAACCTATAAGGCAGAGAAGTTGCCTAGCAAGTACGGCGTTCATTCTGAAGAGTACGTACCGATACGTACGGTAACGCCGGTAGTGGCAGGAATGTGAACTGTTTGGAAATACGTACTGTCGGGATATGGGGAGAGGGTTAAGACGATTACTTACGTGTTGTTTTGACATTAACTTCTACGGTCAACATGGACACGGAGCATTTAATTTGTGTTGTGGAATGTTACCGTACGCAACCGATGATAACAAATACCCTGCGTACGACTTGCCGGCGCAAAACACAGTTCAAAAGAGGTTATGGTAGCACACAGACCGTACAGACCGCCATCTGTTGCTACGACGTTCAAGTTATACCGTACACGTTCTGAAGTTCAGATTGAAGAACGCCTTAAATAATAGGCAACTTCTCTAACATATAAGCTGAAACTCGCTTCAAATCGGTGACTCAACAACAGTGACGTCATGACACACTTTGAAATGAACACCCAGTATATCTGTGGTTCTGTCTAGCCAGGCGCAACCGGTTCAAGGCCGGATATCCGAACGAATGTCCAACCTTGCCGGTTGATCTGCAACCGGTCGAATATAAACCGGTTGTAAGCGCTGTTCTGCAACACACTGATAGGCAATATAACATTACAGACCATTTATTACATACAATCAGAAGTTTCCTGTGGTTTGTTGAATTGGTATGTTAATTTCCCATTGCGCAAACATAAATAGCCTAATAGATACAAAACAGAGTAGGAAAATGAATCCTCTTGATCTGAACCTCTGGCTAAAATGGAATTGATTTTATCCATTATAAATATTAACAACAATATGTTCACCATTATTTATTATATTAATTCCTGCAGTTGACAATTCTACAGAAGACTTAATATTTTACGCGGAATTTAAATCGTACTAAATATTCATTTGCTGAATTTGCAGCATTCTTAATGTTTGAATCCTCGTTTGGACTCACTTTAACAATATCTGTTTATTTCTCCTAGTACTGCTGTTCTTCTGTTATAAACAAAAACCTATCGCGTTCAAAAGGAATAAAACAAACATAAACGAATTACCTTTCGTAGGAAGAGACTAATAATAATAATAATAATAATAATAATAATAATAATAATAATAATACAAACGCCTCTCCATAAAAGACATGTTAAAAGTAATAAAAAATAATACAATTATCTGTATTATTTTTTTTATCAAAGTGGATAAAACGTTGTACGATATACTTACAGTAACTTCATATTAGTTACAATACTTGACTGACTCATATCGTAAATAAATATTAACTAATTTTACTTTTCAAACATTACAATTTAATTAAATTGAATTTTGTAACAAAGTTTACATGAATTTGTAATCTTTTGCGATAAACAATTCAGATTAAAATATTTTGCAGGCGTACTTCCAGTTTGATGACCACGTAGAAGATTCAGATGAGAAGTTAACGCTCTAATTTCAGACACGTGCATAATGTAGACTGCAATTTGCTTGGCGTTTTGCTGTTCTCTGGAGAACATTACATTATGCATTGTTGGCATTTGTGAAAATGTTGTGGCCTCACCTTGTAATGAAACAATATGCATCACTGTCTACGAGGACGTGGAGAGAAAAAAATAATGCGTAGTAAATGTTTATTCACGCCATTTAAAGAAAATTATAGCAGTACCTACATTTTTTCATTTAACTTTCTTATTACGAGACACAAATTTATTTGCTACGTCTTTTCCTATTACAGGATGAATAAAATGCTTGTAACATATTACACAATGTCTTCTCTGTTGATAGAATTTTTTGTTGTGTTGTGTATCTTGATGATAATAGAGAATTTAGGTCTTTTAGTACAAGAAAATGACAAAATACAACCAGTTAAAATGATAAAAAAGGAAGAAAGATGGCGGTTTGAATGATGGTACAGTCGAAAGTGGTAGAAGGGGAGAGGTTGTTTGTAAAAGTGTTGTTTTGTCCCTGTTCAAACAAGCGTGAAATTTTTAATGGAAGTTGTCGTCTTCTGGCTTCCGACACTAGAGAACGACATATTGTCTTCTATAGAAGAAGCTGAGGGTGGATTGGAGTGGTACAATTCGTCATCATGCCTGTTCATTTTATATACTGAAAATGCTTGTTTCACGGTATAGAAAACATTTTCGGTGACGGAGAGTGTTAGACTTTTCATAAAAAGTTTTAAAATAAGTGAAAAATATTTACAACTAAGACATAAACTGGGTTACAAGAGGGTAATAAAATTATTGCTTCTTTAACACTTAGTGAACCTAAAAGTATTAATGATATCATGATTACCTTCATGACTATTTATATGACGTCATTCCATTTTCGATCAATGAAGTGTAATGAAATTTTGAATTCCAACCAATCACAGCCAGACTTTGCGATAATTTTTGCAGCTAGATTTATCGCTATCAATTTATCGCATGGTCGTTCTTTTGTTTAGTCGTTGTCGCCAACTGTTTCCCCGTGAATTTCAACCAATCATGGCTGCTTATCGCACAATTTTATCGCATCCCTAGCATTTGTTGAATTTTATCGCGTCCCTAGCATTTGTTTATTTTTATCACTACCCTAGCATTTGTTTCTTTGTTTGCCAACATTTCAAACTGCACTGGTCTGGACGTCAAAAAACAGAAAATTACAAACCACCCCAGTCGATGCACTGCACTTTCAAATATGACTCGCATTGACATTCAAGAATAAGAATTAATAAAGATCACTGGTCATAATATATGAAGAGCACCATTCGGAAATCCTGAATAAGTTGAGGGATACAGCATGTACATCAACGAGTTCACTTCTATTACGCACACGTCTAATATAACATCAACTGAACCACCAACCACTAAAACATTCAAATTTGAAAACTGTACTTTCAATAATTGTTTCTTTTAAAATTATTCATGTTTATTTTTATTTCATCATCGTTAATTAAAACGGTTCTTGTTTATTTCATCATCCCTAATTAAAACTTTTCTAAGACTTGTTTATATTATTTAGGTTATGTTATGGCTTCTGCTATATGATATTATGGATAGTCACGTATCAGAGATTGTTTAATACTAAGATTTATTGAAAATCATCTGTCATGTGACGTTGATTACTGGGATCCGGATGATTGAAGTGGAATGCAAATGTTTTAATAAAAATGAAACTGAATCAACAAAGCCTTCTTGACTAGTAACAGTCCACAAAGTTCAATGATGATTCCATAGTTGGCACAACTGATAACAAGAAAACATAATCATAAAACACTACTGCCATCTAGCGTAATGTTGAGATGGTACAATAATACATTTGAAGACAGTTCAGTATTTTCGTAAGTCAATTAATATTTTATTGTATTGGAGTACTTCGTTATTTCTAATCTTTATATATTTTCTTCTAATCGTGTAATAGTCAATTAAATCCCACTCGAGTTTTGATTTTCTCTAGATAAATCAAAACCTCTAGTGAGATTACTGTTGATAATAAGTTAATTATTCACTAACAATAACAAAGCTGTATTTGGAAATATAACAGATTTAAGTCAATGATATTTATTTGTAACAAGTGCAGCGAAGCGCAAGCGTATGGCTAGTTTGAAATAAGTTTTTACTATTATAATGTAGAAACAAAGCAATAAACCATTACAAGTATTTTACATCTCCATGGCAACAGCAATATCGGCTCGCCCACTCGTGGCCTTTGCACTGCCTCCATGCATAAGCTATATTACGCTTTGGGATTAAATAAATGAATAACGACGCCAGGAATGTAATCACGGCAGCACCGCACGGTCTAGTATATGGTACACAAACCTCTTAATTGACTTCATTTTGCTCCTTCCCAATTTGCTGATACAGAATCCAAAATCATTTCATTTCTACAGCAAAGAAGCGGGAGAGCAGCGCAGCGGCAGCAGCAGATTCAGCGGTTTGCCTAGCTGAAAAAAGTTTCTGCTAGACTGGGTACTTGCATTAATACTGAATATGAGGATAAGGGGTTTGAATATAATTTAATTAACCTGCAGGCGACCCGAAGCTCTTACTATTTTGAGCTCACTTCACGAAGTAGTGACTCAGAATGAACCCGTATCTCCGCCTGGATGACTCTCCTGTGTTATTACTGAAGACAAGATTTTGCTTATAACAGCGCTCGGAAGGATATTTTTTGCTCCATTTTGAAGTTAAAATTAGATATGTTGTCGTTCATATTCATGGCCCTCGTCAAACTAAAGGCGGTGGTAGAATGTTCTAGTTTAAGCTGATATACTTTATTATAATTGCACAATACAACGGTAGGTGCCACACAAAAATGATAGTGGAAGCTTGGTTCTGAAGAATTTGACGTAAATACGTCTTGCATTAAAGTTACTTGTTTTCCACATTAACCCTTCGACATACAAGTATTTATGTAAAAATAATCCCTGTTATGGTTAACTATCTGATTTTGAACCCTAATAATTCAAATGTACCCTATAGATCAAGCAGGAGTGTCGCCATATTGTGTGAGATTTATTTATTTACTGTACTTAATCTGACAGGATTAAGGCCATAAGGCCTTCTCTTCCATCCTAACAGCACATATAAATACAGAAAAGAAATACAATCGCTGATGAAAATAATACAAATTAAATTAAAGCCCTATAGAGGGTCAACAGGGTCCAAAAAACACTATAGATCTCTCATCAAGCTAATACATGAAAAAAAAAAGAAAAAAAAAAGAGATAGCAATGATGATAGGGATAACTGATAATAATAATAATAATAATAATAATAATAATAATAATAATAATAATAATAATAATAAAATTGTTATTATTTTTTATTTTAGTAGGCTATTCTATGACGCTTTATCAACATCTTACGTTATTTAGCGTCTGAATGAGATGAAGCTGATAATGCAGGTGAAATGAGTCCGGGGTCCAACACCGAACGTTATCCAGCATTTGTTAATATTGGGTTCAGGGAAAACCCCGGAAAAAATCTCAACCAGGTAACTTGCTCCAACCGGGAATCGAACCCGGGGCACCTAGTTTCGAGGCTAAACGCGCTAACCGTTACTCCAAATGTGTGGATTATTATTATTATTATTATTATTATTATTATTATTATTATTATTATTATTATTATTATTGTTATTATCATTTATTGAAAGCTGGTCTTTGAAAATTTAAACATCCGATTTTTTTTTAAAGTGGTTAGGTACAGCTTACAGCAGTAAAATTTTTGGAAATATTTTACTTTTTTTTTCCTCAATTACTGTATCTTGTACAATAATGAAAATTAGTATGTGTCAAACACTGTGTTTCTGCTATATGAAAAAAAATATTTGTACAATGCAAAAAAATTATTTATACATTTTTTTTCAAAATTCAAAATGGTGGCAGTTCACTGTTTCCCTCATAACTCAAAAACTATCCAACATTCTATGATGAAATTTTTTGTGTGTATTTATGCATGTCATATCTACAATATTATGCAAAATCTACCTTTGATAGATTGTCTGATAAAAATAAATTCATTTGAAAAATGGTCAAATATCAGTAGTTTCTTCTAACACAAAATAAAATATATATATATATATATATATATATATATATATATATATATATATATATATTATTTAGTAAGGAATGCATTTGAAAGAGCATGATATTGTAAACATGAGTTTCATCAATAAAATATAAGAGAGAGAGCATGAAAAAGTTAACAATTTTATGAGTTATGAGGGAAATGCTTCATCACTGCACAGTGAACTGCCGCCATTACGAATTTTGAAAATTTTTAAATCGTAATTTTTTTTTCATATACCAGAAGGATATACCAATTTTTATTATTGTACAAGATACAGTAAGAGGAGCCACCGGCGTAGCTCTGTCGACTAAGGCGCTTGCCTACCGATCCGGAGATGCGCTCGGGCGCGGGTTCGATTCCCGCTTGGGCTGATTACCTGGTTGGATTTTTTCTGAGGTTTTCCCCAACCGTAAGGAAAATGTCAGGTAATCTGTGGCGAATCCTCGGCCTCATCTCGCCAAATACCATCTCACTATCACAATCTCATCTACGCTAAATAACCTCGTAGTTGATACAGTGTCGTTAAATAACCAAGTTAAAAAAATAATAGTAATGGAGGAAAAAAATGTTGAATATTTCCAAAAATTTTGCTGCTGCAAGCTGTACCTAACTCCTTAGATAAGTATATAATTAAATTGTTTCTAGTGAAATTGATTCTACATTCTACGCTACACCTTAGGACAGAGGTCCGCATTAAATAATTTTAGGAATAATGGGGCCTAGGGATCAAAAATTTTCAGAAAGGGTAGTCTAACTATCATGGATTCCTTTTATTATCCAAAATATTACATAGCCTCTGCATGCGTTAAATAAAAAAAATAGAGTTACAATCGCCATCTTATCTTCTGCAAACAGTTTGTGTCTTTGAAAGGGGCACTGAATAAAGAATTGCCGTGCCGCTGGATTAACAGACGCGATTTCGATGACAGCAATCTGCTCTTTCCAATAACGGAAGGCCTGCATAATCTCGCGCTGGAGTCAGAGAGCAGATGCGTACTAATCCCATTGTATTTCACGTAGGCTGCAGGACCCTGCCCTGCCCTGGACTGTCCTCCCTCGCGTTATATATTTTCCTTCAGCTTCGCAGCGGAATTTATTCCAACGGACTAGATCTACACTTTGAATCATATACAGAATGTACCAAAAAGTAGTGCTCAACATTAAGCGAGTTTTGTTTCCATAATAGCACTTATTTTTGATACGGTAATAGAGGACATCATTTAAGGGTGCACAGAGGTGGAATTTCAATTTTCGATACTAATAAAGGTAAAAGTCTGAAATTTTGTGGAATTATTGTACTTTATAAATGTTGTATGTACTAAATTCCATCAGCCACCAAATTACTCTTCAAGGAACGACCACTCATATCAATTGAGGGAAAGAAGGCAGAGGACGGACACTGGAAAGTTTTCTTTTCTCAATCGTACTATCAGGGATTGGAATGCTTTACCTGCAGACTTACTAAAAGCTTTACTAATAACCAAAAATGTATTTAAAAATAGGCTTAAGGACTTTACTAATAGATGGATTAATCGTCGAATTTATCTCTAGGATTTTAGGTCTTATAAAGAGAGAGAGAGTCTGTGAGTGTGTGCGTGAGTGTGTCTGTGAGTGTGTGAGTGTGTGCGTGCGTGTGTTTTTGTGTTTTTTTCCCTTATGTTGTGTAACTGATTTTGATTATGTATAATTTTCTACTTTATTTTATATATTATATAACAGATCTTGACTATTTGTAATTTTATATTATGTAACTGATCTTGACTATTTGTAATTTTCTACTATATTTTATGTAATTTCTAAGGCATCTTCTTTTGTTTTGTTTTGTAATCTAATTTTGTATTTCATGTATATTACTGAAACCTGGTTGAGTGGAAGAGAAGGCATCATGGCCTTAACTCTACCAGGCAAAATTAACCTACTACTACTACTATATTATACACACTATTTAAAGGGTGTAATTGATATTTTGTTATTTGAAGTGTTACATCAGTGAAGAAGTGAGTTGTGTCAGTGAAGGTGTGAAGTTTGTAGTGTAAGTGAAGTGTGTTTGTGTCAGTGAAGTTCCATAGTTCATAGTGGCTGTGCAAAGTATTTGAACAGTGAAATGGTTAGAAGTGTTAGTGAAATCAGGATAGAATCAGTGCAGTGAGTGAGTTGACAGCGAAATAAATGTAGTGCCGAAAGGTACTTGTGGAGGTATGAACCTGTCACACTCGTGGGTCTTAGTTCTAACAATTCTTGTTAACAATAATAGCTGTTTCAAGTTTCTCAATGTTTAATTGTTATATATATATATCACATATAAATATCTAAATTATCTCATTATTATTATTATTATTATTATTATTACTATTATTATTATTATTACTATTATTATTATTATTATTACTATTACTATTACTACTAATACTACTACTATTATTATTACTATTATTATTATTACTATTATTATTATTATTATTATTATTATTATTATTATTATTATTATTATTATAAATATTTCTTACCAATGTTTATTATTGTCACACTAACATTAGTTATCCAATTTTCATTATTTACTTTCACGTTGTTTTATGATCTAGATATTAATGTAATAACTATGTAAGCAAATGTATTTAATTAGAATTAGAGTCTGGCTGGGCGGAAGAGAAGGCCTACTGGCCTTAGCTCTGCCAGATTAAATAAATAAATATTTAATAAATAAATAAATAATTAAATAAATAATTAATTAATTAATTAGTTCGAACTTAGGGTTAAGATACAAATTAGATTTACTTTAAATGTTATTTTAAGTGATCGTGCTTCATTTAATTTAGGATGCTCATTATTATTATTATTATTATTATTATTATTAATCATTAATCATTATTATTAATTATTAATGTTTTTATTAGTTGTGTTTATAATTAATTGTCATTATTGAGTGTAATTAGCTACCACTGCCACCGGGTATATACCCATTTGCAGTGTGAATAAATACATACCGGTACATACTTATATGGTTTGAGAATGTGTGAATTATTAATTTATTTTTTGTATATTTAAACTATTTAAAAAATCGGTATTATTCCTAAAAGTTTTAATTTTTTTTTCAATTCCATTTTTATAACTTTAAAACTTTATTATTTCTACTAAAACATCCTCACGTTAGCTCAATGATAGTACGCTGGACTTACAAGGCAAGAATCCCGAGTTCAAATTCCAATCTATCCTGACTTTCTAACTTGTTATGTAAACCTGTGGTCAAGATTTTCTCTTTGTACTCCTGTTTCCTACGATATCTCAACATCTAACAACATTATTCATTATTAGATTAGTATGGATCCAATACCTATACTGGTAGGGTCGTGGCGAATAACGGCAAGTTAAAAGGCCTTATCTCTGCGCAAGAAATATTTCTATTTGGTTCCTCTAGTTATTTCTATTGTATATCTCTTAATGCAATGTCTATAATTATATATCTGATAAAAGAGATGTACAATTCATTTGTAGACAAAAATTTAATGCGAAATAATGATAACATTTCCTTATCTGTTTTAGTAAAAATAGGCGGTTATTTGGACATTAATCAATTTCGTGCAAGAAAATTATAAAGTAATTCACTATTTCAAGTAGTTCTTTCTCATGAGGAGACATACTGTAAACACGATGTATCTTTAAACTATCATTATCATCATTGTTGTTTATGATAAAGCAATTATTTCATCCTGAACCTTTCCTACTGCTGGAAAATGACTATTGCAGTGTGTTCATACGGCTTTGGAAAAACTGATTGTCTCGTTATATTAAGTACCTAGCAATTTTATCTATTTCTAATAGGTAATTATTGTATTCGTTGATTAAACAGTTTAAACATCATACACGAGGTAACTTCTAATGACTTAGTGTAATTAATTCTCTTTGCATTTTGGTAGCCATAATAAAGAAAAACAAATCATGAAGTTAATTTTGAATTCTACAGTGAATTTAAAATAAATTAGACTGTATTGGTAAATACACTCCTTTAAACTTAATGAGGAAGCAATCAAGAGTAAACAACTGAAAGTAATTAAATTTATTCTCTTTATAATACTGATTACAGACAAAATCTAATACAAATTATGACCATCATTGTGATCCTCAACAACGATTTTTGTTGTTACACAATAACTTGTCTTAAACCTTGTACACTGTCAGACATTTATTAGAAGGAATTTACATAATTATCTTTTGACGATGCTGATTTTGAATATATAATTGTGTATTTTATATAAATTAGGTGTTGTTAGATTGGCCCTTTAAAATTCATGAGCACATCAGTTGTAAAGTATGGACAGTCAAGTAATTTCGTAGGATGACAAAATAGTGAATAATTTTTCTTAATCTGTTGCACAGAAAAAGAACATGTTTATCTCAACGTGTTTATAGATGCTCTTTTTTTTTTGAGTAGCCAAATATAATGCAATCAACATCTAGTAATATGTACCTAACTGTCTTCTTGATGGAACCTGTACGTATCTAGCAGAGGTCTGCATCGGACATTTTCGCTCGAGCGCCAAGTAGTTAATAGCATAATCCGATAGGTAGCGCACATGCATGATGGGTAAAATTGTCACGAGCGATAAATTCTCGAACGGTATAAGCCGAGCGTTAGACATTCGTTCTTGTTACAGTGATGAACTGTGTAGTAACATCATAGATGTTTATCATTTCAAAACTTTGCAGTGTTTAACTAACCTCTCCATAGTACAACTACAAAACTTGCTTTAAAATGTAATATAAATGTTGTAGGTAATTTTTTTTTTTCCCACACAGGAGTTAATTTTGTTTTTGCCACATCTGATAGATGTTATTGGGTGTAAATGTAATGATTATAAACAGAGAACACAATCACGATAATGCAAGAACTGTATCAGTGTTCTAGTAATAATAATAATAGTAATAATGATAATCTCTAATAATTAGTGTATCAATCTTTGCGTCTGTAACAGTTGTGCAGCATGATTATTCGTTTTATTATATTTTCTGTGACGTTATCTCTGTACTAATATTGTTATCAATCTACTGCTATATCAATAATATTTTGTAAAACGTTTCTACATTGTCGCAGTATATAGGTGGAACACTATGTATGGACCTATCACATTATATATGTGGTAAATCAAAATATTGAATAATTACTAATTAGCATTTAATAACTGTATATCGAAGTTTTTCATACTATTTTATTTATAACTTCATGTTCCTGTTTTGGTACGTTCCATTAAACGTTTGTCATAAACGCAGAAAATAAAGCCTTATTTTTACCGTGTGAGCAAAATATAATATATGTATCTCATCTGTCGCCTTCCATACAAGATAAGACATGTCGGTGAGATGACCTTGTACTGTGCTTCTATTTATTACGACCGATCGTATCTCACTCGAGGGTGCGACACTCGACCGAGTTCAAGCGAGCGATTTAAATCCAATGCAGCACTCTGGTATGTAGTAATAAAGTTGGAAATTAAAGTTCCAGGACACGTTGGGATATACGCAAAAGGCTATTTCCTTAATAAAGGACTTTAGGCAAAATTTGTTGACACTTTCTTACCCACGGGTTGGAAGTAGCACAATAGACTAACACTACTGGCCTAATTTCATTTGGGCTTTTCCCAACGCACACCACACGATAACAGAATGATGTAGAGAAGAACTGAAGTCCTACACCCGGAGTTGTGAAGAACAAAGTAGCAACCACTCTTCAGCAGCCACTTGAGTATATCCTCACGTACTCCCAACATGCCTGATGTCTTGGAGTTCGCTCAGCGTTTCTAAAGTTGCCAGGTTTACTTTAGTTGTCAGAGATAAAGTTGTGGCGGTTGTGTTGCAGAAGTTTAAGGCGTAAGATAGTAGATTCTTATTTTCGTTGACGCTTGAAAATCTCAGTTGAGTATATGTGAAGTGCGCTTGAGGGTGAGAGAATAACATGGGGAGAAGAGGGTAACCTCGACACACGAAGCACCCCAGAGTCAGGCGGGACTGAATTATTGTCTAGAAGAGCGCAAGTGTGGTAAGAAGTAAACGTTGTACCGGGCCATCAACAACGCTGCCATCTTAATATTTATGCTACACCAAAAGTTACAAGACACTGCAGAATCAGTATGGGACATTCTGAGTTGTTTATCAATAAATATATAACTTTATTGTATTATGCAGACAGGGGCGTAGTTCACAAACATCATCATCATCATCATTATCATCATCATCATCGTTTTACACCAAACCATTTTGTCTCCATATGAAAATTGGTCACTTGCGAATATCAGGTAATCTATAGCAAATCCTTGGCCTAATACCATCTCGCTATCACCAGTTTCATCGAAGCTAAATAACCGAGTATTTGATACAGCGTCGTTAAATAACTAACTAAAAATTTATTCATCCACCTATTCATTATATCATAATTTCTTTCACCCATTCATACGATCATTAAATCATTAATCTATTCAATCATTTATTCATTCATTCTTTCACCTCATAAATTTGATCATTAATTGATTCATTCATTCATCTATTCATTCAACTATTAATTAATTCATTCATACATTCTTTCCATCATTAATTAACTTAGACATTCATTCATTGGCTCATTAATTAATTCATCAATCCATTCAACCAACTGTGAATTCGTCCATCTATTCATTCGATCATTAATTCATTCATCCATCCAGCTATTAATTCATCCATCCATTCATTCGATCAATTATTCATTTATCCATCCAGTAATTCAACTATTAATTAATTCATCCATTCATTCATTCGATCATTAATTCATTAATCCATCTATCCATTCATTCACTCAACTATTAATTAATCCAATCATTCATTCGATCATTTATTCATTCATCAATTCATTCATTCAACTATTAAATAATTCATCCATTCATTCGATTATTAATTGGTTCATTCTTTCATTCAACTATTAATTAATTCATTCATTCATTAATCTATTCAATCTATCATTAATTCATTCATCCATTCATTCAAGCGATCATTAATTCATTAATACATCCATTCATTGACTAAACTATTAATTAATCCATCCATTCATTCCATCATTTATTCATTCATCAATTCATTCATTCACTATTAACTAATTCATCTATTCATTCGATCATTAATTGATTCATCCTTTCATTCATCTTTAGTTCATTCATTCATCCATTAATTCGATCATTAATTCATTCATCCATTCGGTAATTCAACTATTAATTAATTCATCAATTCATTCATTCGATCATTAATTCATTAATCCATCCATCCATTCATTCACTCAACTATTAATTAATCCATTCATTCGATCATTTATTCATTAATCAATTCATTCAACTACTAAATAATTTATCCATTCATTCGATCATTAATTGATTCATCCCTTCATTCAACTTTAGTTCATTCATTCGTCCATTCATTCATCTACTAATTAATCGTCCATTCGTTTATTTAATCTTAATTCATTCATACATTCAATCATTAATTAATTAAATAATTCATTCATTCATTCGCTCGTTCACACATTATTTCATTCGTTCATTCATTAATCCAATAATTCAATCATTCATCCGTTCATTTTTTCATTTTCAATTCATTACTTCGCATTAATTAATTAATTCATTCATTAATTAATTCATTCATTCATCCACTCATACATCCATCCACACACCCAACCAAACACTCACTCTTTCATAAACCATTTCTTCATTACTTCATTTAATTCAGTATAGCGCCTTTTGGAAGTCATACAGTATTTCTGGTATACGGTTCCAACAATGAAATATGTCCATAAACCTAGAATTTAGAATCAAACAAGAGCCGTAGAATCGCACCTGGAGCTTTATAGAGTCGATCAATAAGGCCTCAACGAATCGTGTTGGAATCAGCAAAACGTCCTTAAGCGCAGAAACAAACGGAAATTAAAAAGGTATGAAGCATATATCATTCACTGCGAGTGAGCTATTCCTGTAGGTGTATAATGGAGGGTTCTTTGCTACCTGTTAAATTAATTTTCACGAGTAAGTTGATTTATAGGCTCACCAACTTCTGCAGCTGCATCTCCCCACTCCTTCCTCCATTCCTTGGTTACTGTGTCCTACATTCTTGCTTCCAGAATTACACAGGCGGCGAACACTATTAGAATGATTATTAATGTTAAATAAGAAGGAAATGACGTCAGATATAACTTCGCTTACAGTTCTCGAGTTCTGCTTTATCAATATCACTACGAGAGAAGTATGAATAAGGTTCATAGAGCCGTAAAATCTTTATATAATTCGATAAAATAATACAAACAGAAGTATTTCATTAAGATTTTATTCGAAGATACATTGCAGAACTACTTCAGGAAACCAAGGCGTTAAAATGACGCGATGTATTATATCGGTACGAAAGTTTGTTTCCCAATATTTACTAAGAAACATTAATTGCTAGTCTCATGACATTTAAGTATTCTTACAGCTTCAATAACACGTTTTTTTTTATTCTTCTACGAAGTCGCTGTCGTTTTCTACGCACCTTCGCTATCTGTGAACGAGTCGCTGTATTCCATCTCGGTAATAGTAATATGCGTTACAAGACCGATAAGTTGACGTTTTCATGTTCGAGGTAAAGTTTGAAAACGCGAAACGTAGTTGAGCTTTTTTAATTTCCGAGAATTGAAAGAAAACATACCGCTCGTGTATCGTACATTATTTTGTGCGAAGATCGTTTATTACATACCTGAAAGACGAATTTCTAATTAGTTGCAATGAAATCTCCATCTTGGTTTCTGTTCAATGACGGCAAATTTGCAAAACAAAAACATCAATCTTCAACATTGTTGCTTTAAAATGTTTTCTGTGTTTACTATACTCCAGCAGGCCGTGGTATACGTCTGTCTTTTTTTTTCCCCCAGTCTATTATGAGTCTGAAATCTTGTTGATTTTTTCACGGCTTCCTTAATGTTACTTGCATCACGAATGCAGTAACTTTAGTGGAGTTGTAGAGCTTAATTAATTCTTGCAAATATTTAAAAACAATAATTAACAGTGCAATTTAGGTGAAATTGAAGTGGTAAGTTTCCAATTTATAATTATTACTATATTGAACGTCTCTAAAAAATTATATGTTAAAAGCCTAAAGCAGTAAAATCAATATGTCACTTAAGCGGTAAGAAGAGGGAAATTGTTATGTGTGTTAGGTTGGGAATACTGAATGTGGAATTTTAGACTTTCCGCGGATTGGTTTTGTGCGGAAACCAAGCAAATACGCACGATCTCGCACAAAAATCCTTACTACGATTCCTGAGGTCAGGACGAGCAATTTGTTTTGCTCATAATGGTGGATCTAGGTAACGTGACAGGAAAATATCGTCCTCATTTGCATGATGATTCAGAAGCTCCGAACAGATATCTTTCCTGGTCTGTTTTTGCTTGTCTGCAATAATGGCTATCAACGCTGGCCCTACTGCATCACACAGTTCACGTGTTGTGGTATGGCGATCTTCTTTTTTTTTTAGTGCGTTAATCCATCCCTTGTATTTTGTCATTGCCGTTGCTGGCCGGCCGCAAGCTTGCCAACGATGTTCGTTTCTCCGCTCTTGAAGTGTCTCAACCAGCGTCTGTGTTGATGTCTACAGTACTGCCACGATACACATTTCTTAGACGAGTATGGATCTCAGTTGGACTAATTTTCTGCACAGTGAGAAACTCAGTCATAGTCCTTTGTTTTATGCTGGTATCGTAAACATCCACCATTTCGAAAAGCTATTGTTTAATATTAGAGGAGAAAAATTCGTTCCGGTGCCGGGGATCGCACCCGGGTCATTGGTTCTACGTACCAAGCGCTCTGACCATTGAGCTACGCCGAAGTCCAATCCACAGCACCGGATCGAACTCCCCTCCTCCAGTGTTTTTCCCTTTGTGGCCTGACTCAAAGTTGGGCATGTATGTTGACATTTTATTGTCATTCATTTTATTCCATAGATCTTACATGAGCAATGAAGCTTTAAGATGTGGAACAAGTCAAAATTTTGCAATATTACAATTACAATTTTTACAAAATTTTTTAGTTTTACAATTTAGTAATTTTCTACAATTTTTACAATTTTGTGCAATTTTTTACAATATTTTGGCGAGATGTAGTGACATGAGGTGAGGTCCGAGGATTCGCCAAAATATTACCCGGCATTTGCCTTTTGGTTGGGGAAAACCTCGTAAAAACCCAGCCAGGTAATCAAATCAAAGGGGGGTAATCAAACCAAAGGGGTTGATGCCAAGGACTCGCCATAGACTATCCGGCTTCAGTCCCAGTCAACTGCTATTATACAAGGAGCGCACTCAGTTGAGTGACTTGGTGGCCGGGATTCCACAGTAATATGCACAGTAATCTGTACAGAAATATGCACTGTTATTAGAAGAATTTACTAAAGATTATAATTTTTTTGGTCCTACGGAAGACATCTGTTATGGTAACAATTAATATTAGAGGAGAACAATTCGTATTGAGCTACTCCGAAGTCCAATCCACAGCAACAGATCGAACTCCCCTCCTCCAGTGTTTTTCCTTTCGTGGCCTGACTCGAAGTTGGGCATGTGTGTTGACATTTTATTAAGTCAACTGCCATTATACAAGGAGCGCACTCAGTGAATGATTGGTGGCCGGGATTCCACAGTAATATGCACAGTAAACTGTACAGAAATATGCACTTTGCTAGAAGAATTTACTAAAGATTTATTTTTTCATGGTGAGAGCGCTTGGTACGTAGAACCAAGGACTCGCGTTCGATCCCCGGCGCCGGAGCGAATTTTTCTCCTCTAATATTAATTGTTACCATAACAGGTATATTCTATAGGACCAAAAAATAGTAATCTTTAGCTATTGTTTCGCTTTCTTGTGACGTATCGCACTATCCCTCCAGACGGTGAAGCCAGACACATCTTGCTGAAATTCGCAACATTATGTGTTGCCAGGTTTGAAAAAAAAAGGAAAAGGGGAGGCATCACTTTTGTAATAACCCACATAATTATTTTAAGAATTAAAAACTGTACAGATTGAAATATATTTTGCGTGCATTGTCCGTTTGAAAAGTTTGCTCTGTCTCCAGTGATAGAAGAAATCTACAAAAACTATAGAGAAATAAGTTTGCTAAGCATATGTTACAAATTATAAACAAGAATGTTACATAAAGAATACACTAGTTGAAACAGTTCTAGAAAAACCTCAGTGTGGATTTAGAAGTGGTCATTCCTGTAGCCTATAGATGCAATATAAGCGTTAAATCTTGTAATTGAAAAGAGAAAATAACTTAATTGAGAGACTATTTTAGTTTTTATTGATTATGAGAAAGCATTCGACCAGATTAATAGAGCGAATTATTTGAAATATTATACAATAGAAATGTTCTAGTTCCGTTTTTGTAGGGTATAAGAAAATTGTGTAAAAATAATAAACTGCATTCCAAATGTTCACAATCTGCACATATTTAAAAAGGTATGAAGGAATGTTACCCCATCTCCAACAGTCTTTAACGTCTACATGAAATTGTAGAAAATTTTCAATTTATACAGTCATTTGAACATTATGTTTTAACAAAAATAATTATAATAATTTAGATATTACAATGTATTTGTAAAGGAAGTAATTTTTCTAATGATAACAGTTAAATTTAAAACAATTTTAAAGTAACCATTAAAGAATTAAGTATTGGTTTTAAATAATAATAACTACATTTCGATGATGTTTTAGTAAAGGGAGATAAGTCATAAAAATAAGTTTAGAGATAAATGGAAAATTTAACTTTGAACACTCATTGCAAATAATTTTCTACTCAAATCACATAAAATTCTAGTAATACTTTGTTAAGTCTTAAATTATAGTCACAGTCTAGATGAAATATATACAGACGAGATTTACAATATGGTCTACTAGTACAACACACAGTTTTAGTATCAATTTCAGAAGTGTTATTGAATGTCATGAATTCACCTACAGAATAGAAGGCGTGAGAAATTAGGTACTTCTTTAATTTGGCCCTAAATAATCTTTTGTTTTGAGTTTAATTTTTTATGTCGATAGGGAGGCTATTAAAAATTTTTACTGCCATATAACGCACTCCTTTTTGATAGCACGATAGACTTGCGGATGGAGTATCAAAGTCATTTTTTGACGTGTATATATGCTATGAACTGTTGAATTAGTTACAAAGTTTTCACGATTACATACGAGGAAGATTATTAATGAAAAGATATACTGACAAGCCATGAACATTGTTTGTAGTTTTTTTAAAATAGTCCTACACGATTCCTTAGATTTGGCACCTACTAATATGCCAATTACTCCTTTTTGCAATACACATATACTATTACTATCTGTGGAATTTCCCCAGAATATTATTCCAAAACTCATTACCGAGTGAAAGTATGCAAAGTATATTGTTTTTAAGGTATTGATATTTACTGTCTTTTGCATATATCTAATAACAAAACAAGCTGAATTTAGTTTGGGGGTAATTTCTTTAATATGATTTTTGCAATTTAAGACATTATCGATTTTTAAGCCAAGAAATTTGGTTGTTGTTGTTTCTAATAGGGATCTATTGTTAATTATTGAGCTAGAAATTTGCGAGGTTGAATTTGGACAGGATTCAAATTGAATTATGTTAGTTTTGTTACAATTTAATACCAATTTATTGACTGAGAACCAGTCACATATTTTGAAGAGAATTTCCTCTGTTGAAGATTGGAATGTGTTGGAGTTATTGGCTATAATGATTATACTTGTGTCATCTACAAATAATATGGGATGACCTACATCTTTTATTAGGGGGGCAAGATCATTTATAAACACTAGAAAATGTAGGGGACCTAATATTGATCCTTGAGTTTGTTTGAACTCAAGTTTTTAACGAGCACTGCTTTTACCTAACCATAGTAGTAGTATCGGCCCTAGAATGTAACTTATAACAAATTAATAAAGAAATATCCTCATCTATTTACATCCAACAGTTTGAAATTTAAAAATGTATGTAGGCAATTTGTTATGAGTAGTTATTAATTTTTTAATGTTATTTTATATTAATTTATTAATGCAAATTTATTATTTTTGGAATCCTCCCATGAGTACGAGAACACTCTCTTTCAGGGAGTGCTAGAATTTTTGTGCATTTACAATTTTTCTGGCAGTAAATAATATGATTATTTATCAAATCTTTCTGTTTCACCACAGGCAGCTGACGTTCTAAAATACTGACAAAGGATAGCCTATTATTATATCAATCGCGTTATATATCATAGACTTTTCACTGCCAGTAGTTGATCCACCCTTTCTTTGGGTAACAATACATATTACATTTCATTAATTTTATTACTGTCTTACTAATAAAAACTTTATATACAGACGTTTAACTGTCTTATACTTATACAATGAGTAGCTCATTTATACTTCGTGTGTAAATTCCTTACTAATAATCACTACATACATCGCGTATAACAGTACAACTGTTACACAGCTACGTCATAGTTTCGTCATTACTTCGTTACGAAAGATAATAGAATATCTGAGGTTCTCTATTGCATCCGGTAGAGCGCTCTAGTGTGGCGTGTTAAGTATCGATAATACAACTGGCTCTAATCGATTACCATACTATATTTTGGTCAAAGAGTACAAGCTACAGTAATATTATTCTAATTATTCTGTGCTCTTTGGTTTGTTCTTCTTTGGTTACTAGGCAACCATCATCATAAAATGACAGTCGATACGAACAGCTGTTAAAGGGGCGGCCATTTTTTCTCTATATCATCATCATCATCATCATCATCATCTTCCTAACAAGTATTAGGCCAAGTGGCCTGTTATGGTCTCAAACTAGAATTTTCAGTCCATCTCTTCTTTGGACGGCCTAGAGATCTTTTGCCATATGGATGGTAATGAAGCATGCTTTTGGAATTCTGCATCGATTCATTCGTTCGAGATGACCCTTCCACTGAAGTTGATATTTGCTGATGAACTGCATAATGGGTTCTATTTGAAGTTCTTGCATTAGGTCCTCATTTTTTTATGATCCCAGTGAGTATATCCAGCTGTTGCTCTCATGAACCTCATCTCACTTGCTGTTATTCTACTGACATCTTTATTCTTCACAGTCCACGCTTCACTACCATAGCTTAATACTGGCTGTGCTAAGGTTTTATACAAGCCTATTCTTGTGTGTCTTTGTACTAGTGAGGGTTTCATGATTTTATTAATGATCCCCATTGTTTTATTATATTTACATATTTTTTCAGCAATATCTACTTCATCATAAGGTGATAGTGTATAGCCAAGATAAGTGAAGGTATTTACTCTTTCTATTATTTTATTATTCAAACAGATTTTGCTTGGTACAGGGAATTTCCCACAAAATGACATGATTTTCGATTTTTCAATATTAATTTTCAATATTAATTTCCATGTTATATTTTTCACTGACCTTATTTAAATTGTGTACTGAATATTGTAAATATACAACGCTTAAACAAGGGGTTTCGTGTATATAACTACTGCAAAGCAATTCCCATTGTATAGTTACAGGCTGTTTATACATCCATCGCTTCTGCATGGTTTATTAGTAAAGTTTTCTGTCTCAACTCTGCATAAGTCTAGTATAAAAACTATACACGGTTTATTAGTAAGACTGTTAGAGTATAGATGTTTCACACCCATTGGGATTTCCTTAAATCCCCTGCCAATTATTTTTAATCATGACTCATCGTCTAATACAGAGGAGATGTGTTGGATTCCACTCTACAGTAACTACAATTTTTATAGGCTTCATTAAAATGTAGCATTTACATTTCACGGTCTCCCCTTGTGAGTGGAGAGGCAGTTTTGTCCTGTAGATAGCCTGAATTCTGCTTCAACCATAAACACTTAATCTAAAAATCTTTTTCTTCTCCACTTCCAAATTCTCTGGAGTACTGAAGTATAAAACAAAATAAAAATAAAATCCGCGGTTTAAAAAGTCCCCTAGAGTAACAAAGAGAATAAGTGTGAGATATGTTACGATATGGGACACCATATATTGAAAAATAACAACTGAATGTGTGGTTAATGCAAGTACATCCCACGATCTCAGACCGTTACCATGGTATCATATCTCTCTTCACTTTAGAAAACAGGGGAACGTAGGAAATGCTTACAGTTAGCGAGGGGGTAGATTATGTGAATTTTATGGCATTTTTAAGGGGTTATTTTAAAAACCACGTTAAGATAATAGCGATTTTCGAATAAATGGGGTGTTAATTGTGCGATACCGGCTCTTGAGGGCTGGATATTACCCCACTGTTTACTCTGTTTCTGTAGAAAATCCATTCGACTGTATTATCGTACAGACTGAGGCAAGAGGAAGGCGGGGATTCGGTGGACTTTACAAGGTGATTCAAGTAGTAATAATTTCAAAGCGTGGCTTGCAAGTTAAAAGAATTTATTTCGGGAGACAGGGTCGTTATATCTTCGTACTTTGCTGTCCAGAAACGGCTAGATTTCTGCATTTAGAATCCTAAAAATTTGAGAGATATGATAACGTCGAAGATGGCGTATGAGAAAACACAGAATACACGAAATTGCTCTGTGCTTTAGCAAATAAAAACTAAAACACCATATCTCTGTGATATTGTACTCATGTCCTTCGCTGTTTGGTTGATAGCTACTGAAGTAGACGCTATGTTAACATTAAATCTTATTTCCAGTGCTGCATATTTCTACACTTAAAACCTGCTATGTATAGGTAGGTCCTTTAAATTTCATCACTTTATTACCTAGAATCGCTCAACGTTTCGTATTTCGAAATATAAATGTTTTACATTTGAGGTAATATCGGAAGTGTTGAAACGACAACACTTAATTCTGAAAATAAAATATTTTCCGCCTCAGCTATAAATCACAAAACATTCCTAGATAAATTGGAGTCTCAAAAGGACAGAACGAATATGTATCCATTAAGATCTGCACAAGTGACTGAAATGTACATTGTAAAATGTCATATATAGTTCAGCCCATTTCACCTGTACCAACAACAATCGCAATTGTAAAAATTCCCTATACATATCACAAATTTCACCAACGCCATAAAAATATAGTGCATACAGAGTCGTTAAATATGCGATTAAAATCATGTGTGCTAAATCTACAATATGAGACTCACGACTCATTCTCCTTCCAATGAAAGAGATACTATGGATATTTAACGTCCTTTTCGGTCGTGTTTTTTTAAATATGTCTCCGAAGATTGGTGACTTAAGCAAATATGTGACTTAGATACAACGAAATAATTAAAGTTCAGTTGCTAACACATGTCATTACACAACCCCATGTAGGCCTTTGTTTGTCAGTTTAGATATTTTGACCAATAACAAGTTATATCTTGTAGTCTTTGTACTAGGGCATGGATGGGAAACTCGTGCTCACAAAGTGCTAAAAAAAACTTGAAAGAGAGAAAGATAGACGGAGCCAGCCGCAGCAGTTACAAGTTTTTTGTAGTTTCGCTGCAAAAGCAGTTCACTGCCACGGTGCACTCTGGCGGCTCATGCAGGTGGTCGTGATATCTACTCCATGATTTGAATTTCAGAATGACGCGTGGTACAAAAATTATAGTAATTTTAGACAGACTGTACCTAAACACATATAAAAAATTATATTATTTCCTAGCTTTGTCAATTAGTTTAGTACTGTAAACACAAACTGAATACAACCTTTTCAAGATTCAACAAATATGGTTACAGCACTTACTTATTATTACACTATTTTTTAATATTTCTTATTATAATGTCTTATTTGAAACATAGAACGCGAGAATTTAGAAGTCTTTATACATTAAAGAGTATTCATCTGTTCTCAGAAAGATAATAGTCTGTATTCGCAAACTATCATAAATTCAAGTAAGTATTTTTTACATTTGATACGGACTTGTGTCTGGGTGGAATGCAGGTTATATTACTGCAAAATTATCATTTTGCCTTAAGTTTCATTTTCTAACATTTTGTCGGTATTAACGATTCATGTCGACATATGTCCTTATTATCATCACTATGCGATGTACTGGAGAAATATATTGTACCCATAAGATTTATATGTGTCTGTACTTAAACTAACGGGTGTCAACACTGTACTAATAGGAAGCTCGTAAGATTTATATTTCCACTGTTGTTACATTTTATATTGTGAAATAATATCATTAACGAGTTACTGAAAGTATTTTGAAGATGTTCTATAGTGGAAATAAAATGGTTCTTTAGAAAAGCAATAATATAGGTAAATGAGTATTTTCTGTAGGTATTTCTATTTTTAATATAAAATAGGCAAACTGACTCGCTATATATTAGAATGAAATTCAAATAATGATTGTAGTCACTTATATTATTATTTACTACATAAATTGGTTCCTTATGGGTTATTTTTTGTCTACTGCAATAAAATTTTCTTTGAATTTCACTTCTCACAAAAATTAATAATAACAATACATATATGGAAAATACTGAAAGCACTGAATTTGTACAACTTACTTACTTACAAATATTTTCTTAAGAACCTTATTCTCAAACACCCTTAATCTCTGTTCCTCTCTCAAAGTGAGAGTCCAAGTTTCACAACCATATAGAGCAACCGGTAATAAAACTGTTTTATAAACTATAACTTTCAGTTTTTTTGACAACAGACTAGATGACAAAAGCTTCTCAACCGAATAATAACACGCATTTCCCATATTTATTCTGCGTTTAATTTCCTCCCGAGTGTCATTTATATCTGTTACTGTTGCTCCCAGGTATTTGAATTTTTCCACCTCTTCGAAGGACAAATCTCCAATTTTTATATTTTACATTGCGTACAATATTCTCGTCACGAGACATAATCATACACTTTGTCTTTTTCGGGATTTACTTCCAAACCTATCGCTATAATTGCTTCAAGTAAAATTTCCGTGTTTTCCCTAATCGTTTGTGGATTTTCTCCTAACATATTCACGTCATCCGCATAGACTACAAGCTGATGTTACCCGTTAAATTCCAAACCCTGTCTGTTATCCTGAACTTTCCTAATGGCATACTGAACATTAAGCATTAGGGGAGAGTCGGGTAGTATCGGACATCGGGTAGTATCGGACAGTGCGTTTCTTTCATCTACCACCATATGGTAGTACCTGAATGACATGGTTACGTTTCTCTATGCGACATCACAGAAACGTAACCCTGTCAATCAGGTACTATCATCGTGTGGTACATGAAAGAAACTCACTGTCCGATATTACCCGATGTCCGAAACTACCCGACTGTCCCCTATTGCTGTGAATTATGTTCAAAGTGTAATTACTGTATATTATTGATAATGATAGTTATACTCTTTTTGTGTAACGAGTATAAATGCATATGTGTAATTAAGTATATCACTAATAATTATTATTAACTTCTTAAATTATATTTATTTATGTAATGATACAAGATTTTTTCTTATGTTCAAGAAACAATGCTGCCATGAAATCCAGATAAATACGTCGCATGGTCGCGTCATATGACGTTGCGTAAGTATCTGGTACTTCAGTTGCCTCTATAGTCTGACTGTACCTCCTGCAGGACGGTATCGTTCGTAAACAGAACTAGTGGCGCGCTCATCGGCCAAGTACTCAAACGCCTTGGATGGGTAATACAAACGTGCACACTTCATATTAAATAGCCTATGTTTCACGAAGGCAAATGTTTTCATAAGTAGCGCCTTCCATGAGCGGCAACTAGCTGAGCGGTTATGTCATTCAAGTTGTCATCATAGCAAGGAGCATTGGAATTTGGAATTTTACTTCCTGATTTCCTCTCTAATTGCTCATGGATTTATCTGTGTCCATGATATCCGTGGAATCAGGAACATTAAATTTTGTCCTGCTTGTGATGGTCGCCTATGTTAACACCTGCTACATACCCTGTTTCCCTTTCATCCGGCAGGCCTATTATCCCGGTACGTTCTGAGCGCCGACTCTGTGTAAATAAGGTGCATAATGAATTCTAACAACAGAAACTGCTGCACGGTATTATAGCAGTGAAACAAGGAACATAACGTCATATTTCATGCAAAAGCTCATATTTCCAGTTAATAATGTAGGTGAAATTTAATGCAGGATTGCATATAGTGTCTACAGCTCATTTACATCCAATAGTAACAGACGTAGACATAACACAATGCGAGCTGTCGAAGCTGTGAACTGCAATACAGATTTGTTATGGCTGACCGCTATTTTGCTTCATTACGACTTTATAAGAATTCTCAATCACGATTTTCACCTAGAGTGACCATACTCTGGTTTATCAGAATTTTATTATGATATCATCAGTACATCATAAACTGGTTTGGTTTATCTTCTTACACCTGTCTCAACACTTCTTTTAATTAGCTAATTTCATTCAAGTATTGCTTCCAATGCCGAAGAAAAATAATGCCAAAAAATGTAACGAGTTCATGACTATCAGCCTGATATAAGACTCGGCAAAGATTCTTCTGCGAATACTGAATCGACGTTTATATTCTAAAACGGAAGATCAGTTGGAAGAAGAGCAGTTTGGCTTCAGGAAGAGAAAAGTTACGAGAGACGCAGTTGGACTGCTACGAACAATCGGCTAAAGATACCTAGAGAAGAATAAAGAAGTGTATGTGATATTTGTGGACTTAGAAAAGGCGTTTGACAGAGTGGATTGGAATAAACTGATGAGGATCCTGAAGAAAATTGGCGTGCATTGGTAAGAGAGGAGGCTGTTCAATAACCTTTATATGGAACAACGAGTCAAAGTCAAGATAGGAGAAGAAATATTAGGAGGAAGTGAAATAGGGAGAAGAGTACGACAAGGAAGCCCTTTATCATCTACACCCTTCAACATCTACTTGGAGGATTTAGTGAAGAACTGTTTTCAGAACATGGGAGGAGTGATAGTAGGAGGAAGAAGAATAAAGTGCATAAGATTTGCTGATGATATGGCGTTGTTAGCAGAAGAGGAGACGATACTAAAGGATATGCTACTGGAGTTAAATGACAGCTGTGAGCAGTATTTAATGAAGATATATGCCAAAGTCCACATCTGTGGAGTAACGGTCAGCGCGTCTGGCCGCGAAACCAAGTGGCCCGGGTTCGATTCCCGGTCGGGGCAAGTTACCTGGTTGAGGTTTTTTCAGGGGTTTTCCCTCAACCTAATATGAGCAAATGCTGGGTAACTTTCGGTGCTGGACCCCGGACTCATTTCACCGGCATTATCACCTTCAGACGCTAAATAATCTAAGATGTTGATAAAGCGTCGTAAAGTAGCCTACTACTACTAAATGCCAAAAAGACGAAGACCATGGTCATAGGATGAAAAGTAAAGAAGGTAAACTTACGAATTCTAAATGAGGCAGTAGAGCAAGTGGATATCTTCAAATAATTGGAGTGTATTATAAGTAGTAACATGAGCTGCTGCTAGGAAGCCAAAGGAGGATAGCAATGGCCAAGGAAGCTTTTAATGGAAAAAGGAGCATCTTCTGAGGACCTCTGAAGAAAGAACTAAGGAAGAGACTAGTGAAGTGCTTTGTATGGAGTGTGGTATTGTATGGGGCAGAAACATGGGCATTACGACGAAGTGAAGAGAAGCGACTGAAAGCATTTGAAATGTGGATATGCAGAAGGATGGAGCGTGTGAAATGGACAGACAGAATAAGAAACGAAGCTGTGCTGGAAAGAGTGGTTGTAGAAAGAATCATGCTTAAGAGGAAAAGGAATTGGCTGTGTCACTGGTTGAGAAGAAGGATGCACTGGAAGGAATGGTGATCGGGAGAAGAGTTCGAGGCAGAAGAAGATATCAGATGATAGACGACATTAAGGGCCGAATTCATAGTCAACACTTATCGTAAGAAAACACTTAAGCAGCTTCTTATAATAATTTCCAATTCATAAATCCCACTGAAGTGAACACTTATTCAAATAAGGTAGCTTGTCAGCTTACTCAAGTGTTTCCTTATATGCATTGAAATCAGCTGATTCGGTATACAATAGATGACGATTATGATTTAATTTAATTTATTGAGTTCTGTAATTAAAATGAAAATGAGTTTCGGCAAGCAAAAGATATATCAGAGATATGGAAAACCTTTTAGAGATGTATAATGATCAACAATTTAAGAGGAGATACCGTTTCGACAAGAACACTGTTATGAATATTCTGGTGTCTCTCATTTCAATTCACAATACAACTATGAGGCTTACCGATTTCGCCACTGCTGAAAGTACTGGTTGCTTTGAGATTTTATGATACAGCAGCATTTCAGGTAGATTTAAGTGGCATTTTTTTTCGAAAAGTATTCACGTCCCAACAAAGTGTTATTTGCATTTTTGTTTGTATTCTACCCAAGGAATAAGCTGTTAAAATTTTCGTAATTATACCACTTCCATTTTGTTTAGCATAAAATAACTGAAAAATAAATTAAAATGATTTGCTTACAGGAATATTTCCGGAGTTTGCATTAAACTCAACCGCAAATTTATTCCCTATCAATTTCTTCTTTTGGAGAGAACAATTATCAATTTTTTTTACTTTCGACGATATCTCCATATTTCATAACTAGTTATCTTAGCTCACTTCTTTCTTTTCTGTAATATACTTTCTGGACATCTTGCATAATTTTTAGCTCTATAATATTTACTTCTGTGTTTGTGTATGACAATAATGCCGATTTAACAATTTGAAGGCGCTGGAAAACAATTGAATGTAGGAAAGCGCTCACATCTAGCCATGTTGCCATATTTCTTTCGATGTCAAGGGAATGCTCAGGGCATATGAATGAGTAGCGTCTCTGCAATATGATCTGATATAAGCGCTAAGGAAATGCTCATTACTTAAGTGTTTCCTCATTTTATAAGTGACGACTATGAATTCGACCCTAAGATATTTGGATTATATGAGGAGACAAAGAGGAAGGCAGAAAATAGGAAAGACTGGAGAAAGCTGGGTTTGCAGTGAAAGACCTGCAGTTACAACAGAGAAATTATAGATATCTTAATGTACGACGGTCCATTAATTCACGAATGCAGGGTAGTGATAAATCTATGATGAAATATGACTGACTTATTAAGCTGTGTGTTGGAACAGCGCTAGTGGCTTTGGTCGGAACACAATTTGGAAGTTTTTGCATCGCAGACGGCCTGCCTCTCGGGGGCAGTGCTGGCCGCCGCAGTAATGATAATGTGCCCAATAACCATTATTAGCTGCCGGCGAGACTCCGTTATCGCGGCCGAACACTGTCCCCCGGATAAAGGACGGCACTGTCAAACCAGACGCACACTCTGGGCCGCCGCATTGTGGGTCTCCGGTTTGATTGTTGTCGCGTGCATTCGACATTAACTGTCTTCACTGTGTAATTGATCGTTGCTGTGTCATTCTGTCTGAAAACTTGTCAGTCATGCAGGCCGTGGCAGAAATAGCTTCCAACTTACGGGAATATATTCATTACTAGTGGCTTGTGCAGCAAATGCTGCAAACTAAGTTCATTAGACGTTCAAATAAAAAATTTTCAGATTTATTTTCAATGAAGAATACCAGATATTTTGAAAGTTATTTGCTTGCATAATAATGAAACATACTCCCTCTGAATGTTTTTGTATGCCATATATTTTTTCTTGAACCTATTCATCTTCAGTTTTTGAGTTTCAGCGCGAAAACGCAAGTAACAATGTCAGGACGATCAGTGGGTTTTTCATGTGGGAGTAAAGCAGTAGCTATTTTAGATCATTGTGGATTGTAGGCGAAAGTTAAAAAATGTCAGGTTTGCTATGCTTTCGAACAATAGACATACCATCTTAGTATAGCTGCTGCATGGAGAGCTTGAAATGTACTGTAGAGGGTAAAATCATTTTATCCTGCTAAGAGATCTTGCTGAAATGATCGGGAGGCTACAGAATGCTTGCATAATAATGAAACATACTCCCTCTGAATGTTTTTGTATGCCATATATTTTTTCTTGAACCTATTCATCTTCAGTTTTTGAGTTTCAGCGCGAAAACGCAAGTAACAATGTCAGGATGATCAGTGGATTTTTCATGTGGGAGTAAAGCAAAAGCTATTTCAGATCATTGTGGATTGTAGGCGAAAGTTAAAAAAATGTCAGGTTTGCTATGCTTTCGAACAATAGACATACCATCTTAGTATAGCTGCTGCATGGAGAGCTTGAAATGTACTGTAGAGGGTAAAATCATTTTATCCTGCTAAGAGATCTTGCTGAAATGATCGGGAGGCTACAAAATGTTGTAGGCATCTTATTTTATCAATAAGTAATACCTTTTTGTCTTTCCTTAGAAACTGTAATTTTTGCGCTCTCTCCAACCAATATTGAAGAGAATAACACACATAAATATCTACACCACACCGCCATTATGTATATGAAAAAAAACCAACCCCACTTGATTAATAACTATAAAAATATTTGATTTTTAATAACAATATTATCTTACGTAAGTTTTGTAGTTATACTGTATAGCCGCCACTCAGTAAATTAAAGAAATGAAGATCTAATTTAAGATATTCTCCACGTCTACTTACATAACTCCAAAACATTTCACTTTCAAGTCATCAATATAGCATTAATATGTATAATTAATGAAAAATAGTCACATCATGGTATTAACTATAATAATGTTTCATTTCTAATGGTGATAATGTCATCAACCTCAAGTTTTGTAGATTTTAATATCCAATACATAGCTGTACTCAGAAAATTACACACCGCAGAATCAGACCTGTAAATTATTTTTAGTAACTATTGAAATTTTTAATAACCAATTGAATTTGAGCTGAAAATATGTCAGCAATCCTGCAAGTCATGGCCTTCGTGTAATAGCCTATTGTTTATTGTAGTGTGTGTTTTGTTTTATACTGAAATGCAATTACTTAGTTCTCAAAACTGACGAAAGATGGACTTTGGAAACTATGAAAATTATGTAGGAAGACTAACACTTCACTGAAAGTTACTATTTTTCTGAAAATCCTCTGATGCCAAACTTCAAAATGACGGGTCATTCATTAAAATCCGTTGAGCCGTTTCCCGTAATTTCCATTACCAGTTCAAATTATATGTATAGATGTTTTAATCAGGTATTTAAAAGGCAACAATAACACATTTAATTGATACTCGGGAGGAAATTAAACACAGAATAAATATGGGAAATGCCTGTTAGTATTCGGTTGAGAAGCTTTTATCATCCAGTCTGCTGTAAAAAAATCTTAAAGTTAGAATTTATAAAACAGTTATATTACCGGTTGTTCTGTATGGTTGTGAATCTTGGACTCTTACTTTGAGAGAGGAACAGAGATTAAGGGTGTTTGAGAATAAGTTTCTTAGGAAAATTTTTGGGCTAAGAGGGATGAAGTTACAGGAGAATGGAGAAAGTTACACAAAGCAGAACTTCACGCACTGTATTCTTCACCTGGCATAATTAGGAACATTAAATCCAGACGTTTGAGATGGGTAGGGCATTGTATTGTATTATATTTATTAACATTCCATGGTATTTATACATTGCTTACAGCTAGAATATGAAACAAGCAAAAAAAATTAATATTATTATAAAGTCTTAATTTATAGTCACAGTCTAGATGAAATATAAACAGATGAGATTTACAATATAGTCTACTAGTACAACACAAAGTTTTAGTATCAATTCCATGAAGTGTTATTGAATGTCATGAATTCACCTACAGAATAGAAGGCGTGAGAAATTAGGTACTTCTTTTGTTTGTCCCTAAATAATCTTATGTTTTGAGTTTCATTTTTTATATCGATAGGGAGGCTATTAAAAATTTTACTGCCATATAACGCACACCTTTTTGATAGCACGATAGACTGGCCGATGGCGTATGAAAGTCATTTTTGACGTGTATTTATGCTATGAACTGTTGAATTAGTTACAAAGTTTTCACGATTACATACGAGGAAGATTATTAATGAACAGATATACTGACAAGCCATGGACATCGTTTGTAGTTTTTTTAAAATAGTCCTACACGATTCCTTAGATTTGGCACCTACTAATATTCCAATTACTCCTTTTTGCAATACACATATACTGTTACTATCTGTGGAATTTCCCCAGAATATTATTCCAAAACTCATTACCGAGTGGAAGTATGCAAAGTATATTGTTTTTAAGGTATTGATATTTACTATCTTTTGCATAGATCTAATAGAAAAACAAGCTGAATTTAGTTTGCCGGTAATTTCTTTAATATGATTTTTCCAATTTAACACATTATCGATTTTTAAGCCAAGAAATTTGGTTGTTGTTGTTTCTAACAGGAATCTATTGTTAATTTTTGCGCTAGAAATTTGCGACGTTGCACGTATGGGCGAATCCAGAAATGCATATAGAGTGTTAGTTGGAAGCCCGGGGGGGGGGGGGAAAGAGCCTTCGGGAGGCCGAGACGTAGGTGGGAGGATAATATTAAAATGGATTTGAGGGAGATGGGATTTGATGATAGAGAGTGGATTAATCTTACACAAGATAGGAACCGATGGCGGGCTTATGTGAGGGCAGCAATGAACCTTCGGATTCCTTAAAAGCCATTTCTAAGTAAGTATTATTATTATTATTATTATTATTATTATTATTATTATTATTATTATTATGATTATTATTTTTTTTCGATCATCCATGCCACAATTATCACACAGAATTCATTTGTGAGTGATCCTTCGCGTTTTGAAACTCCCTGTACAATATTTCAATACGGAAAGCCTTGTATTAATCTCATATTGAGGTAATTTTAACAAATTTTGTGGAAATAAAACGTGTAGTGCCATCTCTGAAATTTCAGTTCAAAATGAAAACATTCAAACGCTTTTATATGTAACAACTGTTTCATAAATTTCTCATATTCTTTAACTACCTTAATAATCTTTAATATCCTCCAAGCAGAGTCAGGATTTACGGTTAATAACTTGACGACAATGAAAATATCACTGCCCCACTCAAACTACATATGAAGCAATTCATTAGTCCCGCGTCTCTCGTAAAATTGAAATACATAAACATTCACAGATGACGTTTGTTATGAAAGTATATTATTAAAAGACCATACGAGCACGGAGAGGGGTTGTGATTCATGTGTGGTCATTTGAAATGATGGCACATTTCAGATTTCATGTGAGGCAGAGTGCAACTGAATTTAAAGGGCACAAAAGGTAACAACGCACTATTTGTGCGCTACAAAATGTATTTACTATGTAAAAGCCAGTTTGAAATATATGACACATTCACATTTTTCTCCACACCCCGACTGGAGAAGACAGGTTGTTTTAAACGGACTTTAAATCTACTGCGAGACACACAGGAATACGTATTCATGGCGACAGTCTATTTGTTTCTCAGTCTCTTTATTAACCTAGTTTAGGAAGATTTCATTAATTAAACATTTTAATTTTCAATATGACGGCAAGAAATCCAAGAAGCAATTTCTTCTTCTTCTTCTTCTTCTTCTTCTTCTTCTTCTTCTTCTTTTTCATCCACTTTATGTATGATTGTATTTATTCACCCTGCAAAGGGGTAAATACACGGTGGTAGTGGTAACTAATTACATTCAATAATGGCAATTAATAATAAACACATTTAATAAGAATAGTACATTATGCAACGAGCCTATAATGGTAGTAATTAAGACGCAAGTATGTTTGTTTATGAAACGAGCGCAAGCGAGTTTCATAATTTTCATACGAGCGTCTTAATTATTATTATAGGCAAGTTTCATACGACTTTTTATGCTCGACCATATTTCTAACTTGAAATTATTCAAAATTAGGCCTTCTTATGGTTATGTGCGAACTGACCTGAATTGTGAGATGTGCGCAGACGCGAAAGTATTGATTTTTTCCGAGGCCGAATGTCATTGACCTTGACAGAGAATAAAAGGAACATTAGTCTGATATAACCTGGAAATTGATTTAGAATTGAAAAACGAGATGACAAATTGAATTTATTTGAATATTATTTACAATTAACGCTAATTATTATAGTAACAGAACATAACCTTCTGCGACAGTATTGGATTTCCAGTCTCCGTGACTTTTCGCTAATTGTCTTTCGATTGCATATCCGAGAATAATCGATACTTGCGGTTTTATAACGGCACAAAGCTGACTTGTCATTGGCTGAACACCTGAACTTTAATGAATAGTTCACACCTGTAGAGTAACGGTCAGCGCGTCTGGCCGCGAAACCAGGTGGCCCGGGTTCGAATCCCGGTCGGAACAAGTTACCTGGTTGAGGTTTTTTCCGGGGTTTTCCCTCAACCCAATACGAGCAAATGCTGGGTAACTTTCGGTGCTGGACCCCGGACTCATTTCACCGGCATTATCATCTTCATATCATTCAGACGCTAAATAACCTAGATGTTGATACAGCGTCGTAAAATAACCCAATAAAGTAAGTTTAATGAATAGGTGTACTTTAATGAGGTGCATTGAAGGGCTACTACCAGGTGTATAATTACTACATTTCGGCATGGTCGAGCATAAATACAATTAATAACTTAATAATAATAATAACAAGGAGCATCCTAAATTAAATGAAACGCAATCAATTACAATAACATTTAAAGTAAATCTAATTTGTATCTTAACCCTAAGTTCGAACTAAAACCCACGAGTATGATATGTTCATACATGCACAAGTATCTTTCAGCACTACACTCATTTCGCTGTCAACTCACTCACTGCACTCGAACTACGACACATTTCACTAATACTATTCTGATTTCAAAGACATTTAACTGTTCAAATACTTTGCACTGCCACTATAAACTATAAAGCTTCAATTGCCACAACACACTTCACACTTCAAATAACAAAATATCAATCACACCCTTTAAATAGTGTGTATAATATACTACCATCTATTAGTAAAGTCCTTAAGCCTATTTTTAAATACAATTTTGTTTATTGGTAAAGCCTATAGTAAGTCTGCAGGTAAATCATGCCAGTCCCTGATAATACGATTGAGAAAAGAAAACTTTCCAGTGTCCGTCCTCTGTCTTCTATCCCTCAAATTTATATGAGTTCTTTGAAGAGTAATTTGGCGGCTGCAACCTATTTTTTATTTCTCTCCAGGCAGATTCACCTCTGTATGTTTTGAAAATTATTAAATTTATATTCTACACCAGTAGTTCCCATACTTCTTGAATGCACGACCCATTTTTGAGCCAGACTTTTGTTTGTGATATCCCACTACCATATCGGTACTTAATCTCTTTCTAAAAATAAAAATCCTTTAAAATCGAAAACAACATCATTTCTTGCAACAAAATTATTACCGTATGAAATGGATTGTGTTTAAAATCTGTCATTAACCCTGGGTCTATATCTGCTATGGAAAAACGTACTCTATACCTGGGGTCTTTTTTGACCCCGGATAAATTTCTTTCAACTAACTTGAAAATAGGAAGTTGTAAGGATAATTATTGGATATTTTATGTATTTTGGTATTTATTCAAGCGTTTCCACATCAGACTATGGCATTATAGAGGAGTATTACTTCTCATTTTCTGTGTTCACATTCACTTATGTCAAAGAATTATGCAGTGTTGACAACAACAAGACGGCTTTGAATCTTTTCAGCATGTAAGCGGCCACAAGAGTATTTTGTGTATAGCCAATATTTCTAGGAGTTGCTTACGCTGTGGTGATGGCTGAATAGCATAGTTCAGTTGTCCATTTCTTGATGTAAGTAAATGTGTCACTAATACATTGACGTTATCATTTGCATCAATAGAATCAATATCTATTTCGTCTTCAACTTGAATATCTTCCTGTCACATCTACTTCCGCCAACACCGCCGTCGATTTCGAATATGAAAGCATTGTCACATTCACTATCACTGTGGCCTGCGGCTTTTAGAGCATGATTAAGGCTATAAACTTTCTGAAAATCAATATTATAAATTATTATTTATAATAAAGAGAGAGACAAACCGACTTACTTCATCAGAAATCTACTGTAAACTGAAAACAGTTAATTAAAAATTTTCAAATATCTCACAACAGTGCATCCCAGTTCAAGAAATATCAATATTTGATCTCTATTTGTCTCACTGTTGTCATAAAATACACCAAGAGCGAGACCAAGTAACAAATTCATTATAAAAATTACTATAGCGTACTCTATACCTGGGGTCTTTGCTGACCCCATGTGATAAAAATGAAAAATAATGTTATATCGCTTATACTAGGATCATGACAATGTAACATAATTGTAGCCAAATGCTCACAAATAGCATATCTGGAACATGAAAGAGTTATGTCAACATTTGACATATGCATTTGTAAAAAATAAAGGAGTGGGGGTCACAAAAGACCCCAGGTATAGACCGAGGGTTAAAGTGATAAAGTCCATTAAAAAAACGACGTTGCAATCTCGTATTGTCAGCAAAGTTTGTGAAGACATGAGTTTGTTGTATGAAAATCTTCTTTATCACACTGAACGTAACATGGTTTTCGTGGGGTAACGTGATCAAAACAATTTTCTAGTTAAGAACAGAACTTTTAATGTACCAGTAACTGCAATACCAAAAATCCGAATATTCGAACCTATTTCCCAATTCTTTTAGTTTCATAAGCTTCCATTAACATTTTCAATGGTACAGTCCAAGGCTAAAATGTTAACATAATGCCAGCCAGGGTTAAATCAACTCATTTGTAAAGAAACTTGATTTCTGGTCGATATCACTTCACAAAGATAAATTTCATTCAGTCCTCTGCTTTAAAGAACTCGTGGAAAATTTAGCTCGACAAATACCGAGTTTGTTTTTGTGGACATGGAATTTATTAAGTTTGCACAATTTCAAACAGTTGTGTATTTTTACAAGCATCTCAAAACAATTACGATAGTCATATATAGATATTGAATCCGTTTTCATACAGTTGCATTCAACTTAGAGAAATTTTAAAATAAAAATTAGGGAAAAACTCCTCGGCGAAATATATACCTAATAATGGAAGGTTGAAACTATACTTTTCTTAATTGTAGATTAGCTTTGGATAAAAAAAAAGTACAAGAATAATTTGAGTTAGCGAAATTTATTATTAAAATTTTTTATAATATTTGCAAACTCGTATTTATGCAAAAAAAGTTTCTCTTCTCTTCTCTTCTCTTCTCTTCTCTTCTCTTCTCTTCTCTTCTCTTCTCTTCTCTTCTCTTCTCTTCTCTTCTCTTCTCTTCTCTTCTCTTCTCTTCTCTTCTCTTCTCTTCTCCTCTCTTCTCCTCTCCTCTCCTCTCCTCTCCTCTCCTCTCCTCTCCTCTCCTCTCCTCTCCTCTCCTCTCCTCTCCTCTCCTCTCCTCTCCTCTCCTCTCCTCTCCTCTCCTCTCCTCTCCTCTCTTCTCTTCTCTCATACCCTCCCCTCCTCTCCTCTCATACCCTCCCCTCCTCTCCTCTCATACCCTCCTCTCCTCTCCTCTCCTCTCCTCTCTTCTCTCAGCACTTATATTAATTTTAGATCTGGTTGAGTGGAAGAGAAGGCCTTTTAGGCCTTGACTCTGCCAGATAAAATAAAATATATATATTATTATTATTATTATTATTAT
Organism: Periplaneta americana; assembly: GCF_040183065.1. Taxonomy (NCBI): domain Eukaryota; kingdom Metazoa; phylum Arthropoda; class Insecta; order Blattodea; family Blattidae; genus Periplaneta; species Periplaneta americana. The sequence goes on along the minus strand of NC_091124.1, from coordinate 26,827,165 downwards.
TATTATTATTATTATTATTGTTATTATTATTATCTCTCTTCTCTCCTCCCCTCTTTCCTCTCCCCTCTTCTCTCTCTTATCTCGTCTCTCCTCTCGCCTCTCTTCTCTCCTGTCCTCTCTCCACTCTCCCTCCACTCTCCTGTCCTCTTCTTAATTTTACTCTTTATTATCTCATTTCTTTTATTCCTAATTTCTCTTTTCCCCTTATGCTCCGTTCTTCATCTGTCTTCTGCCTTCTACTGCCCTATTTCTGTCTTCCATTTCACTCCCTCCCCTTCTCTTTATTTTATTTTATTTTATTTAAATAGTCGTAATTTAACAAATAATTAATTTTATGAACTGTGTTGTTTATTGCCACAATTACACAGCAAATAAGTCTTAATTAAGCCAATTAAATTTATAGCATGCACACGTACAGTATATACCCGTTAACAGTAGCCTTTGTTACATGAATTATTATTATGGCATCACGTGTTAGGTAGCCTGTAATTTGCGATTATCAATTTTACATTACTTTAAAATTGTATTTTACAGGCAATAAAACTGTAATAATTGGAACACATGGGGCATAGTTAATCACATTTGGTCACGTAATGAGATATCAGATCTTCCGCTACGCTCCAACTAGTTTTTATAAATGAAGCAATCTGTTTACAGATGCTGCTGTACTCTCATTGCACTTAAATTACGGTACTTAGTAGCTAAAATAATCCTCTGATTGCTAATTACAGCGTTGTTAATTTAACAACTGAATTACAACCTGATCTACCTGCAGTCGTGTACATTTTGTATATGCGAATTATATTTTGTTAGGAACATAATGCTTATGATTTATCTCCGTTGGCCGTGAAATATAATGTTGCTTGGATTTGACTTGACATTCATGAGGTTGACGATGGATTTTTAAAGGCTTCGTTACGGAAGGAAGAAATGCTACGGACCTCTTGCCTTAGATTTAATACACAGAAAATAATCCTCTCCCTGAAAAAAGGCCCAAGGCAGAATTTGTTGGTCATATATCGCCATATTCAGGTAGATTCACGAGGATTTACCGTCACTTATGGAGCTTATTTCCGAAAACATTCTGAGCAAAAAATATCATATAAACATTTGTCCTAATCTTAATATTTTCTGAATTACACTAATTTGAAGTTGTTTGTAAAATACAGTGGCGTAGCATGAAATTTTGAGCAGGGGAGGCTAACTCAAGTTGTCTTTCATGCAATATGAGAAAACGTATTACAAAAATATAGTCTTAAAATAAATAGTAGTCAATGTCAAGTCAGCAGTCGAAGATTGGTTGGAACCTCGTAACACCAATAAGGCATGATCTCAAATGGTACATAGTAAAATATTATTTTACGGTTTACACATATCTCTAACAAATAGACACGTATACGTATAACATTCGCTCACTCCCTGTCATACTTAGATAAATCACAATATTAACGGTCGATAGATACAGTATTAGTATCATTACGTAAGTATGCGTCTGTATTTTGAGTGTGTCCTTCATTGACAGCAAGGGAGTCGGTCATTTGTTTTTTAGATCACACTTTTGTTCGTAAGTCAGTCTTGATAATAGAATTGTCCTAAAAAATTCAAGTAAATTGGTGTCAGGAACTGTTATTTCACTCATTATTTATTATATCAGCCACAATGCACACTAATACTTCAACTGAACACAACTGACGAAAAGAGATAACTCGGAAACTACTTATTTTCAATGTCAAAGCTAGCTTCTTGCGAGCCTTGCGACTAGGGTAGTTTAGTTAGAAAGGGATGGAAAATCTGCGGGGTGGGTTACACAGAAAAATGAGTGTAAGAAACCAGTCTGCTTGGAAGCTGGTGTGTGCAGGCTTCTTGTTTACTGCTGCATCACAAATCATCCTGAGCTACCGCATCACAATATTTAATGCGTAAATATAAATTTTATAAAAATTAATAAATAATTTTGTCCATAAACTGCAGGTTTATTATGAAATTATTATTAACTGGGGAAGCTGAGCTTTTTAGCTTACATTGACGCTACGCCACTGGTAAAATACCATTATTCTTGAGTTTTAAGGGTAAAAGAATATTATAGATAAAGAATGAACTATGCAGGAGTATCATTTCTTTAATTAGCTAGTATTCTGAAGCTAAAACTTTGTTGTGATTTTCATAGTTGCTTCGTACAGAATTTTTTTTTTTTTCGATTTTTAACTACAAATTTACTGTTCTTACTCATTTATAGTAACAATTGTTACAAATCACTCCACTCTTGTAAATTCTTGAAGACTGTACATTAGGATGCATAATTAAACTGCAAAGATTAAAGTTCCTAAAGTCGTATGATTTCTAACAATTTTTGTGATAAGTATGTAAGAATGATATAATTTTTATTTAAAAATTGAAAAACAAAATCTGTACAAAGAAATTAACAATACATTTTTAGCTTCAGAACAGCTAGCCAATTAAAAAAAATAATAGTTCTGGGTAGTTCATTATCTGATTGTAATATTATTTTACTCTTAAAACTAAAGAAAAAAGTATTTTATTAACAATTTCAAGTTAGTGTGATTCTGAAAATATTGAGATTAGGACACATGTTTATATTTTTTTTTTTTTGCTCAGAATGTCTTCGGAAATAAGCTCCGTAAGTGGCGGTAAATCCTCGTGAATCACCCTGTATAAAATGTTGACGCTGTAATATAGGTTTTTAGATTATAAATATTTTTACAAACTAATTTTATATTGTAAACTCTTCACTTCAAATTGTAATTAAATAAAATACCGATACTTACTTACTTACTGACTTACTTACTTACTTGCTTCTAAGGAACCCGTAGGTTCATTGCCGCCCTCACATAAGCCCGCCATTGGTCCCTATCCTGAGCAAGATTAATCCAGTCTCTACCATCATAACCCAACTTCCTCAAATCCATTTTAATATTATCCTCCCATCTACGTCTTGGTCTCCTCAAAGCTCTTTTCCTCCCCAGGCCTCCCTACTAACACTCTATAAGTATTTCTGGATTCGCCCATACGTGCTACATGTCTTGCCCATCTAAAAGGTCTATTTATTTCTAACAGTAATGAAAAACAAATTTATTGTATCCCGATTCAATTTTTAATTCTTAAAATTAACAGGGGAAAGAATATTTGATAAAAACTGATTTCTCATGTTAAAACTGTATGCCCAGTACTTCGTTTTCCACAGTGTACATTGTAGTTTATGTATCAACGTTGTAATGAAAGGTTCTTAAATCATTAATAGTCGATGGAATAATGATAAAACAAAAAAGGCCAGAAATTCTACTGTAGTTCGTGTCTTCTTACTTTATACCCTAAGGTTGAAACCTAATGACTTTTCCCCTAGCACTAGATACTCTGGTAGATTATAGTGATATTCTAGTTGACAGGTTGAATTTTCTTTTGCCAACTTTGTTTCGAATTTTGGTACTGACAAATACTATAACTAGCAGTTACTTTCTAACCACAGTGTGTACTAAAAGTCTCCATACATAACGAATGCGAGTTCAAATTGTAAATGTCACATAATTTGCTCAATGTGGCGGTCACAGGTCAGTGAATGCGTTCCAAATAGTTCCGGTAGTTTCGGTGAAACGCTGCAACATGTCCGTCGTCACATGACATGCGTCGACAATGAGGGCTTGCAGATATTTCGAGTCTCCGATTTTCTTCTTGTAGACCTGCGGCTTAAGGTGATCCTAGATTTAAAAATCAAAAGATGTGAGATCTGGGGAGCGGGTTGGCTACATTGAGCTTATTTATTTATTAATTTATTTTATTTATTTGATTTAATAAATTTGATTTATTTAATTAATTAAATTACATTAATTTAATTTATTTAATTTATTTTATTTACTTATTTTATTTAATTAATTTATTTAATTAATTTATTTATGTTATTTATTTTATTTTATTTATTTAATTTAATTTATTTAATTTAATTTATTTAATTTAATTTATTTAATTTAATTAATTAAATTTATTTTATTTATTTTAATTATTTATCAATTTATTTTATTTTATTTTATTAATTAATTTAATTAATTTATTTAATTAATTAATGTATTTATTTTATTTATTTTATTTTATTTATTTATTTTATCTATCTATCTATCTATCTATCTATCTATCTATCTATCTATCTATCTATCTATCTATCTATCTATCTATCTATCTATCTATCTATCTATCTATCTATCTATCTATCTATCTATCTATCTATCTATCTATCTATCTATCTATCTGTCTGCCTGCCTGCCTGCCTGCCTGCCTGCCTGCCTGCCTGCCTGCCTGCCTGCCTGCCTGCCTGTCTATTTATTTATTTATTTATTTATTTATTTATTATGTTAGTGCCACAAATAGTGATTTTCGTTTTTAACACGAAATAGTTCAATTTGTCATCACAAATAGTATGAAATAGGTAGACAAGTCTTAGGACTATCAATATAGTTAACATTGAATCAAAAATGTGAAAACGTCCCAAGAGTTTTAGTTTCTCCATCCTCTTGAACATTCTAGCTTTTAGCACTTCCATCATTTTCCTAGGGAAGTCTTCAGTCAAACCAATGAATTTCATGTAGCCTGACAAAATATATTTTAATATTAGATCAATCAATCGTAAATAAATAAATATATAATAAATAAGGAAATAAATAAATATATATATACATAAATAAGTAAGTAAATAAATAAATAATAAACAAGTAAATAAATAAGTAAATGAATAAATAATAAAAAAGTAACCATATGAATAAATGTCCCGCGCCGTGGCGTCGTGGTCTAAGGCATCCTGCCTAGGACTCGTGTTACGGAATGCGCGCTGGTTCGATTCCTCGTGGGGGAAGAAATTTTCTCATGAAATTTTGGGCCAGTGTATGGAACCGGTGCACACCCAGCATCGTGATGCACTCGGGGAGCTGCGATAGGTAGCGAAATCCGGTTGTGAATGCCAGCTATAACGGCTGGGAGGATCATCGTGCTAACCACACGATACCTCCATTCTGGTTGGATGACCGTCCACCTCTGCTTCGGCATTTGGGCGTGAGGCCAGCCGCAGCTGGTCGGTTTAGGCCCTTCATGGGCTGTAACACCACGGATTATTATTACTATATGTATAAATAAATAATAAATAAATAAGTAAATAAATTACTAGTAAATAAATGAGTAAATAAATAAATAATAAATAAATAACTAAATAAATAAATAATAAATCAATAAGTAAATAAATAAATAATAAATAATAAGTAAATAAATAAATAATAAATAAATAAGTATATAAATAAAGAATAAATGAATAAGTAAATAAATAATTAATAAATTAATAACTAAATAAATAATAAATAAATAAATAAGTAAATAAATAAATAATAAATAGATAAATAAATAACTAAATAAATAAATAAATATCTAAGAAATAATAAATCAAAATGTAAATAAATAAATAATAAATCAAGAAGTATATAAAAATAATAAATAAATAAGTAAATAAATAAATAATAAATACTAATAATAAATCTGTAGCCCTAATTTTTCTGGTAATTTTCGAATTTCCAAAAATAATTGATGTTAACATGTATAATTAACCATCCTGAAACCGAAAATCGCTTTTTTGAAATTGTTGTATGTTTGTCTGTCTGTCTGAATGTTTGTTACCTTTTCACGCGATAATGGCTGAACGGATTTCGATGAAAATTGGAATATAAATTAATTTCGTTGTAACTTAGATTATATGCTATATGGCATTCAAAATACTTTATTTAAAAGGGAGGTTAAAAGGGGGGGCCTGAATTAAATAAATCGAAATATCTCGCTTATTATTGATTTTTGTGAAAAATGTCACATAATAAAAGTTTCTTTAAAAATGATTTCCGATACGTTTCAGTCCTAGCAAAATTTTGATTGGGACCAAATTGCACCTAAAACGGATGTTCTCTGAACCAAATGATCATATTTTAATTATTTGCACGTAATAACAAATAAGAAACATGTTAAAGGAATTATCATTGCACAAAATGAGTGGTCTCTGGACCAAAATGATCACATTTTAATTATTTAAATACAATTTAAATTAACTGAAATATTAAACGATTTATCCTTCTATCAAACAGGAATGTTCCCTGGACAAGATGTCCTATTTTAATTATGTAATTACTTAATATTTATTTATAACAAGTGCAGCGGAGCGCACGGATACAGCTAGTACATAATAAATAAGTCAATCAATAAGTAAATAAATAATTAATAAATTAATAAGTAAATAAATAAATAATAAATCAATAATTAAATAAATAAATAATAAATAAGTAAATAAATAATAAACAATAAATAAGCAATTAAATAATAAATCAGTAAGTAAATAAATAAATAATAAATCAATAATAAATAAATAAATAATAAATAAGTAAATAAGTAAATAATAAATAAATAAGTAAATAAATAATAAATAAATGAGTGAATAAATAAATGAATCAATAAGTAAATATGTAATAAATGAATAAATGAGTGAATAAATAAATAATAAAATAAGTAAACAACAAATGAATAAATAAATAAGTCAATAAATAAGTAAATAAATAGTAAGTAGTGTTATTGATTCTGTACATAGCATTGTGGTTTTTATCTGCTTTTGCAACATAAAACACGGCCATGTTAGTTTCTTAGGAAATGATTTTCCGTGAACACATTATAGTAACTTCTTACTCTGATATATGTGTAAATCTGGAAGAAAATGTGCTTTCGCTCCAGGAAAACTAACAATTGGATACTGTTCCACTAGAAAACTTTGTTATTTCATTGCTTGGAGTCCATAAAGAGGCTTTCCAATGTGATATACCAACTTCCTCCCGAAGATTAATTTTGAAGACAGGTCATTATAACTATTGGGCTCTCTGGGGTATATAACCCTGCACGAGGTCGGCCCGGCCATTTCTGTAACCGAGTGAAACTCTTCCCTGTCTCTTATTGTTTCAGACCGGACAATTTCCTGCTCCAGAGGTGGACAGTACTTTATTTTATTTCAGTTTAGTACGAGAGACACTGGGCACACAGAAGCGATTCCCTCCAGCTCTCCAAGATAACACTGGTTTGACAGTAATCCTGACATATAATGGTATAGCTATAGATACTGGACGGCAAACTCACTAATAAAGGACCCTCCCCATTGTGAATAGTGGCTCCCAAATGGCCTGTTATAAACCATCCCAATTTTTTTAACGCTCTCCAAGTCTCATACCATTAGAAAAGACCTGTTTCATACACCCTGCTTAATCTATAGGCCTCCATTACCGTTATGTAACATACCAACGTGTGAATCTACGTTTTTCTACCCTTCGTTACATACAGACTATATTGATCTTTGATATTGTAGGCAATTTTTGTAACACTAGAGCTAAATCCACAATGCCATATAGAAAGGGATTACATAAAGTGGTTAAGGTATATTTAAAATAGAGTACTCTGCTCGTTTTAAAAAATACCTCGCTGTAGGCACGTAGGATAGGTTTTATATTTTTACTCTGCCATTGGATATTATATAATTAGAAAGTATGTGAACAATGTGAATTTCAGAAAGGCCCTCATGCTATTTTCGTAGCTAAGAAAATTAATAGAATAGAGGAAAGAATTTAATTGACCTGTTTGTTTACTATTTTTAGATTTTATGAAAGCATATGGTCGAGTATAGAGGCACAAATTATGGGAAATTCTTGAATACAATTAAGTCCCAAATATTTTAATAAATGCCATAATCAGTCTTTACAGAGCAACTTTAATGACAGTTAAATCACATCACGAAAATATAACATAAGTTTTTGAAGTAAATCAGACACTCAGACAAGTCTGTGGCCTTTTCTTCCACTCAACCAGTACGATAGAAAATTACTACATTGCTATGAATATAACATAATTAATACAATACAATACAAAGCAATAAAATACAATATAATACATAATTAATATAATACAATGACAATTCTTTTTTATCTTCACAACACCAATAAAATAATTATGTAATAATAATAATTAATAATAATAATAACAATAATAATAGTCAGACCTAAATTAAATTAAATTATTAAACTCGATCACAATTATAACTTCAATTTGACTGGGCCCGTAAGAAATCGTTTAGTCTTTTCTTGAAAGTGGTTATTGTCTGGCAGCCCCTAATCTTCTGAGGTAGAGAATTCCATTCACGGGGGACTGAGACAGTAAAAGAGGATGAATAGTGGGATGTTCTATGGCCAGGAATTGCTAGGATTTGGCTCTCCTGTGACCTGGTGTTTAGATTGTGATTGGAGGATAAGTAGTTAAACCGGGAACGAAGATAATTTGGAATAGAAGTGTGGAGAACTCGAAACAGAAGAGAGAGCGAATGAAGTTTTCTACGGTTAAGTTGAACGAGGGTGTAAATTGATCAAATTTGTTAGCATTGTTGATGAATCTGACAAATATTGTGCACACGCTGCAGCTTGTTCGAAAGTTCAGTTGTCAAGTCTGTAAGTATTACGTCGCAATAGTCAAACAGTGGTAGTACGAGGGTTTGCACTAAAGTCTGTTTTAAGTCTGGCGGGAGGAAGTTTCTGAATGGGTTAAGAGAATGCATGGTATGTCACACTCTCTTGGATATTAACTTTATTTGGCATTCCCAATTTAAATTTTCGTCCAAGAAAATGCCGAGGTTTCTGACGACGGAATGTTACGGAATAGTGGTATAGTTTTATACTGGAACAAAATAATTAATGAATGAAAATCATTAAAACTCCTGGGAGTATTTATACATTGATAAAATACGAGGATCATTTCATAAACAATGTACACATTCGTAGAACTATGAAGTGGATGAAGCAACATCAATGCAAATTATGTCAATTGTAGTTGAAGGCTAGAGAAACAAGGACGTGTGTTCGTTTCGTCCATAGCATACTCTGTGCTTAGGCAAAGAGAGCTAGAATTGGTGCCTACACGTGTCTCGGGTATTGTGACAATTGAAGATTATAAAATGACCCTGGTACAGTACTTATTATGAAAAGTTATTTTTGCAGACGATCAAATATTGATGGTAGAAAGTGAAGATGATTTGCAACGATCTGTTTTTAAGCTGCAATCTAATCTTAGAAACTACAACATAGAAATTTCCGGATATAAAACTAAATCTTGGCAATGATTGGGGGGGGGGAACTTTATAGAGTTGAAATACTGATAAATTACAAAATTATTGAAAAAGCAACAGGTTTTGTATATTCGGGAAGTTATATATATATATATATATATATATATATATATATATATATATATATATTTGAAAACCAAATATATTAAATAGTGTGTTGAAGAGAAATTTTGGAAAATATATTATGAGGAAATGAATTCAAAGTAGATACTACAACGTTATTTCTAAACCAGGTTTTCGATATGGAAGTGAATATTGGATTCAGGGGCAACATGATAAACACAGAATTAACTGTTCACAGACGAGATTTCTACGCCCGTTACGAGAACTTTCCGAGATAGAATTAGAAGAGAAGAAATTAGATGAAAATGAAATATCGATGAAATGGTAAAAGAAATTAAAAAAGCAGCTCAAATGGAGTAATCACGTTCAGGGGATGCCAGTTAACCGCTTACCAAGGAAATTATTAAACTGTAAAACAAACGCGAAAAATAGGAAGACCATTTCGCCGATGGACAGATCAATTGTTTGTAGTCACAGAATGGGCATTGGTTAACCAGAACTGCAAATGGAAGAAGAAGAAGAAGAAGAACAACAACAACAACAAAAAGAAGAAGAAGAAGAAGAAGAGAAGAAGGTGTATGATACTGCAAAATTTATCTATCTACATTTTGAAGAAAGCACACATTCATAACCTTAATTAAAGAAAATGTATTTCGCATTTCACTTGTTTGTCTACGTATGTACAAGATAATTTTCTTTCAGCTATTGAGCAGTATCTCATCAAATCCAGCTATTGCGAGACATCATTATGTGTATATATACCTGTTGTTTTTTTGTCTGTTTGTTCTGGATCGTTGTATTTCAAGACCTTCTTTACATTTTTATTGTTTAATTCGAATACATTGACATCTCCGAGATCCTTTCAAATACTTCGTATAACATTTTCGTTTCGAGTATGTATGTATGTACAGTATGTATGTACAGTATGTATGTATGTATGTATGTATGTATGTATGTATGTATGTATGTATGTATGTATGTAATTATGTAATGTATGTATGTATGTATGTTTGTGTGTGTGTGTGATTTAAAGTCTTTAATTGCTTACTCTTCTGTGGCTGTGTATGTATGTAGGCTACGTAAAAAAATATGGTTTATTTAACGACGCTCGCAACTGCAGCGTCGTCCGTGTGCCGGAATTTTGTCCCACAGGAGTACTTTTACATGTCAGTAAATATACTGACATGGGCCTGTCGCATTTACACACTTAAATGCCATCGACCTGGGCCGGGATCAAACCCGCAACCTCGAGCACAGAAGGCCAGCGCTTTACGACTACACTACCGAGGCCGACGTATGTATGTATGTATATATGTATGTATGTATGTATGTATGTATATATGTATGTATGTATGTATGTATGTTTGTGTGTGTGTGATTTAAAGTCTTTAATTGCTTATTCTTCTGTGGCTATGTATGTATGTAGGCTACGTAAAAAAATATGGTTTATTTAACGACGCTCGCAACTGCAGCGTCGTCCGTGTCCCGGAATTTTGTCCCACAGGAGTTCTTTTACATGTCAGTAAATCTACTGACATGAGCCTGTCGCATTTGCACACTTAAATGCCATCGACCTGGGCCGGGATCAAACCCGCAACCTCGAGCACAGAAGGCCAGCGCTTTACGACTACACTACCGAGGCCGACGTATGTATGTATGTATGTATGTATGTATGTATGTATGTATGTATGTATGTATGTATGTAAGGTGTACGTACGTATATCCGATGTCGGAATTACACTGCTAGAGTTTAGTTTATTTTTTCCGTCAACTAATGCAGAATCTCAAAGTGTAGCGAAGTCTTCTTTTACGAGTAGAAATGGACTCGAATATTAATTAGTAAAGCCTATGTCCTCAGCTGAGTACAAGAGATCCGGAGATTGAACGACAAAATCAATTCCAGTTATTGCTTGATCATTAAAAACTGAGGAAAACGTATTTCGGCTGCTTTTGTGTCTCGGATAATGTTTCAGTGGCAGTGGAATGGGAAATGCGAACTTGCCTGGCCAAGAACGAGCAGACAGACGGACAACGGTAATCTCCGGCTCGCTTTTATCTAGTTACTACAAGCTATCGTTCTGTGAAATTACTGCTGGGCACATAGGATTTCTTCTCCGACAATGCGAAACAACAAATCGAGTTTCGATGAGAAGGAAAATAAAACCCCAGTGGCCGAAGCACAGGCTGATTCGAAATGCGGTTAAAAAGAATGTTTTAAGACTGACCTACTTTCAAAGCCGAAATGTCTTCTTACTGTTGAATTAGATTTCTTGTTATTGATGAAATGATAGAGTATGGGCATTAATATCGTTTCTTAAAGTCAAATTGTTGTACCTTGATATTCGAGAAATCTATTCAAAATCTGTTCGTAGTGTAGCGTCATTTTTACAGTAGGTCTTACATAACTGAAATTATGTCGCTTTTAACCTTTAAATTCGCAAAGTATCCTATAGGATACAATAGGTTAATAGGCTATATGCTATAATTTTAATAGCACAATAGAAAAAAATTGATAAGAAAATTAAAATTTCACAATACTATAATATTGTACAACGTATGAAATATAGACATTGCGATAGTTGTTTTCTTTACAGTCCGACACGGTTTAATAAACTAGTGTGGGAAATGAAGTTTTGCCAATATAATATCTATATATATAATTTGAACTGGTATGGGAAATTACGGGGAAACGGCTGAACGGATTTTAATGAGTGACCCCTCATTTTCATGTTTGGCATCCAAAGTTTTTCGGAAAAGTAGTAGTTTTCAGTGAAATGTCCATTTTCCTACATAATTTTCCTATTTTCCAAAATCCATCTGTTGTCAGTTTTGAAAACTAATTTTATTGAATCACGGCCGACTTGATTGAATTTCAGAACAAAACACACACTACAATAAACAATAGGCTATTACACGAAGCCCATGACCTGCAGGATTGCCGACATATTTAGAGCTCTATTCAATTTGTTATTAAAAACTGATTCTACAGTGTATAATTTTCTCAGTACAGCTGTGTATTGGATATTCAAATCTACGAAACTTGAGGCGGTTTGATGACATTATTACCATTAGAAATTAAATATTATTATAGTTAATATCATGATGCATCTATTTTTCATTAATTGTACATAATATTGATGCTATATTGATGACATGAAAGTGAAACGTTTTGAGGTTATGTAAGTAAATGTAGAGAATATCTTAATTTAGATCTTCATTTCTATAATTTATTGAGTGGCTGCTATATATAACTACAAAACTTACGTAAGATAATAATATTGTTATTAAAAATAAAATATGTTTATACTTATTAACCCAGTGAGGTAGGGTCTTTTTCATATACTTAATGGCGGTGTAGTGTAGATATTGATATATGTCATTGTCTTCAGTCAGTATTGGCTCGAGAGAGCGCAAAAATTACAGTTCCTAGGGAAAGATCAAAAGGTATTACTTATTGATAAAATAAGAGGCCTAGAAAATTTTGTAGTCTCCAGATCATTTCAGCAAGATCTCTTAGTATGATAATAGTAATATACGTTACAAGAGCGGTATGTTGACGTTTTCATGTTCGAGGAAAAGATTGAAAAAGCGAAACGTAGTTGAGCTTTTTTAATTTCCGAGAACATGAAAACAAACATACCGCTCGTGTATCGTACATTATTTTGTGCGAAGATCGTTTATTACATACCTGAAAGAAGAATTTCTAATTAGTTGCAATGAAATCTCCATGTTGGTTTCTGTTTAATGACGCCAACTTCGGAACACCAAAATATCTTTCAACATTGTTGCTGTAAAATGTTTTCTGTGTTTACTTATACTCCAGCAGGCCGTGATATACGTCTGTCTTTTTTTTTTCCCTCAGTCTATAAATGCGAACTTAAAACGAACGCTAAGGTTATGTAATGATTTATTTTTCATTTTAATATTTTAACAATATTATTTATATAACATATTGCAGTAATAACATCGGCTTCTGGAATCTCGTTGATTTTTTCACGGCTTCCTTAATGTTACTTGTATCAGGAATGCCATAAGTTCCGTGGAGTAGTAGACTTTACTTAATTTTTGCAAATATTTAAAAACAATAATTAACATTGCAATTTAGATGAAATTGCAGTGGTAAGTTTCCAATTTATAATTATTACTATGTTAAACGTCTCTAAAAATAATATGTTAAAAGCCTAAAGCAGTAAAATGAATGTCGCGCTTAAGCGGTAAGGAGAGGGAAATTGTTATGTGTGTTACGTTGGAATACTGAATGTGGTATTTCACACTTACCGCGTATTGGTTTTGTGCTGAAAACAAGCAAATACGCACGATCTCGCACAAAATGATTTTACGCTCTACATTTCAAGTTCTACATGCAGCAGCTATAAGAAAATGCTATTATTCGAAAGCTTAGCAAACCTGACTTTTTTTAAATTTTGCTTACAATCCACAATGACCTGAAATAGCTACTGCTATCGTCCTGACATTTATACTTGCGTTTTCGCGTTGAAACTCAAAAACTGAAGTTCGATAGGTTCAAGAAAAAGTATTTGGCCTAAAAAAATCCATTCAGAGGAAGTATGTTTCATTATTATGGAAGCAAATAACTATCAAAAAGACAAGTATTCTTCATTGAAAATAAATCAGAAAAAATTTTATTTGAACGTCTAACGAACTTAGTTTGCAGCAGCATTTGCTGCACAAGCCACTGGTAATAATATAAATTTAGCTTCCCTTAATGAAAGGTTGCCAGATTTGACAAAGCGTATTACATATAATTTGGAAACACACCTAAAAGGTAAAATGATATAAATTTGAAACGGTTAGAGAATCGAATATACAAAATGTCAGAAAAATTTTCACCTAAGTAGCGTTTGTGCTCATTTACAGTTAAGAAAGGGGAGGGGGGAAATATCATCAGATAGGTTAGAACGATTGGAATGCCATATACCGCGAGAAAAAAAATAATAGTACGGATTTATTGGCATTGATATCTAAACCAATCAACAGCCATCGGTTAAGATAACTTGAAATTTCCATTATCACTCCCCTGATTAAACGCATCCACACATCCAATGGCTGCTTGTACTGTCTGTTCATAAGACCATTCTAACAGTGAGCGTATTCCAAATCTCACCGGTGAGCAATCCGATGGCATCACGGTGTTCCGAATTCCACCGATGACGTCATTGATGCTCCACCGGTGTCGCACCGGAGCCATCAACTTTCAGAGGTGGTGGCAGTCTCCATCAGCCGCCATCAGTGAATCTGATTGGTTCTTGTATAGGGCGGGAATTAGCAGACGAATAACATCGTGCACTGTTGTGTCATGGCGGTGTGTTCTGCTTTAGTTCTGCTGTATTGTTTGTAATGAGCACAACGTAAAAACAATATGTTAATGGCTTATGAGCGAACATGTCAACGGACCAGTTATTACTACCGGTTCAAGAAATAAATTGTTTATGCTCTCTTTTCTTTGAACGAGATGGCAGTACGAAAATTTCGCAAAATTTTGCTAGCGTAGCACAGACAACAACTTGTACAGTCGCCATGACAGCCATCGATCCTTCCAGCAGTTTTGTTCCTTATTTCGCTGCAACGTGACGTCATTGATGCCACCGGACCGGTGAGATTCGGAATACGCTGTAAGCTTTCACTGAAACAACACATTTCCAAATTCCATGATAGATCAGCATCAACTATCCCATCTGTATGAATGCTTCAAACTATATAATATAAAAAACGTTCTTCTACCTACCTTGTGGCAGTGTAACATATTGAAGTGTGTTACGAATAATAACAATCAGAAACTTGTGTCAGAAAGTCTTGTGGATAAATTCGTGAAACTCTACTTAGTAGAGATGAACAAAACTAACTGTCGCTCTCGCTCGCTGTGTTCGTTGCATTTGTCTTTCGAGTCTCGGCTCGTCATTCTCGTGCGCTTCGAGTCTCGCTCTTCATTCTCGAAATAGCATTTGGTCGGCGTGGAAAGATTTCGTAACTTTTAATAACATACAGCATTGAAATAAGTAACATAAATGTTTAGATAAGACAAAAAGAGAAAACAGAACAGTATCTTAGTTATCAAAATGTTCTGGTTCTATTATATGATATTACTTATGGTTATATAAATAGAAAAAAAAAACAATTCTCAAATAAATTTGCATTTCTAAGAAACATAAAACATGACATTAATATATTTTTACTTGACATTGCACACTTGATCTTAAACATATGAAAAGAAAGTTCCTAGCCTTTTAATAAGGGCCTAATAATTAAATAAAGACTGGGGAACGGATTATTACACTCTGAAAGGTAGAGACGATGTTTCAAATAGGCTACTTGATTCTTTATACATATATAACAGTTTTCAAAGTAGATATAAGTTCAGTCAGATATAAACAACTGCTGACTTCGTGACTTCGGGACTTGATCACAAGATCGAGTCTCGGAAGACTCACAAGCAGTCTTTACGTCAAGGACGCGACGTAATACAACATTGTCGTGCGGGTTTTCGGCTTTGCGGACGCTGCTAGTCTCGTTTTCTCGATCGTTCATCTCTACTACTTACAAGGAGAGGACACGCTCTGTATATCACCGAATGGAATAAGATTGTGTGAGATGAAAGTACAAGACATACTGTTTAAAGTCATACTTGGTATGGGTGGCCAATGACACCCCGTTTTGAAAATATTGGCTATTGTTTGTGACATACTTCCGATAGGTGTTTAATAGTAGTAGTAGTAGTAGTAGTAGTAGTAGTAGTAGGTTTATTTTGCCTGGCAGAGTTAAGGCCATGAGGCCTTCTCTTCCACTCAACCAAGTTTCAATAATACAAATACATTAGATACAAAATTTGATTGCAAAACAACACGAAAGAAAATAACTTAGAAATTACATAAAATATAGTAGGAAATTACAATAGACAAGATCAGTTACATAATATAAAATTAAAAATGGTCAAGATCAGTTACATAATATATAAAATAAAGTAGAAAATTACACATAATCAAAATCAGTTACGTAACATAAGGGGAATACACACACACACACACACACACAAACACACACAATTTATAAGATCTAAAATGCCCGAGACAAATTGGACGATTAATTTACTTGAGATATATTATTCAGTTAATATACTAATTGGAGAATACATATGGGTGACAAGACATAAAATGTTGATTAGCAAAGACCTACTAAATGGCACACAAACACAAATGATTAAGTAATATATGAAGATAATAAAAAAAAAGACAAGAGAAAAAAAAGAAGAAGAGAGAGGAAAAAAAATAACAACTTGGTCATTTAAGACTATTTAGAAACTTCCGCAAGAGTCTAGTTCTGTTCATTAAAGACATTTCTAAGTAGAGTGTACTTAAAAGATTTTAGACTCCGACTTAATAGGGAAGCATTAGACTGTGTAACAGCTTAGCTCATATGGTTGGATGCTGAGTTGTTATCCAGACAACCTAAGTTCGAATCTTAACTGGTCCTATATATATATTTTTTTCTTTTAATAATGATTAATATTGTGATCACAGTAATCTATTTACATATATCATATTTCTCAATGTATTGAACGCTTCATCATGTTTTAAACAAATTATAATTAGCTAACATTGTATTGTAAAGGATAAACAATGAAATATTACTCATGTAGGCAGGTAAGATGTGTCACTGGTGTCTGTTCTATTTCTGTAGCAGCTATTCCACTTCATTGTGTCCCGATTCATTATCATAAATGTCATAAAAACACACAAAACATACATATTTCCTGCAACATGCACAGCAAATGAAAGAAGGTTGTCCACAGTCACACACATTTTTCCGCACTTCTGCTGCGAAACAGATATCATTCACATTCACAAACACTTCTCATTCGTTTATTAATTTTGATGCATACCACGCAAATTTCAACATGGATTTGAATATAGGAGCTGACAATTGAAAGTGAATAAAAAAAATTAATAATAATAATAATAATATCAAGCTTTAAAAAATGAGAAGGCATTAGGATTCGAACTCAAGTTGCCTGGATGGCAACTCAGCAACCAACCATATGAGCTACGCTGTTACACAGTCTAATGTTTTCCTATTAGACACCTAACGGAAGTATGTCACAAACAATAGCCAATATTTTCAAAACGAGGGGTCATTGGCCACCCATACCAGGTATGACTTTAAACAGTACGTCTTGTACTTTCATGTCACAAAATCTTATTTAATTCTGTGATATACAGAGCGTGTCCTCTCCTTGTTAGTAATGAAGTGAAGTTCAACACAGATGGAATATTCTTTGTTATCTGACAATGAGATGGAGACCCAGCATCATGCCGTAGCACGTATGGGACTCACACTACATGCACATATTGTTTAGGTTAAATAAATTATATAGTTTGATTATCAAGATGGAAAATTATAACATATGCATACAAAAGATAACTGTAATGCCTCTCCCACAGTCTTTTTCCCTTTTTCAATTTTTCTCATAGTCTCCTTCTTTTATCACTACAAACAATACAAATTCTAATTAAATGTGCGTAAAATGATCAAATGTTTTCGTAAGATTAAGGCCCAATTGTATAAAACTCCCTGACTAAAGATCAACTTTGATCGAAGATCGAAAAGTGAACCGAGTTCAGACAC
Organism: Periplaneta americana; assembly: GCF_040183065.1. NCBI lineage: Eukaryota > Metazoa > Arthropoda > Insecta > Blattodea > Blattidae > Periplaneta > Periplaneta americana. The sequence goes on along the minus strand of NC_091124.1, from coordinate 26,809,278 downwards.
TTCTTCTATTGTATAAAACTTTTCTGCGATCAAATTACCTTGGTTCAAATGCAATCTAAGTTCACGTGAAAAGGATTTGGCAACATCGCATAAACAGGTGAAATACGTGATGCGCGGACAGGTTTGTTCAGTGTTGCCAATCTAGCGGCTTTAACTCTTTTTCAACAACAATTTCTTTTAACTTTTATATTGCTTAAATAGAGATTTAGTGACCTTTTTAGCACCCCATAGTGACAAAATTTAATCTTCCTTTGTTGATAATGAGAAATCTAGCGACTTTACAACTACTTTTTGGCGACTTTCCGTACACTCTGTTGGAGACACTGGTTTTTTGTGCAATGTAAATAATGGCGGACAATAAGAAGAGTTGTTATCATGTTATGGTGTTTGATACTGCTAAACATAATAAAGCTTTATAAAACGACAATTTTCGTTTAGTAATACAGTTAATTGAAAATTTATGAATGTACCTATCATATTCATTAATAGTTAATGGTTGTTATAAACATAATATAATTATAGGTTATGTTATTTGATACGGCTGAACACGATAGAGCCTTATAAAGTATAAGATTGTTTGTGTATTAAGGCAAGAAATTGAAAGAAATATATATAAATGTACCTATCATATCTATTAATATTAATAATAATGGATATTTTATTTGCACAATCTGTCACTCGTATATTTCAAACAGAAAAGAAATAACTGAACTTCGATCATCTAACTTAATCGGAGAAATTTCTTCAGTCAAAGTTGACTTTAGTTTGAGGCAAATTAATCTCAGATTACACTTTATACAACACAAAATTCCAACTTCAGCTAAAACAAGGATCAATTTAACCTCTGATCTAAGATTAAATGGTTTATACAATCGGGCCTAAATAGATCACGTGATGACTATATAATTAAGTTACACAATCAATTAAGTAACAGTTCATGCATTACGAGATAACAGAAAACCCAAAATATGAACGTCATAAGACATTAGATCCAGCATGATAACACCTGATTAGCATCAGTAATGGTGGTGGTGGTATTGAGTGGCTAGGGACGGTTAGGGATGATTCTTCTGTACGTCGGCTCGACAGTGACCTATTGTGCACTCCGAATTATGGGATGAATGAGAATGAGGTGTACCAGCCCACCGGTCGCATGAGACCACTCATGCGTCCCTACATCCCCCCCGCCTTAAGTTCATACCTTGAAGGTGACTAAGCAGCACAGAATCCATACCGACAACCCTTCTAAGATGCCGAAGCGTCCTCGGAAGTGCTCTTAAGGAATGAATCCTGGGAGAGATATTACGAAAGGCTTGGAACCCAGAGAAGGTTTCGAAGAAAACGCCTCTCCTGCAAGCGGACGAAGACATGCGTCATGACCTGCATATGTCTATGGAATGAGCTGATGAAGATGAATTATATATGAAATCTAAATTCTTTTTCTAGAGGGATGAGGAAAGGGAATTAACTGTGGAAATGAAAATTCCAACCCAGTATTTGCCTAAGTAACTGTGGAAATGCACTGAAAAACCACAGTCAAGTTGGTCGGTCCGGGGATTTGAACTGTGGACCTCACGAATGCGAGTTCCGTGCTGGACGAATGACCCACCTCGCTCGGTACAGCATCTACTGGGTGTTCATTTCAAAGCGTGTCATGACGTCACTGTTGTTGGGTCACCGATTTGAAGCGAGTTTCAGCTTATATGTTAGAGAAGTTGCCTATTATTTAAGACGTTCTTCAATCTGAACTTGAGAACGTGTACGGTATAACTTGAACGTCGTAGCAGCAGATGGCGATCTGTACGGTCTGTGTGCTACCATAACCTCTTTCGAACTGTGTTTTGCGCCGGCAAGTCGTACGCAGGGTATTTGTTATCATCGGTTGCGTACGGTAACATTCCACAACACAAATCAAATCAAATGCAAATGTCCATGTTGACTGTCGAAGTTAATGTCAACAAATACGTAATCGTCTTAACCCTCTCCCTCATATCCCGACAGTAAGAAAAAAAACTCACTTCAGTACGTGTTTCCAAACAGTTCACATTCTTGCCACTACTGGCGTTACCGTACGTATCGGTAAGTAATCTTCAGAATGAACGCCGTATTTGCTAGGCAACTTCTCTCGCATTTAGGTAATACGCCTTTGCGGAAATGTAGGAAAATTGAATTCTCTAGGCTCATCGGATAGCCACATGACGACATACAGCGAGCCATGACACATTTTGAGCTGAACACCCAGTAGTTATCTGATAGTTATTCAACAAAGAAGCTTGAGTTCGACGCGTAAGATGTTCTGTGCGATTGTTTAGTAAATAATGTGTTACTATTGAAAATCCTCTTCGGATACTTCCGTGTATTCTGTCTTCTTTATTATAAAACAGTCATCTTCAAGAGTAAATATATTTTTAGTCTAGTCTAGTAAAAGCGGAATGCTCTGCTAGCATATCCTGAGGCTTTGGAAATAAACAAAACAGAGGAACATCAACTATAAAACGTTTTATGTATAAACTCTGAAGCGAGCTCGGGCTACGTAATGGGACATCGGACCGTTCCGTGTCACAGCCGCTTTGTTCGGGATGCTGCAGACGTCCCCTATAAACTTCTGGACCAGTATCCCGAGGAGCCGCAATGATCGAAAGTTCACGAGGTTTTAACTATAAACTCAGGTCAGATAAAATCCCTATCGCCAAAATATAATGCTGTAAAACCCTCCTTGATCCCGTTACGGCCTACTTTATTCGTGTCACTTTGTTTATGGGATTAACCGGTGTCATTTGGGTGGGCTTTGTAACCAAACTGTCGCGTCGAACTCCGGATATTCCAGTCTGCAGGCTCAACTTACGACTTCTACAGGGTGATGCAATTAATCTTGTAGACATTTGTTTTTCATATCGATCAATGTCTTTAAGATCTTGTTACAGACGTACTAGTAACACTCAATGCATTCAATTTGAAGACATCGTAGTTACGATATTCATACATCAAAATTTTAATTTTTTTAAATTTGTCAATACACTGCAAAATTGATGAAATACTTGTATCTCATTTTTGGACAACCAATATGTCCTGACCTTTAATGGATTGGCTATTATGCAGTAATCTTTAAGAGAGAATATCTTTTAATGGAAGGACAATCAGTAAATTACAGTCAACTCTGGATATAGTGAACATTCGGCTATAGTGAACCTAAATCGTCGGTCCCGACCTGCATACATTAAAAAGTAGCCTACATTAATATTTCAGTCTATAGTGAATCCTCACTTCTGTTATACTGAACCTTGTATCCCGACAAATTCTTATTTTAAGTCAGACCTTCTTGTTTAAAATTAAAAGAATATGCTGAGAACAAAATTCTAAGTTTCTTACTCATTTAGTCAAAGGACAAAAGTAGGATTAGTGATTCCTAGATAATGAACTGTACTGTAAATCCAGGCAATGCGTTATGACCTTGTCTTACTCCAACGTCAAAAGGGTTGCCATTTTGTTCTCAAGCACTCTACTCTACTGTTATTTCTAATCCTCCACCGTCAAAGGTTTGCCTTTTGTTCTCAGAAACATTTTCATTATGACGGATAGCATCGAAACAACGGAAAATGAAATTGCCTTCTTTTATTAAAAGGCGATGGACATTATGTCCAGAGCATACATGAAGGTAAGATTTCGATGGCTTTCAAACTCCATCAACCCTCTACCAATTTCCTTTAAGTGACTCTGGAAATTCCAAGGCTGAGTACGCAGCTATACCATAACAGCGTTTGTCACTTCTATCTGATTAGTCTCTTTCTAGTGTTCCAAGAGTGAATGTACTGTATAAAAATGTCGAAGTGTAAAGTGTTTTCTTTGGTAGATAAGGCGAATATTATAAGTAGCATTGAACGTGGTCTTTCGCAAGCGGACGTGGGTCGGCAGCATAGTTTAAGTAAATCAACTGTGAGTAACAGTATACAGTGTAATCCATTCCACAAAAATGAAATATTTTATTTTCTTGTTTATAGTTTCATTCATTCCGTCATTTAAGGCAAGGGGAGAGACACTTCGGATATAATGAACGAAATATGCAAGTCCGCAGAGGTTCACTATATCCGGAGTTGATTGTATGTATATTTATATTATACACAGAGTGGAAGTGACATAGCCTTGCAGATTTTCAGAGCTAATAGCTCATGTTGTATGTAACAAAAATGTGTAATTCTATATTGGTGGAGAGTTCATATTTTCCCCAGAAAAAAAAAATGTTTTTTTCATAAATATGTTACAGGAGAATGGAGAAAGTTACGCAACGGAGAGCTGCACGCATTGTATTCTTCACCTGACATAATTAGGAACATAAAATCCAGACGTTTGAGATGGGCAGGACATGTAGAACGTATGGGCGAATCCAGAAATGCATATAGAGTGTTAGTTGGGAGGCCGGAGGGAAAAAGACCTTTGGGGAGGCCGAGACGTAGGTGGGAATATAATATTAAAATGGATTTGAGGGATGTGGGATATGATGGTAGAGACTGGATTAATCTTGCTCAGGATAGGGACCAATGGCGGGCTTATGTGAGTGCGGCAATGAACCTCCGGGTTCCTTAAAAGCCAGTAAGTAAGTAAGTAAGTAAGTAAGTAAGTAAGTAAGTAAGTATGTAACGTTCTCTTGTTCGCTAACTATTGCTAGTACGATCGTGATTTTTGTCCATATCGATATAAAACATAATCAAAAATCATTTATTCCCCTGCCGCATTTCCATAGTGTGGACGGTTTTCGTGTAAATTTCTTTTGAAAACCACTAATTTTAAGCCATTGAACAATGCAAAAAGATTGCAACATTGCCAGAGAGGGAGAGGTTCACCTAGAACAGTCTTGTCAAGGTCACTCGCCACCACGAGAGAGTTGTAGCTCGCGTGGTAATTGTAGCTGCTGCCTCCTATAAAACATAATCTACTACGAATTATAACCTTGGGATACTTACAAATGTTACAACGTTCTTACGTTAACTGGTAAATTTATAATACTATACGTAAAATCCAAAGTCACCGGCGTGGCTCAGTCGGTTAAGGCGTTTGCCTGTCGGTCTGAACTTGCGCTCGGGCGCGGATTCGATCCCCGCTTGGGCTGATTACCTGGTTGGGTTTTTCCTAGGTTTTCCCCAATCGTAAAGTGAATGCCAGGTAGTCTAAGGCGAATCCTCGGCCTCATCTCGCCAAATACCATCTCGCTATCACCAATCTCATCGACGCTAAATAACCTCGTAGTTGATACAGCGTCGTTAAATAACCAACTAAAAAAAACTTAAAATCCATAACTCTAAGTCCACATCTGTGGAGCAACGGTTAGCACGTCTGGCCGCGAAACCAGGTGGCCCGGGTTCGATTCCCGGTCGGGGCAAGTTACCTGGTTGAGGTTTTTTCCGGGGTTTTCCCTCAACCCAATATGAGCAAATGCTGGGTAACTTTCGGTGCTGGACCCTGGGCTCATTTCACCGGCATTATCACCTTCATCTCATTCAGACGCTAAATAACCTAAGCTGTTGATAAAGCGTCGTAAAATAACCTATTAAAAAAATCCATAACTCTATGTACAATAATAATTATGTTCGTATTGAAATAGATTCATAAACGCGGTTTACTCCGAAACTGTAATATTAAACATATTTATTGGAAAATATTTAATTAGTTAGTTATGTATTATGTTATTTTCTCCTTCACATAATGAATAATACATTCTAAACTATTGTTATTTTTATTATTCTCAGATATAGAAAACAAGATTTAAAAATTGTTGACAGAAACAAAAGATGTTATGGAAAAGTAGAACCTTGTAATAGACAAAGCCTTCTAAAATTAATTATTACGACTAAATTTAATTTTAATTCAAAGCAAATATACAGTCCAAATGAAATTTGAAGCAGCATTGTAAAATGTGGCAACGTTAAATGCACCACCCTGTACAGTGTAGAGCATATGGCGGTGTATAAAGTCCATTACTGTGTGTTGCATTATGATTCTTGAGTTTTACGGCTGTGATGCCAATTATTTAAATTTTGAATCCTCATTTTATGTCTGCCGCAGTATAGGGAGGGCAATATTGGAAGATAATTACATGAGATGATGACACCACCACCATCATCACGAGCGCCATCATTGCAACGTTATCCTAAAAAAAAAAAGAGTCGATGTATATCGGCCTGCAGTTTTCAATACTTTTGTGAGCTCCCAGCAGTAAAGACTTGATAGAATGTAAAACAAGGTCGTGATATTTCGGTGACGTCATTACCACAGGGTGCATTTCAACGTTAATCTTTATGAAGTGCACGTGTGTGTGATTATGTATGAATGATAAAATGTCAATAGGAAATGAACAGTCGTAAAAACTAGAGCGTTACCTTTGCACGCTGGAGGCCGGAATTCAAATCCCGGTCGAGTCTAACCGGAATTTATGATTAAAAATATATTTGGGGCAAGTTTTCTCGAAAAATTATAATATCCCATACCACCTGTTTCGAATTTCTTTACAATTGACAATCATTCTTATTTACGACGCAGTAGCAGCTGTCACCAAACATAAACTTCTTGAGATTTAAAGTAAAGAGGAAAAGGACTGTCCTTAGAGTTCATGAACTATTTCTTCACAATAGTAAGCTACTCAAAAATCATAAGTTTATATATTTCAATTAATATAATTTATAGGCATATACACTATGTATAATTACATTAACACAACAGTGTAACAACCCAGAAAATAGACAAAGTATTCATTAAAATCTCTGTGAGAAAAGAGCTGAAAGCTTCTTTCAGGGTAATAGAATTTGGCTGAATACAATTAGAAATATGAACTGCAGATTCTGCAGGAAAGAAACTCAAATAGCCCCTCACATTATTTGCAGATACCAGACTTCGCTTCACAGAAGGTATAATATCACTGGAAAATTAAATTTAGTACCTGATCATTTTGAACCAATCTCACTAACAGGACTATTTTTTTTTTCTTTTTTTTATGCTTACAGAATTCAATCTTCTGTACTTAAATGGCAAGATATAATTATTATTTTCTATAGTAGTTGCAGAGAATGTTCAGGATACAAAATGGCTTCAAACAATTATAAAACTTGCCAAATACATAGCCTTCTTCATCCAGTTATTCTTTCTTTCAACCGAACTCCATCTGTATTACTGTAGTTAATGGTTTCAATGTTTCTGCAGAATTCTTGCCTCTTATGATTTGACTGCAGTTAATATTTCGCAGCGTATCTTGTTTTATCTAGCTTTTCACTGTATGATTCCGTTCCTCCTTTCTCTGCGTTTTTCTAAAAAATCTAACTAACTCTCAATGTTTCTTAACTTGAACTATCAGCTTTGTTTTCCTGTTTTGCCTGTTTTTACTTAAACTAATACAAACACAACACCCATGCTCGAGGCGGGACTCGAACCCACAACCCTTCGGACCAAGCAATAGAAACATTCCGCGCCTCTACCGCTTGCGCCACTCAGGCCGGCACTATTGCTTCTGGACAAGGCGTTGGAGTTAAACAACAGCTGAGCACAATGAGCTGCTAGGCTGTGGTGGGAGGATTAATGTTGGATGTATGCGTGATTTATGAGTAGATGGATAATTGAGTTGAATGACAAACAAGTATGTACATAATACCTATAAGGATAGATACACAGGCAGATGGATGGATGGATGGGTTTGTGGGTGAGTAGATGGATGGGTGGGCGGATAGATGGAGGGAGGGATGGGTGGATGGATGGATGGATGGATGGATGGATGGATGGATGGATGGATGGATGAAAGGTTTGATCATTGGATGGATGGATGGATGGATGAGAGGTTTGATCTTTGGATGGATGGATGGATGGATGGATGCATGGGTGGATAGATGGATGAATGGATAGGTAGATGGATGAGAAGATTGATGGCTGGATGGATGGATGGATGGAAGGGTGGATAGGTGGATGGATGGATGAATGGGTGGGTGGTTGGGTGGATGGGTAATAGATGGATGCATGGATGGATGGATAATAGATGGATGAATGGTTGGATGGATGGGAGGGTGGATAGATGGATAGATGAGAGGTTTGATCGTTGAATGGATGGATGGATCAATGGATGGATGGCTGGATGGGTGGGTGGGTGGATGGATGAATAGGTGTGTGGGTGAGTAGATGGGTGGGTGAATGGATGGATGGATGGATGGATGGGTGGGTGGGTGGATGGATGAATAGGTGTGTGGGTGAGTAGATAGGTGGGTGGATGGATGGATGGATTGATGAGAGGGTGGGTAGATGGATGGGAGGGTGGATAGGTGGATGGATGGATGGGTGGGTGGGTGGATGGATGAATAGGTGTGTGGTGAGTAGATGGGTGGGTGGATGGATGGATGGATGGATGAGAGGGTGGGTAGATGGATGGGAGGGTGGATAGGTGGATGGATGGATGGGTGTGTGGGTGGATGGATGAATAGGTGTGTGAGTGAGTAGATGGGTGGGTGGATGGATGGATGGATGGATGAGAGGGTGGGTAGATGGATGGGAGGGTGGATAGGTGGATGGATGGATGAATAGGTGTGTGGGTGAGTAGATGGGTGGGTGGGTGGGTGGATGGATGGATGGATGGATGGATGAGAGGGTGGGTAGATGGATGGATGGGAGGGTGGATAGGTGGATGGATGGATGGATGGATGAATAGGTGTGTGGGTGAGTAGATGGGTGGGTGGATGGATGGATGGGTGGGTGGGTGGATGGATGAATAGGTGTGTGGGTGAGTAGATGGGTGGGTGGATGGATGGATGGATGAGAGGGTGGGTAGATGGTTGGATGGATGGATGGATGAGAGGGTGGGTAGATGGATGGGAGGGTGGATAGGTGGATGGATGGATGGGTGGGTGGGTGGGTGGGTGGATGGATGGATGGATGAATAGGTGTGTGGGTAAATAGATGGGTGGGTGGATGGATGGATGGGAGGGTGGGCAGATGGATGGATGGATGGGAGGGTGGATAGGTGGATGGATGGATGAATAGGTGTGTGGGTGAGTAGATGGGTGGGTGGATGGATGGATGGGTGGGTGGGTGGGTTGATGGATGAATAGGTGTGTGGGTGAGTAGATGGGTGGGTGGATGGATGGATGGATGAGAGGTGGGTAGATGGATGGGAGGGTGGATAGGTGGATGGATGGATGGGTGGGTGGGTGGGTGGATGGATGGATGAATAGGTGTGTGGGTGAGTAGATGGGTGGATGGATGGATGGATGAGAGGGTGGGTAGATGGATGGGAGGGTGGATAGGTGGATGGATGGATGGATGAATAGGTTTGTGGGTGAGTAGATGGGTGGGTGGATGGATGGATGGATGAGAGGGTGGGTAGATGGATGGGAGGGTGGATAGGTGGATGGATGGCTGGATGGTTGGGTGGGTGGATGGATGAATAGGTGTGTGGGTTAGTAGATGGGTGGGTGGATGGATGGATGGATGATAGGGTGGGTAGATGGATGGGAGGGTGGATAGGTGGATGGATGGATGGATGGATGGATGGATGGAGGGTGTGTGGGTGAGTAGATAGATGGTGGGCGAGTGGATGGATGTACCGATGAATGGATGGATGGATGGAGATGGATGAATGGATGGGAGGGTGGATGGATGGATAGTTGTATGGATGGATGAGAGGTTTGATCGTTGGATGGATGGATGAATGGATCGCTGGATGGGTGGGTGGGTGGGTGGATGGATGGATAGGTGTGTGGGTGAGTAGATGGGTGGGTGGATGGATAGATGGATGAGAGGGTGGGTAGGTGGATGGATGGATGGATGGGTGTGTGGGTGAGTAGATGGATGGTGGGCGGGTGGATGGATGGACCGATGAATGGGTGGATGGATGGAGATGGATGAATGGTTGGGAGTGTGGACGGGTGGATGTGTGGGTGAGTAGATGGATGGGTGGGCGAGTGGATGGATGGATGGGTGAATGAATGGACCAATGATTTAATGAGAGTGTGGATGGATGGATGGATGGGTAAATGGATAGGAGTGTGGATAGGTGGATGGATGGATGTGTGAGTGAGTAGATGGATGGGTGGGTGGGCGGGCGGGTGGATGGATGGGTGGGTGGATGGATCTGTGGGTGAGTGGACAGGTGGATCGATGGCTGGACGGGTGGTTGGTGAACTGATGATTAGGCCTATAGGTACAGAGATAAATAAGCTCCGTTAATAAAGAAAGTAATCCACCGGCGTTGCAGGCGCTTGCCTACCGATCCAGAGTTGCGTTCGGGCGCGGGTTCAATTTCCGCTTGGGCTGATTACCTGGTTGGGGTTTTCCCGAGGTTTTCTCCAACCATAAGGCAAATGTCAGGTAATATATGGCGAATCATCGGCCTTATCTCCCCAAATATCATCTCGCTATCACCAATACCATCGACGCTAAATAACCTCGTAGTTGATACAGCGTCGTTAAATATCCAACTAAAAAAATAAGGAAAGAACAAAGATAGAAAAATCAGCGGGAGTGAGAGGGTATAAAAAATTTCACTACTCGTTGATTGATTTATTACTGAATTCTCATTAATTAAAAAATATAATTTAGAATTATACTCAACAATTTTATAATAACTTGAAATGGAATTGCTTTCTCAACGTTTTCACATTGTCTATGTTGTAAACCATACGGTAATTCCAATGAACAACTAAAATGCCATTTCAATATTAGTTTTGCTTTCTCGATTGTTATTCGCAGCGAGGTATTGCGTCATGATGATTAAACAATTGAGAGTGTTTGTGAGTGAGAATGAGTGATATATTTCACTACATAAATAACAGCTAATATTAATAAAATACATATTATTAGAGCGCAACATAACAGGATGTTTAAACTAAAGAGGAACTGAACGTAGGCTTTGCTCTAAATTGACGTAACTAGCATGATTATACAAGTGTAAACAAAAACAAAATTAAACCGATATTGAGAAGTAGATTATTAAAAGTAACTCAAGTAAGCGGTAATAAAAATTATACATTTTGAAACACTAAAGAGAAATGGAAACTTCATTTATTGGTATATGCTGAAAGGACAGCTAAAAGCCATACTCTTATTATTATTATTATTATTATTATTATTATTATTTTATTATTTTTATTATTATTATTTTTATTATTATTATTATTATTATTATTATTATTATTACTATTATTATTATTATTACTATTACATATGGAACATATCCCAACAACAGAGTGTGTGAGAAAACAGAAGTGTACAACCATAGAGGATTTCAAACGTGCAGTGAAAGCAAAATGGGCTCATATCAAACCAGAACAATGTAAAAACCTGGTAAAATGAATGAGAAGGAGATGCCAAGCAGTAATGAAGTCGGAAGGTTATACTAATAGTTATTTATGGTACTTGTGAGGTAAGTGTACCGTTATTGCGCGAGTGGAAAGAGGCGTCAGGAGGAAAGGAAGTGGCGAATATGAGTGGGGTTCCAATCGCCTGATAAAGTTATCTGATATTCATCCATAGGAATGAGGGAAAACCCCGAAAAAAACTCACCCAGGCAATTCGTCCTAACCGGGAATCGAATCCGGGACCGCTGGGTTCGGAGTTAGACTCGCTAACCCCTCAGCCACAACGGTGGACTGCCATTTTGTTTTACTACGCCTACTAGTAACTATTTTTTTCCTTTAACCGCTCGAATATGGTCGGTTAGAGATTATCATGGTTAATCTCCTGTTTAAGTTCTAACCGAGGTCGATGCGCCGTAAAAATTCTTAACCAGGGGTTAGGTACAATTTTAACCAGTGGTCACACTAACCGACGTTGATGCACGTGGCCATAGAGTGTCTTCGTGTCTTCAACCAGTTCAGATAATACTTTTTTATTTATAATAATAATAATAATAATAATAATAATGGTTTATTTTAGCACTCAACCAGTATGATAATAAAATTACTACATTTCTAATGAATATAACATAATTAATATAATACAATACAACACAATACAATAAAATTCAAAGCAATACAATACTACAATACTAGTGTACTTTGTAAATTTGTAGTGTTTTTGTAACGCAGTTTTACTCCTGGTTGAGTGTTAGAGAAGGCCGTATGGCCTTAACTCTGCCAGGTTAAATAAATTATTATTATTATTATTATTATTATTATTATTATTATTATTATTATTTACAAGGCAATATAATACATAATTAATATAATACAATGACAATTCATTTTATCTTCACAACACCAATAAAATAATTATGTAATAATAATAATAATAATAATAATAATAATAATAATAATAATAGTAATAATAGTCATACCTAAATTAAATTAAATTATTAATCTCGATCACAATTATAACTTCAATTTGACTGCGCCCGTAAGAAATCGTTTAGCCTTTTCTTAAAAGTGGTTATTGTCTGGCAGCCCCTAATCTTCTGAGGTAGAGAATTCCAATCACGGGGGACTGAGACAGTAAAAGAGGATGAATAGTGGGATGTTCTATTAGCAGGAATTGCTAGGGTTTGGCTCTCCTGTGACCTGGTGTTTAGATTGTGATTGGAGGATAAGTAGTAGTTAAACCGGGAACGAAGATAATTTGGAGTAGAAGTGTGGAGAACTCGAAACAGAATAGACAGCGTAAGAAGTGTTCTACGGTTACTAAGTTGCAGCCAGGATAAAGATTTGAACGAGGGTGTAATGTGGTCAAATTTGTGAGCATTGCTGATGAATCTGACACACACATTGTGCACACGCTGCAGCTTGTTTGAAAGGTCAGTTGTCAAATCTGTAAGTATTACGTCGCAATAGTCAAACAGTGGTAGTACGAGGGTTTTGCACTAAATTCTGTTTTAATTCAATTATTTAATTATTGTGTAGGGTGATTTTATAAATTAGATTTTCTATACCTATTAGTAAATTTACCTTTTTCTTAATTTAATGTACATTAGAGAGAAAGTTTTCTTGTGATTTAAATTTAATTTTGAAGATTTTAGCTCCCAATTGCTGACATAAAACCGTTAGAAAATAATTCGTAAGTTACTTTCAAGTGTGTGTTAACAAATTAATTAATTGATGTGACATCATAGCCGGTGACTTTATTAACTGAACTTACAAGTATTCTCGGAGCTCAGGGAATATGCTTTGGTCTCCCATCCTACTGATTCACTCAATTAACCCCGTTCAGTCTTCCACAGAAGCGTGAACGTAAATTATTTTCACAGCTTCGTAATGCACAACTGTGTGACGACTGCAATAGGCGAACACAACTCTCGCACAGTCATTTGTCAAGTGGGTAATTAGAAAGCGCCCATGTTTTTAGAACGGCGTGTAATTCCCTCTTATTCAGCTGTAGAAGTGATGAACAAAACATTTGAAGTTAGCTTCGTTAACGAATGTAGCGTACAAGAGGCGATAATTTGGGGACACAAAACCCTGCCATGTACCACCTCCCCCTTCAACCCCTTTACTGGTCCGGAAAACAGTCGCATTAGAGGGTGGGAGTACAGAAGTTTTGTTCAAGAAATGAGAGGGTGGGTGTTGGGAGAGATCTGCTGTTATCAGCAACACGATTCAACCCTCTGTTTGTGGAACCCACATTAGCAACCCTCACATGAGGGAAAATGTGTATCACTACCAGCATGTAAAAATAAATAACAGGTAGTTCTCGCCAGGAGTGTTAACACACAGAACTGCTGCTGTTACCTGGATCAATACGTCACGTGCATTTTTACTTTTCGTTATCCGATGCATAAAGAGAGACTATTTTGATGCTGTGGAAATACAATTTGTAATTTATTCTAGAGTTCGGTGCTTAAGTCAGTGAACAACACGTCACAATAGTCAAAGTGCGGCATTACGAGTGTCTGAACTAATGTTTGTTTCAGTGGTGCGGAAAAGAAATGCTTGAACCGGCTTAACGAGTGAATAGACGAGCAGATCTTTTTACAAGAGTGCTTTACTTGGTAATTCCAACTTAATTCGTTATCAAAATATATTCTTAGATTTTTAAATTCCTAGATTTTTAAGCCAATGAGCTAATCCTTATTGATTTCAGCAGTATGTCTATTCTCATTGTCTCTTTGGAACATATACACATGTGGCATCTCCATTTTTGTGCACTCTGCCTAACATCTGATCTTAAAATGTTATTGTACACATACTTATCCATAATCCCATCTTTGAACTCAATATTTCCCACACCATTTGCAGATATACAGCCCCACAATAGTATCCATCCACTCCCATGTTTCACTGTCGGTAATGTTTTGTTTCTTTCGTTATCTATGTTGAACTTTCTCCAAATCCTATGAATGCCGTCGGAACCATAAAGATTTTATCTCCATCTCATCTAACCAAATCACCCTGTTCCAAAATTCCTATCCTTACGAACATGTTCTTTATCGAAGTCCAATCTTCGAGCTCGATTTGTCTCACAACTGTAGGTAATGTTTGTTCCTGTTATTATCTGTGTTGGGCTTTCTCCAAATCCTATGAATGCCGTCGGAATCATAAAGATTTATCTCCATCTCATCTGACTAAATCGCCCTGTTCCAAAATTCCTCATTCTTACGAACATGTTCTTTATCGAAGTCCAATCTTCGAGCTCGATTTGTCTCACAACTGTAGGTAATGTTTGTTTCTGTTATTATCTGTGTTGGGCTTTCTCCATATCCTATGAATGCCATCGGAACCATAAAGATTTTATCTCCATCTCATCTAACCAAATCACCCTGTTCCAAAATTCCTCATCCTTACGAACATGTTCTTTATCGAAGTCCAATCTTCGAGCTCGATTTGTCTCACAACTGTAGGTAATGTTTGTTTCTGTTATTATCTGTGTTGGGCTTTCTCCAAATCCTATGAATGCCGTCGGAATCATAAAGATTTATCTCCATCTTATCTGACAAAATCGCCCTGTTCCAAAATTCCTCATCCTTACGAACATGTTCTTTATCGAAATCCAATCTTCGAGCTCGATTTGTCTCACAACTGTAGGTAATGTTTGTTTCTGTTATTATCTGTGTTGGGCTTTCTCCAAATCCTATGAATGCCGTCGGAATCATAAAGATTTATCTCCATCTCATCTGACTAAATCGCCCTGTTCCAAAATTCCTCATCCTTACGAACATGTTCTTTATCGAAGTCCAATCTTCGAGCTCGATTTGTCTCACAACTGTAGGTAATGTTTGTTTCTGTTATTATCTGTGTTGGGCTTTCTCCATATCCTATGAATGCCATCGGAACCATAAAGATTTTATCTCCATCTCATCTAACCAAATCACCCTGTTCCAAAATTCCTCATCCTTACGAACATGTTCTTTATCGAAGTCCAATCTTCGAGCTCGATTTGTCTCACAACTGTAGGTAATGTTTGTTTCTGTTATTATCTGTGTTGGGCTTTCTCCATATCCTATGAATGCCATCGGAACCATAAAGATTTTATCTCCATCTCATCTAACCAAATCACCCTGTTCCAAAATTCCTCATTCTTACGAACATGTTCTTTATCGAAGTCCAATCTTCGAGCTCGATTTGTCTCACAACTGTAGGTAATGTTTGTTTCTGTTATTATCTGTGTTGGGCTTTCTCTAAATCCTATGAATGCCGTCGGAACCATAAAGATTTATCTCAATCTCATCCGATCAAATCACCCTGTTCCAAAATTCCTCATCCTTACGAACATGTTCTTTATCGAAGTCCAATCTTCGAGCTCGATTTGTCTCACAACTGTAGGTAATGTTTGTTTCTGTTATTATCTGTGTTGGGCTTTCTCCAAATCCTATGAATGCCGTCGGAACCATAAAGATTTATCTCAATCTCATCCGATCAAATCACCCTGTTCCAAAATTCCTCATTCTTACCAACATATATTTTTTTATCGAACTCCAATCTTCGAGCTGGATTTGTCTCACTAATGTACAGTCTCTTTCGGGGTCTTCTGCCAAGGTAACCATTTTTCCACAACACGCCAGATAGTTTGATTAATGATCTTCGTCTTTGAAGACTCTTCAATCATGACTCGAATTTGTGGAACACTTATTCTTGGATTTTTGACAACTTGATTAACTATGAACCTCTCGTCACGTGCATCTAGCAATTTTTGCTTTGTTTTTCTTGCCAAGTTATTCCAAGTTCCATGATTTCGAAATTTTTCTACAATGTGGTATACTGTAGAATGTGTTTTATGCACCACTTCACCACTTTTTCTATACAGATAGCCTTTCAGAGCAAGGCGAACAATAACTTTCTTTAAGTGGGAACTGATCTCCTTACGACGCTCCATTATACACAATTCTGAATGACATACTAACAGCAAGTGACCTCCACTGAAAGACAACCCTGTGCACACTACATGCTTGTTTACTATGCATCTAAACGTAACTACCCTTTGTCCGTGGGGTAGAATATGTAGTTTTAAATTTTTATGTAAGTAACAGGTGTATAAAATTAATTTTATTCATGTCACTGTATTTGTGTTCAACTCATGAAACATAATGATAATGAATTTAGTTTTATTGATATGTTTTGAATATTAAGATCATTTCAAAAGTTAGTTTAATTATATATGAGGTGTACAAACAACACTGTTATTACACTGTGTATTCTAATGATGGAGGAAATAAATTAAATACCGATATATTGATATTGCAATATATTGCAAACCTAATTTCGGTAAACGATATGTATCGTAGAAAATATATAGATATATCGAACGATTATCGATATATCGCTAAGCAAATTGCATTTTCAGGCGTACATTTACTGTATTACAATAAAATTACTTAAATTTTAATATTCCTTTGCACTATTGAAATTAACATCTTAATAGTCAAAAGCATAAATGTAAAATTGTAACAATAAACAATACATTTTCAATACAAATGTTGTAGGTCCTAACCTAAATAAAAATTATGGTGGAGGCAAGGGAGCTTAAATGATACAGAAGGAAAGAGTTAAGTGAACTCTACATGATTATTTGATATTGGAACACGATTCATTTATTCTAATGTTATATAGGATTCAATCCAGGACACATATAATGCTCTTTTCTGCCTAACAACGTAATAATTTTTAAATGTAAGTAAACAGAACTTATAATTATTTTTAAATTTAAGTAAACCGTACTTGCAATGTTACAAGTTTTAACAAACTTCACAGTTGATTTGATACAATCCTTCTATAGTAAGTTCCCATTGCAAGTTATTGTTACACTCAAACATTCCAAACAACAATGATGATGATTATAGGGATAGAATTTTTATGCACTAAAAGATATAATAAGAAAGCAGAATGTCAGCACTAGGTTGTGCATAGAAATCATAGACGTAAACAAATGTCACATCGGTATTAAATTCTTGTTTCTCTTTCCATTTCAGAATATGGAAATAAAAGTTTTGATACCCGTTTTGAGGTCAGACGGTTCCCTTTCAGGGTGGGAGTTGCTCCTGCCTTGGAGAACATTAATGACAATATTAAAATAGTAGTAGATAAACCTCCTGTCTGTCTTACGTTCGCACACGCTGTATTTTGAATTTGGTGCTGCATATTAAACAGTTTGAATTCGAATTTCAATCCAGCCGATTAGAACAAGGTATTGAGTGAGGTTGCACAATTATGTAACTGTCCACCTTCAGTAGCGCCATCTCTCGGGAATTATCGGAGTTGTCTAGTGTGGATTTTGTTGTTAATTATGATAATAATTCCACAAAAAATCGATAAATGTATGAGAAAACCTTATATTATACTGGGTGTTCAGTTCAAAGTGTGTCATGGCTCGCTGTATGCCGTCATGTGGCTAGTCGATGAGCCTAGAGAATTCAATCTTTCTACACTTCCGCAGAGGTGTATCATCTATCTGCCACAGAAGTTGCCTAGCAAATACGGCGTACATTCTGAAGAGTACTTACCGATACGTACGGTGACGCCGGTAGTGGCAGGAGTGTGAACTGCTTCGAAACATGTACTGAGGTGAGTTTTTTTCTTACTGTCGAGATATGGGGGGAGGGTTAAGACGATTACTTACAGTACGTATTTGTTGACATTAATTTCGACGGTCAACATGGACACGGAGCATTTGATTTGTGTTGTGGAATGTTGCCGTGCGCAAACGATGATGATAAATACCCTGCGTACGATTTGGCCTCGCAAAACAGTTCGAAAGAGGTTATGGTAGCACACTGACCGTACAGACCGCCATCTGTTGCTACGACGTTCAAGTTATACCGTACACGTTCTCAAGTTCAGATTGAACGCCTTGATTAATAGGCAACTTCTCTGACATAAAAGCTGAACCTCGCTTCAAATCGCTGACTCGTCAACAGTGACGTCATGACACACTTTGAAATGAACACCCAGTACGATATATTGAATAAAAATTTCGATATCGATATATAATAATAATAATAATAATAATAATAATAATAATAATGATTTATTTAACCTGGCAGAGTTAAGGCCATACGGCCTTCTCTAACACTCAACCAGGAGTAAAGACTGCGTTACAAAAACACTACAAATTAACAAATTACACTACAATTTTACACACAAAACTGAATAAGATAATAATAATAATTAAAAATAAACAACAAATAAGAAGAAATCAGACATAATATGTAACATACAGAAAGAAAGAAAAAAGCATAATAATATGTGAACAGCAGGTCAAAATAAATGAGGCATACAAAAAAAAGACAATTATTCATAATAATAATAATAATAATAATAATAATAAAGAAGAATAGTAATAATGATAATAATAATAATAATACTAATAGTAGTAATAAAATAGTGCAGTACAAAGTATACAGTGAATACAATATTTCTAAGTACACACAATAAGGAAAATTAAGTTTATATATAGCTCAACTTATCACATTAGAAATATAACATTATCGGAAAATATGAAAACAAAAATATAAAATAAGTTGAATATCATTAGAACATAAAAAAAATGTGAATACGTGGAAACATGCAATACAACACTTGTCATAATAGTAAGTTAGTTTGGCAACTCGTCATAAGGTAATTTTCTAACTTGGATTTGAAAGAATTCAATGTTCGGCAGCCCTTGATATATCGCTATATCGAAACGAAAATATCGGTATTTTGTAAAACCTGATATATCATTCCCATCTCTAGTGTATTCCACACTAGTAGTTGGCCAAGTGACCATCTGTGAAGACTTTTACACGGCGCTAGTGAGCCCTCGCTTAAGGGAACGCTCTGCAGAAGCGTTGAACAATCACTTGCCTTCATTCAGTGAAGCACTTTGAATGCGTTCGTACATTACTGCCGAGTCTAGACATGGAAGCAATTAACCCACTTGGGATACAACTACTTGTCGTGTATTCCTATTGGTGGGGAGCAAGTTGTGTAAAAAGTTTGTTAATCACGTTTATATATTAAATTCCACTTTGTTACTCGCTGGAAGGGTTCGGAGTTTAAACCTGATATAGTGCAGAGAGCGTTTTGCTCCACGCACGCCGGGATAAATCTAATTTCGTAAGTTGAGAAGATGGAGTATACTGCAGTGCAACCAGAAACACGATGTTCCCAGTACGTGACTTGTCTGTGTGGTGTTGATACTGATTCATTGCTGTACCAACTATTAAGGCTGATTTACACTGTAGGTAACTTTGACTGCGGAACAGTTAAAAACCGACGAATTTGAGGGCAGAGGAAAATAAAAAAGAAATAACAGAAGAGAGGTGAGTGAATGAAATAGAAGAGCTGAAGGACACTTGATAGAGATTTCCAACCTTTTCCGTATGCTTTACCTTACCTCAAAGGAAACTTAATTTTCTTCAGAACTGTAGCAGATAGACAAGCAAAATATTCACCAAATATAAAACAGACCTTGTTGAGTTGATTGATACCTACAATAAGTAGCTGATTATTGTGGTGTAGCGAAGTAGGGGATACTCGGCTAATTCCGCAATGTTAAGAAGTAAATCTATTACATTTTTATCAGAATGTTTATTGAAGAATATTATCAAGGTATTTAGACATGGACGAAAACTTTCATTACCAAATGAGATAAAGAGACCTATTAAAATGCAAATATATTTAGTTGTACATAAATTACAGAACTCGGGTAATTCTGCAACAGTGCGGATAAATCCGCAATAGGACTTGGCTAATTCCACAGTCGTAAATAATTATGAAATACAGTATGAAAGTAACATAAAAGAAACAATTTATATGTAACAATGCTCACTTTCTTCACAGCTGTGTAGCAAAACACGAAAAACAGCCAACTTTCGATGTTTCACTGTATTGCCGACAGAGGTGTCGACCAATATCCTTGATTTCTTTCTATAGCACTGCAGAGGACATGCCTCCTGTTGGCAGCCTCTGAAAACTTACGTTTACGCTATTGTAAAACAGCAGTAAAATCATATATGTACTACTGCAGAATTAGCCGAGTTTCCTCTACATATAATAGGCCTATTTCCGTGCAAGAAACTAAGAGGTGGAACTTAAACTGAGAGGATTCAATCTGCCATCGGAACTGGAATCCGGTGTGGTTTAGTGGATAAAGTGTCAGCACGTAGAGCTGAAAACCCGGGTTCGGGGCCCGGTGCCGGAGAGGATTTTTCTCTGCTCCAGCCCATCATTCAACATAATAAGTAACTGAGATTGTTTTATTTCAGTTGACAATACTGAAACACCGAAGTGAAAATTCCTGATTTTTTGTTCGTCTGTTACATTTTTCTCAGAAACTATTTCTAAGAACAAGAAATAACAGAGGAGAGATAAGTGAATGAAAAAAAGGAAAAAAACATATGAGGAGAGAAGAGTCGAAGAACAGTTGGTAGAGATTTCCAGCTCTTCCATAGGCTTTACCTTACCTCAAAAGAGACAGAATTTTCTTCTGAACTAACGTTATATATAGAAACAAAATATTCACCATACATAAAACAGACCCTGTTGAGTTCTTTAATAAATGAATAAATAAATAAATACATGAATGAATGAATGAATGACTACATGAATGAATGAACGACTGAATAAATGAATAAATGAAGAATTAAAGAAGTGAATAAATGAATGAATACATGAATGAATGAATAAATAAATAAATTAATTAATTAATAAAAAATAAAGAAATATAGAAATAAAAAAGAAAGAAAGAAAGAAAGAAAGAAATGTATAAATAAAGAAATAAAATTAAATAAACAAATGAATAAATTTACTTACTTACCTACTGGCTTTCAAGGAACCCGGAGGTTCATTGCCGCCCCCACATAAGCCCGCCTCTGTTCCTTATTCTGAGCAAGATTAATGCAGTCTCTACCATCGTATCTAAATAAATAAATAAATAAACTTATATATATAAGTTGTATGCGAAGATTAAGAGGAAGGCGGAAAATGGGAAAGATTCGAGAATGCTGGATTTGCAGTAAAAGACCTACCATTGGGCAGAAAACTATTAATGGAATGGAATGCAATGAATGTTATGCCCACACATTCTAACACTGATGTAGAAAGAATCTAAAGAATCGATGAGAAAAAGAAAGGCTCATATTTAACATTGTAAACAAAATGTTAAATTTGTTGTGGGAAGGAAAGAAAAAAATAAAATGACTCCATATAACTTACAAATGTCTCTACGTTGACCTTGTAATATCTTGTGTTGTCTCAGGCTAATATTCGGCATTGTACCAATCCCATATTATAACAGCAGCAGCTGTGAAGGAAGGTGTGCACTGATCTTGGTGTTAAAGCAGCACTAAGAGAATCTGTCCAACCAGGCCGATCCAAGTACAGTCCACAGAGATCGCCAGATACAGCTTGTTAAGTGTGTATTCTGCATATAATAGGCAGGATGTGATGGATCAGCAACACGTATGTTCATTGTACTGTTCGAGGTGATACAGTGCCGATATTGCTGGACAATAATAATTGATACACCAAGCGTTCCAAGTTGTGGCACTCCAACAGCCTGCCTAGGTCCCTACCTATGCAACAAGGCCACGTCACCACATGTCTCCTTAGATTCCAAGATAACAAACGACAATCTCATTATGCTGCTAAGAAATTTCGAAGGAATATATGATACAGGGATTAGTAATCGCATGTCACAAAATTATTGTGTGATAATACAGGGACATCATTTTATTTTTACTAACATTTTTAATATTAACCTGTCTATACCTTTAGAGAACCGGAAACACCGCTTGCTCCCCCCTCCAAGACTGGAGTTCGATGATACTGGCGTAAAACACAAATCACTCTACTAGGTATAGGAAGGAAGAAAAGTAGTTCATCCATTTACGTAAACTAGGAAATATCACGATTTTGAGTTTGATAATTTTCATTAGGTTTTTCTTTAATGAAAGTACAGTACTGTATTAAGAATTTATTTTTTATTTTAGTTGGATATTTAACGACGCTGTATCAACTACTAGGTTATTTAGCGTCGATGAGATTGGTGATAGCGAGATGATATTTGGCGAGATGAGGCCGAGGATTCGCCATAGATTACCTTGCATTCACATTACGGTTGGGGAAAACCTCGGAAAAAACCCAACCAGGTAATCAGCCCAAGCGGGGATCGAACCCGCGCCCGAACGCAACTTCAGACCGGCAGGCAAGCACCTTAACCGACTGAGCTACGCCGGTGGCTACTGTATTAAGAATAAGTGTTTTTACTCACGAAGTGAGTTATCCATGCGAACGTATTCATTATGCAGTGTATATTATACCGTCTACAGCACATTAGCGTACAATATAGAGAAAGAAGTTAAATTGAAAAATAATCATAATATGAATATTTAAACACAATTTTGAAAATGGTGGCCGTTCATTTCGATACAGGCTTCAGTTCTTTTGTGCATATTATCGCATTATAGACTAATACATCTAATTCAAATTACCAGTTTCGTCCTTCGTACTAGTAACTCATGTTGAAATAATTCTATACCTACTCTACGTACTGTTAATTCAATCTTCACCTCTGCCCGACCCGAAAATATAAAATTACTCAGACATGCTATCTACTGTCCGTCCAAATGGTTATGCCGCAGGATTGTAGAAAGGGAGGAAATCACGTGACAGTTAATTACTTAACGAGGCCCTTTTATTTAAGTTAAATTAAACAGCTGTATAATATTACGTAAACGTCCAATTAATAAGAGAAATTAATGTTTTCAGAAAAGAGCTAAGACAGCCCAGCTTTTACAGAGAGGCGAGCAGAAGCAGGTGGGGGAAATCGGGATGCGACGTAGGCAAACGGACAGTACCTGTGCGAAAATATGATTCAATATTGAAAGCTCTTTCGTCACTGGAAAACGCGAACATATTTCTGGAACGTACTATACTCAGGAACTCAGTACTGCTTACTATCTGCGGTCTTGGTTCTGTGTTGAGTTGGAACTTCATTAGTAGAAAGGGTGGGAGTGAAGTACATTCAAAAACTCAGGTACAATAAAAATGTTAGTAAAAATAAAATGATGTCCCTGTATAATTAGAAGTTTTTAACTAGGCCTGTTTAAGGAGGTATATATACACAGGGTGGACCGCTCGAATGTACCTAATTTCAATTGTATGTGACTGGTAAACGGTTGAAGATAGAAACCTACAGTAACATTTATATGAAAGGAAAACTCAACAAGTTCCGATATGCACATCACCATATCTCTACGTGAGCTCCAGCTGTCACTGTGACGATATCGACGCGATGAACGATTTCTTGCCAAGCACGTTAGAGCATGTCTTCTGGAATGCTCTCAATAGTCTCTATGATGCACTCCCGAAGATCACGAACGTCTCTGACTAGAGTGGCGTACACTTTTTTCTTTGACGTAGTCCCAGAGAAAGAAATTGAGCGGTGTTAAATCCGGAGATCTCGGGGGCCAAGCGATCGGTCCTCCCCTACCAATCCAACGGCTAGGAGACACGTCGTCTAAAGTCGTACGAACGTCATTCAACCAGTTGGAGGAGAGCCATCTTGCTGGAAAAGTATATTAGGCTGCAGATGTTCAATTTGTGGAAAGAAGAAGTGCTCCAGCATGTCAAGATGTGGAACCACACACAGTTTTCTCGGCGAAGAAAAACGGTCCAATAATCTGCTGCAGTGACAAACCGCACCACACATTTAACTTGGGACTATCACGAACGTGCTCTTGTATAGCGATCCCCAGATCCGCACATTATGCTGGTTTATTTACCTGACACATGGAACGTGGCTTCGTCCGAGAAGAAAATCTTGGACATAAAATCAGGATCAGCGCCTAGACGGTCTAGCATCGTAATGGCGAATTGGGTCCAGACGTTGCATTAACTGCACTTTGTATGCGTACAGTTTGAGACGCTTATGGACAATTCGTTGCAATGTTGATTTTGGTACTTGAAATTCCCGCGATGCTCTTCTTAATGACTTCCGCGGGCTTCGCTCATACGCTGCTTGAACATTTGCAACTATTTCGTCGGATGTTCTACGACCACCACCATGCTTCTTCAACACCGATCCTGTAACTGAAAATGTACCGTAACACTTCTTAATGCTTTTAGCAGTTGGAGCATCATGGTTAAACACTCGCCGATACTCCCTTTGAACTCTAACAATTGATTTAAACTTCGCCTACCATAACACAGTTTGCGCTTTCATCTGCGGTGTCACCAATTTGACAATCGATACAATCTACGAAAAGAAACAGTGTCTGCGCGCCATCTACCGACAGGATTCGAAACTTGTTGAGTTTTCCTTTCATATAAACGTTACCGTAAGGTTCTATCTTCAACCGTTCACCAGTCCATACTATTGAAATTAGGTACATTCGAGCTGTCCACCCTGTATATACCCTTCGCTAGTATAAATTTAGTAATTTCTACATATTCTGAATTAATTTTGTGCTGGAATTTAGTATGCTGATTAGAAAAATACTTCTAGACTAATAAATACTTTTTAAAATTCCAAAAACATTTATTGTTAATGGTAATTATATTTTTTAATCAGGTAATATAATTTCAAGTAAGAAGTAACTTTAATTTACTAATAATTTTTTAATTTTCTCCACAGCCTTAACCACTCTGGCACTAGCTTATTACACAACCTGTCTTTGTCAGTGAAGGAATTTGTACGATATACACAATATTTTGATAGATATGACCATAAACGTGCGAGCGTGTGCCTATTTACCTCTCCACACATAAGGTACCGGCACTGCATGTTTAACGCTCATCTCCCATAACTTGTAGTTTTCAGAACCGTTCTTGTGATAACTTGGCAAGTTTTTAAGATATCGCAGTGAAATTTTGCATGCAACAATCTTTCATATTCGTGAACAAGGTGAACTACAATTATTGCTGTAACATTTATAGTTTATTTTTTTAAAAGTTACCTAAAACATTAAAAATTTAACTTCTTACAAGAAATTAAAAAAAAAAATACTTCTATTGTAGACGTTTCAAGGACTGTAGTTGACATTGTTCATTTGACAGTCAGGAATAAATTGAAAAATGAATGGCTTAGAAATGTTCGTATTTGTGGAAATTATCATAAAAACGCAACATCAGTACACAAAAGGCCTTTTTTTTGTTATGATAATTACTCATAATGGTGAAACTCTTAGAAACTCTGAAAATACAACTCACGACGCATTTCCATCGGATAACAGTAGCTGTCGTTTACTCCAATATTGACATACAGTACGTTCAGATTCTGGGAATCAAGAGTCTCAAGTTTTAAATATTCTTAGAAAATGCTATATTCTGAAACTTAGATGTTTAGCAATGTGCTTGGTAGTAGATGTTTCCTGAAGTGCACTTTAACATAACTTAATCCTAAATTAAGAACTTTTATTTTGATTCTGTTGAATTGAAGAACGAGACGAGTGGAGTATAATACACAGTTTCCAAGAATATCAAGATTTCTTTAAGAGCACATACGAATATCAAACCCAGGCACAGATCAGATGAGAGAGATTTTCATTCGCAGGAAAATGCCATTGCCTGTCAGTTTCTTTCATCCTGTACGACGCTGTAAGGGGGGATATGAAGGAGAGGATGTAAACAAATATTCCTTCCCATTTTTAAACTTCGTTCATAACCGAAGAAGGAAAAACATCTGTAGTCTTCAGCTTTCTTTTTGCTCCAAAATCGTTATAGAGAAAACTGAATTTTCTTCCTTAATGCAAATCGATGCAAATCGATGTTCTTACGCAGATTGCGTGAATAAAAGTCATAGACGATTTCGGGAAATCACTAGGACTGCGTCTAATGCCTATAAAAGAAATTAGGATGATGATATTAGGATAAATAGGATCGTTTTGTCAGACATCGACACTTTTACCACTGTTCCTGTGAAAAAGTTCGAACTACATGACAGCTGTGTTGACTGTGTTCGTAATCTCTGTGTAAGTGAATCTCGGGGGATTCAACTTGTGTTTTACGTTCATATAATACAATAAACACAATACATGTGAGTTACACTTTACTTTTCGGTTATGAAATATGAGATAACTTACTGGCTTTTAAGGAACCCGGAGTTTCATTGCCGCCCTCACATAAGTCCGCCATTGGTCCCTATCCTGAGCAAGATTAATCCAGTCTCTACCATCATATCACCTCCCTCAAAGCCATTTTAATATTATCTTCCCACCTAGGTCTCGGCCTCCCCAAAGGTCTTTTTCCCTCCGGCCTCCCAACTAACACTCCATATGCATTTTTTGATTAGCCCATATGTGCTACATGTCCTCCCCATCTCAAACGTCTGGATGTTATGTTCCTAATTATGTCAGGTGAAGACTACAATGCGTGCAGCTCTGCGTTGTGTAACTTTCTCCATTCTCCTGTAACTTCATCCCTCTTAGCCCCAAATATTTTCATAAGCACCTTATTCTCAAAAACCCTCAATCTCTGTTCCTCTCTCAAAGTGAGAGTCCAAGTTTCACAACCATACAGAACAACCGGTAATATAACTGTTTTATAAATTCTAGCTTTCAGATTTTTTGACAGCAGACTAGATGACAAAAGCTTCTCAACCGAATATTAACAGACATTACCCATATTTATTCTGCGTTTAATTTCCTCCCGAGTGTCATTTATATTTGTTACTGTTGCTCCAAGATATTTGAATTTTTCCACCTCTTCGAAGGATAAATCTCTAACTGTTATAGTTCCATTTCGTACAATATTCTCGTCACGGGACATAATCATATACTTCGTCTTTTCGGGATTTACTTCCAACCCTATCTCTTTACTTGCTTCAAGTAGAATTTCCGCGTTTTCCCTAATCGTTTGAGGATTTTCTCCTAACATATTCACGTCATCCGCATAGACAAGCAGCTAATGTAACCCATTCAATTCCAAACCCTCTCTGTTATCCTGAATTTTCCTAATGGCATATTCTAGAGCGAAGTTAAAAAGTAAAGGTGATAGTGCATCTCCCTGCTTTAGCCCGCAGTGAATTGGAAAAGCATCATATAGAAACTGGCCTATACGGACTCTGCTGTAAGTTTCACTGAGACACATTTTAATTAATCGAACTAGTTTCTTGGGAATACCAAATTCAATAAGAATATTATATAAAACTTCTCTCTTAACCGAGACATACGCCTTTTTGAAATCTATGAATAACTGATGTACTGTACCCTTATACTCCCATTTTTTTCTCCAATATCTGTCGAATACAAAAAATCTTATCAATAGTCGATCTATTACGCCTGAAACCACACTGATGGTTATGAAATTGTGCATTTACTTTTTCCTGGTAAATGTATATCATTAGTAAAAAGCAATATCTTGAACATTTGATATTTTTTTCAAACTTCACTGCCCGAAATAATAAATCAC
Source organism: Periplaneta americana (assembly GCF_040183065.1). Taxonomy (NCBI): domain Eukaryota; kingdom Metazoa; phylum Arthropoda; class Insecta; order Blattodea; family Blattidae; genus Periplaneta; species Periplaneta americana. Next base: position 26,781,502 of record NC_091124.1, on the reverse strand, counting down.
AGCTTTCTTAATAATAGTAGTAATAATAATAATAATAATAATAAGAAGAAGAAGAAGAAGAAGAATAGTAATATGTATATAGACCGATTATTCAGTCCTGACAGCTCAGCGACGCGAAAGAGGGGAAGTAATAGGAGGAGTGGGGAGAGTTCCGGAGTAGAGATAAGGGCGATCGGTCGGCAAAGGAATGCAGTACAGCTTAATTGTACTGGAAACATACCGCTCTTCCGCACGCATGACATTCGATCGCTTCGAAGGCAAGCGAGTGAATAACCCAAACACCCCTTGGCGTAACTAAATGGACTCGCCTGACCAAGGCGCACATCACCTGTGACTGTCAGGACTAAATAATCGTACTGTACAAAGTTTCATTACCGTACTCAAGATTAAGCTATTGAAGAGAAATTTCAAGGTTGTTAAAATGTAAAAACTCTCATATGCTGTAAAATCATTACAAAATTTTATAATATTTATTTGGATATAATAACCAATGAAGAAAAAGGAAATCTAAAATTATGGTCTTCTGCTGAAAATACCCTGTGCCTAGCAAAATATGTTTAGATTAAAAAATATTGGAAAGAGTAAATTATTTTACATATCTCGGATACACATTATCTTTTTTTTGTTGAAGTAGACATTTCACAGAAAATTTCTAAATACACCAAAACAATGGGAATAATTAACAACATTATGAAACCTTCCCTAATACAAAGGCATACTAGAATTCGCCTATACAAGACCTTGACGAGACCTGTACTTTGTTACGGCAGTGAGGCATGGGCATTGAGGAAGAAAGACGAAAGCAGAATAACGGCTAATGAAATGAAATTTATGAGATATACCGCGGGATATACGAAATGGGATCACAAACGTAATGAAGATGTAATAGAAGAATTACAACTAGAACCTGTAATTAATCACGTAAAACATTATCAGAACAACTGGATAAATCATCTGCATCAGATGCATAGAGATAGAATCCCAAAAGTCATGTTCCACTATCGTCCAAACGGGAAGAGAACTCTCGGTCTTCGAAAGAAGCGCTGGATTGAAAATTCAACTGTGAGATCGTAACAGGCCATATGACCTAATACTTTAAGGGAAGAAGACGAAGACGCATATAATAACCAATTGTATGGGATAAACTGAATTTCTGATTTAGAATAAATTTATTGCAATGAAATCTTCACTACACTATTTCTCAAGAAACCGTAGACTTTTGGCATAGGGAAGACTGTTGTACCTTTAGCATAGTGTACCTTTGAACATTTTTTGTTTTTTAATTCTTTCTGCTACGTAGAGGACTCAAACTGAAGTAGATTGTAGAGAAAGCCGCTAAGTAGATCTGGTCGTATTTTCGGTTTGATTTATTGAAAAATGTGAGTTCTGTGAGCAAAAGAATATTTTTTGATACCAAAAGTAAACATTTCGTTCATTGATATATGTTTTCTAACATAAAACCAGATTGTATTTGTTACTATCCATCAAGTACAATGTGTTCCGTATTGTCTGGTGAGTAATAACATATTTTAATTATCATGATTTAATCGGATCTCTAGTTTTGGGAGCCACATTTGTTTAAACGTGCTCCCTCTTGTACCTTTGAACACAGAACATCTTGTACCATGGAACATGTTCCAAGGTACATAATACTTTTGGTTTTTGTCTTTCTTTTATTTCAAGATCATGTCACAAAGTAAGTCTGGAGTTAAGAGGCCCCCAATTGATCCGGATGCCTTGAAGAAAGCTGTTGAACCAATTCTTGTTCGTACAGGAAATAAAATCTCAATCAGAGAAGCCTGCTCTGGTTTATGATGGCAAATACATTTTAAATATGATTGTCAGTTCTTACAGCTATATTCCCACCTATATTCCATGTGTTCCAACTTACAAGAGGGTTTGTTCTAAGGTACACGAACCTGTTGTACCGTTGAACATATTACATTTTATTTTTTCCATCCTTAATAGATGTGTAGAGCAGGAAAATACATATACGAAGTTGTAAAGGAATCTTCAACAATTATTTAATGCATTTTTTAATTTCAAAAATATTATTTCCCAAAATTAAAAAAAAAAGAAAACGTTAAAAGTGTTTATAGGTACAAGTCTCCCCTACTGTTAAAAAAATGAATAAAATGAACAAAATTGACTAAAACTCAGTAATGGGCACCCTTAAAATATAGCCGTTTTTGCTGTACTCAGCATTATCTTCGTTTATCGCATAGCCCCAAGTGCAGATGCGAGTTCATAAACGTAGTTCCACGTCAATTAAAATGACGTGGAATAGGTGGCGACATCAATTATTTTGAAGTTGGTAAAAACAAAAAGTCTTAAGTAATTACGTAGACGGTGATTGTTTCAATGCTTTTGTAGAAAACAATTTGGTATTAATATTTGACTTTAAAGTGTAGTTAACATTTCCTGTTGTAAACAAATGTTCCGTTGTTATTTTTCGCCAGAGACGAGAACTCCCGGCGCTTGTTAGGAAGCCGAAGCTCCACGGATTCAAGTCTTAAGCAAGTCGACCGCAACTTGTCTCCGAGGCAATTATTGTTCAGCGCGCGTCGCTAAGCCTTGTAAAAAGTGGCTATTAATTGTGTTGCTCGTCACCTTGCAACTCCCTACCATTAATTCTTCTTAATTCTCCCACAACTTCGCTTCACTCTACGAAGCAAACTTTCACGAAGTGGAACACCGATTTAAACGCCTTTTAATAAATACATGTAGGTACGAGAATGCAGGGCGCATAGTGAATGGATAAGTGAATGAGTGAATGGATGAATGTGTGAATGAGTGAATGAACGAATAAGTGAATGGTTGAGTGAATGAATAAGTGAATGGTTGAGTGAATGAATAAGTGAATAAGTAAATGAATGAATGAGTGAAAGAGCGAGTGAATGAATGACTGAGTGAAAGAGTGAGTGAATGAATGACTGAGTGAAGGAGCGAGTGAATGAATGGCTGTGTGAAAGAGCGAGTGAATGAATAGCTGTATGAAAGAGCGAGTGAATGAATGACTGAGTGAATGAATGGCTGTGTGAAAGAGCGAGTGAATGAATGACTGAGTGAAAGAGTGAGTGAATGAATGACTGAGTGAAAGAGTGAGTGAATGAATGACTGAGTGAAGGAGCGAGTGAATGAATGGCTGTGTGAAAGAGCGAGTGAATGAATGACTGAATGAAAGAGTGAGTGAAAGAATGAATGAATGAATGAAAGAGTGAGTGAAAGAATGAATGAATGAGTGAAAGAATGAGTGAAAGAGTGAGTGAATGAATGACTGAGTGAAAGAAAGAGTGAATGAATGACTCGGTGAAAGTGGGAGTGAATGAATGACTCAGTGAAAGAGGGAGTGAATGAATGACTGAGTGAAAGAGGGAGTGAATGAATGACTGAGTGAAAGAGCGAGTGAATGAATGACTGAGCGAAAGAAGGAGTGAATGAATGACTGAGTCAAAGAGGGAGTGAATGACTGAGTGAAAGAGCTAGTGAATGAATGACTGAGTGAAAGAGTGAGTGAATGAATGGCTGTGTAAAAGAGTGAGTGAATGAATAAGTGAAAGAGTGAGTGAATGAATGACTGAGTGAAAGAAGGAGTGAATGAACGACTGAGTGAAAGAGTGAGTGAATGAATGACTGAGTGAAAGTTTGAGTGAATGAATGACTGAGTGAAAGAGTGAGTGAATGAATGACTGAGTGAAAGAGCGAGTGAATGAATGACTGAGTGAAAGAGTGAGTGAATGAATGACTGAGTGAAAGAGTGAGTGAATGAATGACTGAGTGAAAGAGTGAGTGAATGAATGACTGAGTGAAAGAGTGAGTGAATGAATGACTGAGTGAAAGAGTGAGTGAGTGAATGACTGAGTGAAAGAGCGAGTGAATGAATGACTGAGTAAAAGAGCGAGTGAATGAATGACTGAGTGAAAGAGCGAGTGAATGAATGAGTGAAATAGTGAGTGAATGAATGACTGAGTGAAAGAGTGAGTGAATGAATGAGTGAAAGAGTGAGTGAATGAATGAATGAGTGAAAGAGTGAGTGAATGTATGAGTGAAAGAGTGAGTGAATGTATGAGTGAAAGAGTGAGTGAATGAATGAATGAGTGAAAGAGTGAGTGAATGAATGAGTGAATGAATGAGTGAAAGAATGAGTGAATGAATGAGTGGAAGAATGAGTGAATGAATGAATGACTAAGTGAAAGATGGAGTGACTGAATGAATGACTAAGTGTAAGAGTGAGTGAATGAATGACTGAGTGAATTAATAAGTGAATAGGTTAGTGAATGAATGACTGAATGAAAGAGTGAATGAATGAATGAATGACAGTGAAAGAATGAGTGAATGAATGACTGTTTCGAATCAATAAGTGGATAAATGAATAAGTGAATGAGTAAGAGAATGGAAGCGTGAGTGAGTGAGTGAGTGAGTGAGTGAGTGAGTGAGTGAGTGAGTGAGTGAGTGAGTGAGTGAGTGAGTGAGTGAGTGAGTGAGTGAGTGGAAAGGAAATATCGTTAGTTGAATTGCTAGAACGTCGGAGAACAATCCCTTGTGATCATTTTAATGACAGAAATTTTAGTTTACTTTAAAAATCATGGTAGACATTAAGTTTCAGGCAAACCACTGCATTGCAATACGAGGAGGCCCATAAACAGATCCCAAAAATATTTTTTAAACATTTGATCCTGTATAAATGTAACTTTAAGGCATGTGTTACCCACAAAATACTATTTAATTATTTATTATGATAACAGAAAGAGTTTTAAATACAAGCATATTTTGTTTCAATTTTGCAGATTTCTCACTCCACTGACATGTATGGAAACTCATATTTAATACATTATATACTGTGCAGGGTGAATACTAAATGCCGTCTTCGAAAACCAGAGTGTGATAAAGGATATTGCGGCGTTGAAACTCGAGATAGGAACCGTCATGGATGATGATTAGTTATGGACATATTAGAGGCAATACCTAGAACTCAAATGATATAATAGTTAGGCCTACTTTTGATCCATAGCGCGTAGTAATCGAAGTTAAATGTCAGGAACACAACAGCGATGTATTTATACTCATAATACAAAAAGAGGATAGTTATCATTAATATTATGAAGTAATTACATTTTGAACAGAATTCATTGCAATAATGTTTTATATAGGCACAATAGTTTCTGTCACACCCAGAACGAAGAGAAATTGCAGAAAATTTCATTGCAGTAGACAAAAAAATCATACGGAATCAGTTGTAATTAGTAAATAATAATAATAATAATAATAATAATAATAATAATAATAATAATAATAATACTTACTTACTTACTTACTGGCTTTTAAGGAACCCGGACGTTCATTGCCGCCCTCACATAAGCCCGCCATTGGTCCCTATCCTGAGCAAGATTAATCCAGTCTCTATCATCATATCCCACCTCCCTCAAATCCATTTTAATAATAATAATAATAATAATAATAATAATAATAATAATAACAGTCACTAAAATAATGATTTTAATTTCATTATAATTTATAGAGCGAGTCAATTTGCCTATTTTATATTAAAAACAGGAATACTTACAGAAAATACTTCTATTAAAAACATTTTTTCATGTACAAGAAGAACCATTTTCTTTCTACTATAGAATATCTTAACAATACTTTCAGCAATTTGTTAATGCTATTCTTTCATATTCTAGAATGTAACAACAGTGGAAATATAAATCTTACGAGCTTCCTCATCAATACAGTGTTGGCATCTGTTAGTTTAAGTACAGACGCATAAAAATCTTAAGTGGTCAAGATAATATTTCTCCAGTACATCATATAGTGATGATTAGACTTCGTGGAATTGCCACGAGAATCGTAAGGTTTACTACGCACGCGGTATAGACTGTATAAGAAAGGGGCGTGCAACGGATGAGTATGCCTCTGATGTAAACACTGAGCAGTATACTGCGGTTACAATAAAACCAATATACTGCATTCAAGAAATATATTGAATGATCATTGAAGTAAGAAATGTCTAAACATGTAAACACACAATTATTTTGTAGTGAGATATGTTAACTCTTAAAATTTAATGTAATATACTCACATCACCCTTGAATATGTTCATTGCAGTAAAGAGTTACGCACATTTTGAGCGACTGAAAAGTGAACCTCCTCCGATGGTTACTTAAACAGTTTTTGTATTGGGAAAATGTACATTCGACATCACACGATGTAATAGGTGCACATTTTAAGAACGGAAAGTCACTACATTTTAGTACACGAACTTCAGACGTCTTGTCGTGACCTGATAGTACATCGTTTATAATACGAAGTTATGAATAGGCAGAAATTTTAGTAATAATGTTTCTCAACTCACATTTCACTTTTTCTGAAATTAGTGAATTGTTATTTTGGATAACGGTTTGTGATACTTTATCCACTATATTAAGGGCTTCTGAGAGTTGTAGTTTAGACGATTCTAACAGGCTGATGCTTTTGGACACGATTTTAAAATCAGAATCAATGAACAGAATATCTTCCAATAGCTGTTCAGAAAGTAATGATTTTACAGCTGCAACAGCGGAACTGTCTGTGCTATCCAATGCATCAATTACCTCCATTATTTTGCCGTAATGTTCTGCATAATAATTAACAGCATCCAACCACGTTTTCCAACCAGTTAAGACTGGCTGCGGGGGTAAGGGTATTCCAGGGACAATTGTTTGGAACAGCAACAACACTCATTGTAGTACGTTTGATTGAATTCTTGTCTGCACTGAACAAATGTTAAGCTTTGACTATTCCAACCACAGTAATGCAAAAACAAGTGCTTACATAGGTATACATTAGCTGTAGCTGCTCTATCTATTTGGACCGGTCACATCTCTTAACATGAACTGCTTATACTACGAGACCGGGCGGTCGCCCACCTCCTCTATACTACCGTAAATCGGCAACCTGATAGCATGCTGCGTGTGGCAATTCAACGAAGTTTAGTGATGATACTAAGGGCATATGTCGACGTAAACCGTTAATACCGACAAAATGTTAGAAAATGAGACTTAAGGAAAATGATCATTTTCACTGTACTAACTTGCATTCCACCCAGACATAAGTCCGTAATACCAAATAAAAACTTAAGTTTTTCTTTTTAATAGGTTTTCAAGAACTAAACATTGTAGAAAAAAGTGACTTGAGCTCCATTGACCATGCACCGAAGAATTATGAATAAATAAAGAAATAAATTTTTTTTAGGAAGGCCTATACGATAATCTTTAGACCTCCTGCGACTCGGTGAAAAATGTTTTGAATTTTGATTTATTTTTCGATACGCATTAGTGTACAGGGTGGCTGAGAGGGGACACGAATTTACTCACAGACACAGCAGATAAACAGTTTAGTTCGCACAACCGCCGGGTCCTCATTCGTCTTGGACGAGTAATACCGACACAAAGGAGAAATACTTGGTGAATATGATAGAAGTAACTAAATAAATATACAAAACAAATAAATGAAATGAAAGTAAATATTACCTAATGATACAAATGATATACTCGTGCATTCTAACGAATTTTATCAACAGTAATCTAACTAGAGGTTTTGATTTATCTAGACAAAATCAAAACTCGAGTGGGATTTAATTTACTATTACACGATTAGAAGAAAGTATATAAAGATTAGAAGTAACGAAGTACTCCAATACAATAAAATATTAATTGACTTACGAAAATACAACTGTCTTCAAATGTATTATTGTACCATCTCAACATTACAAATATTACGCTAGATGGCAGTAGTGTGTTATGATGAGCTGTTTCCCAGCCATGGGACTGAAGCCGGATGGTCTATGGCGAGTCCTTGGCATCAACCGCTTTGATTTGATTACCCCCCTTTGATTTGATTACCTGGTTGGGTTTTTCCGAGGTTTCCCCCACCAAGAGGCAAATGCCGGGTAATATTTTGGCGAATCCTCGGACCTCATCTCATCTCACTACATCTCGCCAAAATGTAAAAAAAGAAAAATGTAAAAAAATTGTAGAAAATTACTAAATTGTAAAACTATAAAAATTTGTAAAAATTGTAATTGTAATATTGTAAAATGTTGACTTGTTCCACATCTTAAAGCTTCATTGCTCATGTAAGATCTATGGAATAAAATAAATGAATGAATGAATGAATTGTTATCAGTGTGGCAACTATGGAATCTACATTGAACTCTGTGGACGGTTACTAGTTAAGAAGGCTTTGTTGATTAAGTTTCATTTTTATTAAAACATTTGCATTCCACTTAAATTATCCCGATCCCAGTAATCAACGTCACTTGACAGATGATTTTCAATAAATCTTAGTATTAAACAATCTCTGATACGTGACTATTCATAAAATCATGTGGCAGAAGCTATAACATAACCTAAATAATATAAACGAGTGTTAGAAAAGTTTTAATTAGGGATGATGAAATGAACAAGAAACGTTTTTACTAACGATAATGAAATAAAAAATAAACATGAATAATTTTAAAAGAAACAATTATTGAAAGTACAATTTTCAAATTTGAATGTTTTAGTGGTTGGTGGTTCAGTTGATGTTATATTAGACGTGTGCGTAAAAGAAGTGAACTCGGTGATCTACATGGTGTATTCCTCAACTTATTCAGGATTTCCGAATGGTGCTCTTCATTTATTTGTAAGTAGGGTTTCAGGGAAGATGCACAGCTATGACCAGTGATCTTTATTAATTCTTGTTCTTGAATGCCGATGTTAGTCATATTTGAAAGTGCTGTGCATCGACTGGAGTGGTTTGTAATTTTCTGTCTTTTGACGTCCAGACTAGTGCAGTTTGAAATGTTGGCAAACAAAGAAATAAATGCTAGAGTAGTGATAAAAATAAACAAATGTTAGGGACGCGATAAAATTAAACAAATGCTAGGGACGCGATAAAATTGTGCGATAAGCAGCCATGATTGGTTGAAAGACGTCCTTTCGTACCGTTTTATTGGTCAAAAGTAGTGTGACGTAGTAAAAGTGTAATAGCCAGAGTAACTTTTATAAAACAGACATTGTCCTCGAAGGTATATACTGTGGAAGACAAGACTTGCAGACTCTGTTAGCCTTATTAAGTATTCAAGCGGGTTGTGTATTTTTAACTATTTAATTTTTGTATAGGCCGACGCCAGAGTTTTGGCAAAGTTCGCACTGTCGTCACCGAAAGAAAGAGAAGAAATATTTTCACGTATAGAGTTGATTTTCAGAAGCAAGAAGAAAGTTACGAGTGAGAGAGAAAAAAAAGCGAAAATTAAGTTTACAAACTTAAACTTTTTGCTGCAGATCTAGCTGGCATTCGAAAAGTTTTTACAGAATTTCTTTAGGGACTCATTCTACCAACTATAAAAACTATTTCTACATCTGACACTGGTGTGATTCATTCGGATATTTCGTGTGGTACCTATTAGCCAGCTAGTTTCAAAGTACGCAACAGCTAAAGACTGGTAAAACGTGGCGTGGAAGCGAGTGTCCTCGCTTCGTACCTCGATTTAGACATAGATGCTTTTCGTTCGCTGACCCAATGCCAATGGAATCCCCCCACCATATGAACTTATCTGTATATTGAAAAAAGTTCAGATGTAGGAGTGATGTTATGCTTACAAATGAGGATAAACTATTGAAAATTTTTGTTCATTTATACAGGGTGTTTCCGGACTAGTGTTACAAACTTTCAGGGATGATGGGGAAGGGCACATGTATCAATTTGAGTTAAGGAACCCTGGTCCGGAAATGACTGAGTCGAAAGTTACAAGCAAAAATAGTTGTGTGGAAATTAAGTAATTTTATTCTTCTGTAAACCTTATTTATGTGTATTTATCTGTACCTCTTACACACATAAATATTTCAATATCCGATAATTTCATCACTATACAATTTTGTTATTCTACGTTTAATTTGTAATTCAGTAAATATAAAATATTCTTTCTTTTTCTATAATAAATTATCTAGCTTTCATTAGTCAGGTAATCTTTCCGTACTTTAATTTTTATTGTAACTGTAATTGTACATTTAATATTGTAATTTTATTTGTAATTGTAACTGTAAATCTAATACTAATTGCAAATTTATTCTTCATATTATAGTTGGAATCTCCTGGTAGAGGGGCAGAGAAGTCCTGACGGCCTTATCTCTACCAGGTTAAATAAATAAATACTACTAATACTACATACTGTATTCATCTGACGTTGTTTACGTTGTCTACTTACAGTTTTTCATTCAGTGCGCTGTCTGAGGGGTGGGGACAGGAAACTACACTAAAGCAATGCAGATGGTGTAATGTGTAACGGACATGGTCGGTCCTGATATGCACGTCTGTAGACAGCAGTGTATATGTGTACAAGTTGCAGTGTCCAGTCGATCAGTCCTAGTGAAATGGAGGAGTACACGAGAGCGGAATATGCAGACCTGATTTTCAAATACGGATGAGCCAATGAGAACAGTAGACAAGCTCACAGATTGTATCGGACAAGTACCCACGTAGGAGACATCCGGCCAATACCATCTCTCCACGACTGTTCCGACGGTTAAGGGAAGTAGGGCACGTGGTGCGAAATTACAATTCCATTTCCACACAACTATTTTGCTTATAACTTTCGACTCAGTCATTTCCGGACCAGGGTTCCTTATCTCAAATTGATACATGTGCCCTTCGCCATCTTCCCTGAAAGTTTGTAACACCAGCCCGGAAACACTCTGTATAGGGCGACCCATATTTATGTCCAACATTTTATTCGTTTGTCACAAGTAAATGGATTAACATGCCAGGATCAAAGTAGCTTGAAATAATAGTCCAGTCATTAGGATTGCTAAAGTTCCACCAATATTAAAATTCGATGTAAGCACCAGCATTTGCTGCACATTTTGCCAGACGTGGCTGAACGTTCCGTACTGCTCTCACAAGCATTTCATTTGGCACCCGGCCACACTCCTCTCGTCTGACCACTTCTAAAGAATTACATCCCGAGGTTTTCTGGTATACATTTTTTCTTTACGATATCCCCAGAGAAAGAAGTCCAACGGTGTTAAGTCTGGACTTCTTGGAGACTATTCAACATTCTCACGACGCCCGATGACTCGTCCAGGAAATGCATTGGAAAGCCATTCCCGTGTTATTATTGCAAAATGGGGCAGTGCACCGTCCTCCATGAAGTGGACAATGTCAGCATCATGCCAAACAGATACGATTGGAAGGACAAAATTCTCCATGGCCGCCAATTCATTTCCCTTAGCAACCGCTGCACGGACCCATAGGATACACCAGATTCCTGCTGGTACTGTCGAATGGATTTCTTAGGACTTCTCTGGAAGTCCTCACTATCGGCTGCTTTGGCTTCCTCTGTGATCACTGATTTTGGTCAGCCAGCACCCTTCAGTTGCGTACCTGAGCCAGTGCGAATCAAGTTGGCGTGATGTCTCTTGATGGTCTTGTAGTCCAGCGTCGCATTTCTTCCTTTCACCATTCTACACCATCTCTGCGCCATAATTGAGGACTGCCACACCTTCATTCGAGCAGCAATTCGTGTTCGATCGTACACAGACAGTCTTGTGGCCGTGGTTAATGTTTTAAGATTTTCACTACATTTTTCTGATTACATTAAATGTTTCGGACCGTATTGAGAACACAATAAAATAAAATAGAATAACAGTTTCTTTTGTGCTTTTAATGATAAGGAACACGGTACATTTTAGCGGTGGAATGGGTCACTTATCCTGAATGGTTTCGCTACTACAGTGTAATAAAAAGTTGGACATAAATATGGGTCGCCCTGTATATATTTTTAGGTTTTCACGCTGAATGTGATCAGAAATAGACTTTTAGGAACTCCACCATATTCTGGAACTTGACAATTTCATAGTTTCGAAATTACATACAGGTCCAGTCATTAGGCAGAGAGTTAAGATCAAAAAGTGGCATACTTCGTTGGGCTATTTATCCTTGGTTATTTCAAACAACAGCGACAATTGTGTACTACTCCTTATATAACTTTATGATATATTTGTTATCTGTAGTGTAGGCTTACTACATTTCGTGTATATATTCAACTTTCAGAAGCTGTGTATTGTTTTTCCTTTCTGTCATTCGATTAATAAAGGGTGATTCAATAAAAGCGTGCAAAAATAAACCGGACATAGGAGAAGCTCTACAGAACAGTTTGAGAGAGGGTACGGGGATCTGCAAAGCCAGATTAAGGAGATAGAAGCTTAAACATGTATATCGCTATCATTTCCATAATATCGACATTATTTATTATTAGCATTCAGATATATATATATATATATATATATATATATATATATATATATATATATATATATATATATATATATATACAGGGCCATAATTTTATTTTCACTAACATTTTTAATATTAACCTGGCTCTACCTTTGGATGAACACCGTTTGCTACCTCCTTCCACGACTGGAGTTCAATGATACTGGCGTAATATACAAACAAATCACTCTACTAGGTATAGGAGGGAAGAAAAGTAGTTCATCCATTTACATAAATTAGGAAATATCGTTTTCATTAGATTTTTGTTTAATCAAAATACAATACAGTATTAACAATGAGTGTTTTTACCCACGAAATGAGCTATTCATTCGGAAATATTCATTATGCAGTGTATATTATACCGTCTACAGCACATTAGCGTACGATATAGAGAATGAAGTTAAATTGAAAAATAATCATAATATGGATATATAAACACATTTTTGAAAATGGTGGCCGTTCATTTCGATACAGGCTTCAGTTCTAATGTGCATATTACCGCACTATAGACTATTGTACCTAATCCCAATTATCAGTTTCGTCCTTCGTACTAGTAAATCATGTTGAAATAATTCTGTACCTACTATATGAAAGATTACCTTACGTACTGTAAATTCAATCTTCACTTCCGCCCGATCCGAAAAGATAAAATTACTCAGACATACTATCTACTGTCCGTGCAAGTGGTTATGTCGTAGGGTCGTAGAAAGGGAGGAAATCACGTGACAGTTAATTACTTAATGAGGCCCTTTTATTTAAGTTATTTTAAACAGTTGTATATTACGTACACGTCCAATTCCTAACAGAAATTAATGTTCTCAGAAAAGAGCTAAGACAGCCCAGCCACTAACTGGCGAATAATAGCTGGTGGGGGAAACCGGGATACGACGTAGGCAAATGGACGACAGTACCTGTGCGAAAATGATTCAATATTGAAAGCTCTTTCGTCACTGGAAAACGAGAACATATTTTTGGAACGTAATGTTTACTATGACCGTAAGGCTACTATGCCTGTATATGCGGTCTTGGATCTGTGTGGAGTACGGTTGAACTTCATTAGTAGAAGGGATGGGAGTGAAGTAGATTAAAAAACTCAGGTACAATAAAATTTGAAGTAGAAATGAAGTGATGTCCCTGTATGTATGTATATATATATATATATATATATATATATATATATATATATATTCAGAATGGAACTCAACAAAGGATGAGACAAGGATGTAGTTAATCGCATCTATTATTTATAAAAAAAAAACAGGTATTATAAGAGCCGTTCAGAGCAAAAGTGGTGTAAGTCAAAATTGTGTAATGAGGTTTAAAGTAAAAATTCTGTAAACACTGCGCAAAGTAGGCTAGCAATTAATTTGTCCTTCTTGCTATCCACTGACTACTAGTAGTTTAAATAAATTGAATTTTAATTGCTACTTTGCGCTGTATTTTACAGAATGTTTACTTTAACTCTCATTACCCATTTTCGACTTACACCACTTCTGCTCTGAACGGCTGAACGGCTCATAGCAACTTCAGAGGATGATATACGACATTCAGCTCATCATTTCCATCAAACTGCAAATCCTTTTTTTTTTTTTTTTTTTTTTTTTTTAGAAAAGAAGCAGTCCGTAGCAAAATTTGCATTAATAATATGATTCGAGAAAATACAATTTAATTACCTCGAATGCCAAATCACACATGAAGAAGAAAAGATTCCAGTGAGAAAATTATTAAAATTAACAGAGAAATGGGGAACATTAATAGGATGTTTAACCAACTTTGATGCAGGAACACACGCGCACTAGAATTTACAAAATATTCGCCAGACTCACCTATATATAATTTGAACTGGTAATGGAAATTACGGGAAAACGGCTGAACGGATTTTAATGAGTAACCCCTCATTTTCATGCCTGGCATCCAAGTTTTTCGGAAAAATAGTAGTTTTCAGTGAAATGTCAATTTTCCTACATAATTTTCCTATTTTCCAAAATCCATCTGTTGTCAGTTTTGAGAACTAATTTTATTGAATCACAGCCGACTTGATTGAATTTCAGAACAAAACACACACTACAATAAACAATAGGCTATTACACGAAGGCCACGACCTGCAGGATTGCCGACATATTCAGAGCTCAATTCAATTTGTTATTAAAAACTGATTCTGCAGTGTATAATTTTCTGAGTACAGCTGTGTATTGGATATTCAAATCTACGAAACTTGAGGTGGTTTGATGACATTATTATCATTAGAATTTAAATATTATTATAGTTAATATCATGATGCGTCTATTTTTCATTAATTGTACATAATATTGATGCTATATTGATGACATGAAAGTGAAACGTTTTGAGGTTATGTAAGTAAATGTAGAGAATATCTTAATTTAGATCTTCATTTCTATAATTTACTGAGTGGCTGCTATATAGAGCTACAAAAATTAAGTAAGATAATAATATTGTTATTAAAAATCAAATATTTTTATACTTATTAACCCAGTGGGGTTGGGTCTTTTTCATATATTTAATGGCGGTGTAGTGTAGATATTGTTATGTGTCATTGTCTTCAGTACTGGCTCGAGAGAGCGCAAAAATTACAGTTCCTAAGGAAAGATGAAAAGGTATTACTTACTGATAAAATAAGAGGCCTAGAAAATTTTGTAGTCTCCAGATCATTTCAGCAAGATCTCTTAGTAGGATAAAATGATTTTACGCTCTACATTTCAAGTTCTACATGCAGCAGCTATACGAAAATGCTATTGTTCGAAAGCTTAGCAAACCTGACATTTTTTTAACTTTTCCCTACAATCCACAATGACCTGAAATAGCTACTGCTATCGTCCTGACATTGATACTTGCGTTTTCGCGTTGAAACTCAAAAACTGAAGTTGGATAGGTTCAAGAAAAATTATTTGGCCTAAAAAAATCCATTCAGAGGGCGTATGTTTCATTATTATGGAAGCAAATAACTATCAAAAATACAAGTATTCTTCATTGAAAATAAATCTGAAAAATTTTTATTTGAACGTCTAACGAACTTAGTTTGCAGCAGCATTTGCTGCACAAGCCACTAGTATAATTATATTATGTTATGGCTGTGAGGCCTAGACAATTCTTAGTAGCCTACCTCTACAGAGAATAACCCTTAAATTGGCAAAACTTCATTTCTCACACTAGTTTATTAAACCGTGTAGGACCGTAAAGAAAACAACTATCGCAATATCCATAATTTATATTAGGTCGTACAATATTATAATACTGTGAAATTTTAATTTTCTTACCAATTATTTTTTCTATTGTACTATTAAAATTATAGCATATGGCCCATTAACCTGTTGTATCCTATAGGATACTTTGCGAATTTAAGGATTAACTGCGACAGAAATTAAATATATGAGACGTACTACATTTTTTCACATCACTGCATTCAGGTAACAGAGTCTGAAAACAATTTCTTCACACCACTTATTTAACTCGTAGCGTCGAAGTGACAAGTCTGAGAGGTTTTTGTCACGTAAAAAATGTTTGTTCCCCCCCCCCCCCTATCGCCACTGAAAAGTTGTAAACGAAAATTTTTGACGCTCTGTAGATGTAGAAAAAATTATGACGGTCTCTTGCCTTGAATAGATAAATGCACGCCAATATTAAGAAACGATTTAGTTTAATATTTCCTTTAAGAAATTGAAGGCGAAAGAGCAGTTCAAGAATCATGTAGTCCTAGTTGCGGAATCAATGTGAGACACTGCAGCACATTACGAACTGTTTGATAACATTTTTAGAGACACTGCATAATAATCCATACGCATATTGGAACGCATATTTTTCGCAGTAATTTTCTAATTTAAAAGAGGCCGTTATTGTAATGGAATTTCTGATATTCCAATTTTCAACTCACTAGAGCGAAATGAAATATTAATAGTAAATTCATACCTGTTACCGAAAAAATATAAGTTATGGACAGTATTAGGTTCAATACTGTAATTGCATATTTGTAGGCCTATACGAAACCAACGTATGTTCATGAGAAAAAAGCATGTATATCTTCCCCAGTGGAGTAACACATTGAATTTGACACAGTGAATTCGTGTAATTTGGTTTTCATTAATAGTAATAATAATAGTAATAATAATAATACTTACACACAAATGGCTTTTAAGGAACTCGGAGGTTCAATATCGTCCTCACATGAGCCCGCCATCGATTCCTATCCTGAGCAAGATTAATCCAGTCTCTACCGTCATATCTCACCTCCCTCAAATCCATTTAATATTATCTTCCCATCTACATCTCGGCTTCCTCAAAAATATTTTCCCTCAGGTCTCCCAACTAACATTCTCTATACATTTCTGGATTCATCTATAGGTGCTCATCTGAAACGTCTAGATTTATTGTTCCTGATTATGTTAGGTGAAGAATAAAATGCATGCAGTTCTGCGTTGTGTAAATAATAATAATAATAATAATAATAATAATAATAATAATAATAATAATAATAATAATAATAATAATAGTAATGAATAATTTCAAGGGAAAAATTTTTCCGGGGACGGGTATCGATCCCCGGACCTCTGGTTGAACGTACCAGCGCTCTTTCCAACTAAGCTACCCGGGAACTCCACCCGACACCGTCTCAACTTTTCCCTTTATATCCACACAACTCGCGTGGGCTGACGAAACGCCAGAGACCTACATCGAGTGCACACAATCTCTGTGTGACTTGGAATTATGGTTTTCTGTTAACATACACAGTGACGTATATATTATACAAATCTAGTCTTTCAAGTAAGGCTCCCTGTAAAGGAGATTTGAATAATTTCAAGGGAAAAATTGTTCCGGGGCCGGGTATCGATCCCGGGACCTCTGGTTGAACGTACCAGTGCTCTTTACAACTGAGCTACCCGGGAACTCCACCCGACACCGTCTCAACCTTTCCCTTTATATCCACACAACTCGCGTGGGCTGACGAAACGCCAGAGACCCACATCGAGTGCACACAATCTCTGTGTGACTTGGAATTGTGGTTTTCTGTTAACGTACACAGTGACGTATATATTATACAAATCTAGTCTTTCAGGTAAGGCTCCCTGTAAAGCAGATGTGAATAATTTCAGCTTTTTCTCTTAAACGAAAACAAAGTCTTACAAACTAAATTATCGTCAGCAGTGAAAGGAGACAGGAAGTATAGGCCTACGTAAGTACTTTTCGTTGAGATTGTATCATGAAATAATAGTTTTGCAGTTCGTGAATGTTAATATTGAAACTTATTATTTTAAGAAAACTTGTACCTTTTAGGATTAAGTCGATCATGCTATCGACCTACTCGAAACAAATAGGACCAGCAGGAAGAATAAATTGTTCACCGAAATACCTCCAACTAACACTTATAAACAGAAAAGTGTCATAGTATAGCTTTTATTGATGGGATAGTGAGGAAAGAGGAAGACGAAATTATGGTGAATTTCTTACGTAAGAGAAGCACTGCGAAAGGAACCATATTTTGTACACCCCTCTGTACCTGACTATGGGAACAACGTAGTTTCTAAAGTGACATGAGAAGGGGAAGATTTCAAATAACATCTGATATAAACCTAAGCAATGTTGAATTGCATTTTAGATTATACATAATTGAAGAGTGGTATTTATATGTAAATTTTGAATTCTTAAATCTTTGTTGGTATGTGAAGTATTAAAATGTGTTTTATGTGTTATATGTTGACAATCATAGTCAAGATTGTACAGTGGAGACCCATAGGCCTAATTGTATCGAATAGTATGATCACAGTAACAAAAGATACATTATATAGGTGCTATTCATAGACATTTCGCAGCACGCGCTACGAGCGTACTAAGATAGCCCCGGCTATCCACTGGTTACTAGTACAGAATTCAAATCATATCCCATCGCTAACACTGGTTTATGAATACGAAAAACGCTGATAATCCACCGAAAGCCCACGCTAAAAATGTCTATGAATACGGCCCTTTAATGCTATAGGCATATATTGAAGATTATTATTGTTTTTACACCCCTTATAACAAATAAAATATATGTAATACACTTAATTTGTTTTTTTTTTTAACATAAACAGTGATCGACTTTACTCCGCAATATTTTAAAATCGATCTTAAACTAAAAATTCAATGGTGATCGACTTTACCCTATTTAAGCAGGTAACTTCGATCAAAGTAAAAAAAACTGTTTTTTATAGATTGTAATTCAATTCTTGTAATGTGTCTTCATAAGTGAAGGATATGACGACAAAATGGTATTTTCTGAGGAACTTCGCTCCATTGCATAACCTCAATATCATTAAAAAATTGCAAAATTTTGATCGAATTTACCCTCTTCTGCGGTATCACATTTTATGTGTACACAAGTAACTTCTTGTGAAATTGAAAGAAGTTTTCCGAAGTACAAACGTTAAAGAAAGAAACATAGAAAGAAAGAAAGAAAGAAAGAAAAAGAAGGTCAAAAAAATAAATCTACATAGCCATTCATTGCAATCCTAATGTATTTAAAGGGGGTTGCTGATTATCATAGTCGTAATATTTGTTGCTCTTTTATGTTTGAACCAAAGACGTTGTAGTTATATATCTAGACACACAATTGGCGCTGGTGTCGTGTACAAATTTCAAACCTCTCGCGCAGGATCGTGCGACGCCATGTTTGGGGAGCACGAATGATTGTTTCTATGAAGCATTCGGAGTTTAGAAAATGCCATTGAGTATATAGGCGTTTTCTTAGTGGATTTCCTCCTTCACTGTAATATAACTAAACTTATTTACGTATTTTCTAACGTATAATATAAAATAAAAGAAGTAAATCTAAATATTGTAACTAAGCATTGTTTTAAATATAAACGCCTTATATTGCTCATAAATAGACTTAATAGTTTATTTCTATTTCCTTACATGGAATATTTTTACTTATGTTATTTTATATACGTTAGAAAATACGTAAATAATTTATTTAAATTATATTACAAAGAGAGGGATGTCCGCTAAAATGTCTATATACCCAATGGTATTTTCCAAACACATAACGCACTGTAATAATAATCCTCAGTGTTTTGAGAATCAGAGGCGATACTACTGCAGACATTGATTGCAATTCCCTCATTCTTACATCATTCTCAATGACACAATATTGTCAAAATGTGATTGTATTCATTGCTGGCTTAGTTGTTAAATCATTAAGAAAAATATGGTGTAATAAATCTAAAGACTCAATTTATGGTACGTAGCCTACCGGCAGTAAACAAAATCTATTTTATTTTTTTAACGAAAGAATAATGGGAGTCTTGTCATACCATCATCTGAGATTATAGAAATATGCCGCTTAAGTGAAAGAGCGATTATACAGATGTTGACACTTCAATGGCATATTACCACCCACGCTTACATCGTGTGAAAACAATGTGCTCTAGAAGTAGAACACTTGTACAATCTTTCTACACTTATAGGAACATATTTTAGAAAATGGATTCCAGATTCCTCCCGAGAATCATATTTTAAACTTGTTATACTGACCATAAAAGTACATAAAGATCTACTGACATAGCTCAGCGGGCTAAGGACTGTCGGTCCGGAGTCGCACTCGGTCACGGGTTCGATTCCCGCTGATTTCCTGTAAGGTGAATGTCAGGTAATCTATGACGGATCCTTGGCCTCGTCTCGCCAAATATCATCTCGCTGACATCAATACCATCGATTATAATAATCTAATAGTTGATACAACGTCATTAAATAACCAAATAAAAGAAAGTACTGCATAAAGAGCAGATGTTAGCACACAGCTTAAGGTTATCAGTACAACACGACTTTACATAAAAATATTGTAAGACAATATTTAACAGAGTCAATAATAATAATAATAATAATAATAATAATAATAATAATAATAATAATAATAATAATAATAATGAATCAATAGGCAAGATGTTCTGTACACTAGGCCAAGTTCTATTATATAACTAATTGACTAATTCATGCATGTGACGGTTATTTCATACTACAGCTGTGATAATAAGCTATTGCATGGTAGGCCTACTTATATTTCTAACTAAAACATAAGGTACGTGTTTCTATTTTACAGGTGTAGGCCTATATTATGTGATACGGAAGCGAATGAATAATACTTGTTCATTTCTCGTTCACATCAAAGCAAACGTGTTTACAATATAGGCCTAATGTAACGTCTTACACAGGCAGTGTTTTGTTAATAATAGTTAATACTAATAATTTTCTTTTCATCTGAACTATTACTACATTATGCATTTATTTTGTATTTCTGTTTGCTCTATATGTTGTGAAATAACTATACAACATCTTTAGTTAGGGTATCAAATTGTTATAATTTTCTTTCGTTTCACGTCAAACTAACGGTAACTAAGCTTGATTATGCCTTTAACGTGGTCGCTTTAAATGTTAATAAGATTTTTTTCATGTATCCATTCAGATTGATTTATAAGAGACACCAAAAATATATATTAAACATTCAGCATTGTATAGTTCAGCCGTCTGCTAGCCGGTGCTTCTCCCAAAGCATGGCGGCGGATGCAAGCTTCAAATTGTCCCTACTCTAAACTTCTGCGCAGCCTCGGCTGTAGGGGCTCGGTTTGAACAAAGGTAATCAATTTTATTGTTGTGAAAATCTTGTAATATTTTGTTCCTTAGAACTATAAATACTACATTACAGGACTATTTCTTTTAAAAATTAGAAACAATCATGTATGTTTTTCTTATAATATGAGCAATAATCATTTCTTAAAACCAGTGGCGGCTCCTGCATATTTCTTAAGAGGAGGAAAGAAGTTAACAGCGCAAAATGACACATTCTTGAGAGAAACATGCTACAAATTAGCCTACATGCATTACATGTAAGACCAGGTAGTGTTAGGATTAGCCTTCTTTTTCGTATAGCAATTATCTGTTCTTGTAAACTGAGTTTCCTAAATTGTCCAAATATGTTTTCACTTCCATTCATTGGTGGATAATTGCACAAATTAACAATTACAAGGAAATTCACAAACTCGCAGCATTTTTAGCGCACACCACAGCATCATCACACGTGTTGGTAGAGACTAGCTACTAACATATAACCAGAACTGTTTTATGGAAGTGCGAATGAGAAATCTGTTAGGAAAGCGAGAACACTGCACCCACTCACATGGTCTGTGTTGCCACATGTACATTTTACAAGTTCAGTATCACATGCTTTTTAAGAATGTCAGTTCTTGTAAAGTCATACTACCATTATTGCGCAAGGCTGCAGGTGGCCGATTAATTTTTTTGTGTTAAAAATAGTGTAGTTTGGAGTACTTTCAATTTCAAATATATTTGTACAAAACTGATGACTTGGCTGTTGTCCTATCTAGTAGACAATGAATGGAAGTGAATTTCAGGGGTCAAAAAGATCTGCGATACTAACGTAGAACTACTTCCTCTTTGTTTTATATAAATCTAACTTCAACTTTCAGATATCCTCGAAAGTTTCAAACCATGTAGTAGCTTATATGAAATGCAATGAATAATAAATTTTGATTTATGATTTAAAAGAAGTTTATATGGTGTCGTAGCTTTGCGTTAAAACTGATTTTATTGTGCCTCCTCCTGGATGTGTTGTAGTCTGGTTGAATGCAGCATCGTTAGATGACAGCGGTAGCGAGTTTGCGGTTTGTTGCAAGACCAGTTGGTTTCTATTTCCCGCCCATGCGCTGATTCAGAGGAGGATCTCCTCCCTAACTGTTCATTCGCTTGCTTTAAAACTCTGCTTCTTTCTCTGGCCGCTAGTGCGCTTTGTCTATGTGTGTTAACCGCAGGAAAGGAGGAAAGGATTTGCTTTCCTCCACACAAACAATCTCGCATCTTTCTCACAGTTTTCTAGCGGCACATGAGCGCGCGTCGTGTAAAACTTGATCAACCGAGGTTTTCTTATAGCTGTGAACTTAAAAATTATCGAATCTTCTTCGAATTTCAAGTCATATATTTACTTTCAAAAGAAGAAAAATGTGAGGAGGATGTTCCGCCCTTTCCTCCCCCGAGAAACCGCCATTGCTTAAAACGGTGTTTTGCATATGAATGCACTAATTCCTTTCGTACAGGTTTAATGCCCAGTATCAGTGGTTGGGTCCTTGTCCATCGTTCCTTGCATAAACAATGGAGAGCGTTTCTTAATGTTGGCGTACATTTATCTATTCAAAACAGGAGACGTCATTATCTTTTCTACATCTACAGGATGTCAAAAAATTTGTGTACAACTTTTCAGGGACGATAGAGAGGGGGGGGGACAAACATTTTTTATGTGACAGAAACCTCTCAGACTGGTCATTTCGGCGCTACGAGTTAAATAAGTGGGGGCGAGATTGTGTTCAGATTCTGTTAACAGAAAAAATGTTGTTCAGAGATGTGGTTCAAACTGCATTCCTTTTAACCAAAAGCACAATTTATTTCTATGCACTACGGACTGTCTGATAAGCTACGCTAAAAAATTATACTTGTAGTTCAATGTGACCAAAACCTGGTCTTTATTTATTATACACCCTATAGAAAGTATTGGGTTTTGGTAAGCATACTGTATCTGTTACGTACTCTTGGAGCTCCATTTAAGAGAAAAAGCACTGTTCCTAATATTAATAACGTCTGTTTGATCGTTTCTTTCATCTTCATTCCCAGAATTCAACGCGATCCGGGTATCTGATGGTGCAATACTGTAATGAGATATACGGGGATGTTAGAGTCTTCAGGCAATTCCATACCATTTATTTTATATAAGGCTTTAGTTAAGGGTTTGAATAAACATAATAAAGGTGTACAGAGCCGCAAAGTACTGAATTATATGCAGAAGTTCGCAGAAATTTACAGCTCATAACATTTCCATGCACACCCATATGTGCTTAACATAGCTATAACCCTCGGGGTACATTACGTTTACTGGAAAATCTATAATACAAGACTTACTTGTAGCCCATGTCCCGTAACGCACAAACAATTGAGGTACGGTACATTTTGTAAAAGGTAAATGGAAGCTAAAGGGATACATAGGGGCATGGACATGGGTGGGCAACTCGTGCTCCCAAAGTGCAAAAAAAACCTTGAAAGAGAGAAAGGCAGACGGAGCCAGCCGCAGCAGTTACAAGTTGTTTGTAGTTTCGCTGCAAAAGCCACGGTGCGCTCTGGCGGCTCATGCAGGGGATCGTGATATCTATTCCATGATTTGAATTTCAGAATGACGCATGGTACAATCATTATAGTAATTTTAGACAGACTCTACTGAACACATAACAAAATTATATTATTTTCTAGCTTTGTAAATTAGTTTAGTACTGGAAACACAAACTGAATACAACCTTTTCAAGATACAAGAAATATATCTCAACACTTATTTATTATTACACTATTTGTTAATATTTCTCATTATATGTCCTATTTGAAACGTAGGACGCTAGAATTTACAAGTATTTATACATTAAAGAGTATTCCTCTATTCTCAGAAAGGTAATAGTCTGTATTCGCAAACAATAACAAATTCAAGGAAGTATTTTTTACATGTCACGGCAGATGATATAAGCTTACTTCTGAGCTCTTCCTTTACTTTGAGAGCTTTTATACTTCTTTCTTGTATTAAACTCTGCCTCAAGCACATAAGTATAATGGAAGCAAAGAGTATATTTGGAAATTCTGACTTAGGCAACATTACGAACAGTTCGATTCCTGATTTTGCTAGAATCTGAGTGGTGTGCTGTTCTGTAGATTTATTAATTCAAGCTATAAATTTTCAGGATTTTCTATCGGCGTAAGCCATAAAGATTTCAGAAAAAAATTAGATTCCTTGTCAATTGTCACAAACTTCTACAAACTTAGCAGTGAATTCTGCTGTAGGTCTTGAAGTAGGGTCTTATATTTGATAAGAAGACTTTCTTATCACTCTTCAAGATGGTTTATAGTCAAAGAAAATGAAATTGTCTATGTTCTACATGATACTGCCACATTTCAAATTTATCCATAAATGTTCTTAGCTAGTCGATTATATGTCGTGCAATTCTGTAACTCGCACGCACAACGTGCTAATGATATTTGATATCAGTCTCACCTTGTTGATATCCCATTTTTAACTTTAGCTGTTCTAAAGCAGATGCAGACAATATTTCTTTTCTAAAACCTTCACTGTCTATTTGTAACATAAAATGTCATGCGTAAGAAAGTGTAATAGAATACAAGCTTTACCTCTCTTCTTAATAAAAAAAATATCTTTTTACTCGTAACTAAAGGCAAATGATCTGGGAATTATATTGTTTTTCACTTAAAACGAGCCGCCACTTACTGCAGACGCGATCGAACTTGTGTCTTGAAAGAACCGCACACAGACAGTACAGAGTCCGTTGTACCTGCAATGAGATTGTGTTGACACTTTGAGAGCACGAGTTGCCCACCCATGGGCATGGAGGTAGAGCTACGTACATGTTTTCATTTTCTTGGCGCTAGAAATGGCATGTATTTATTAATGTTATGTTTTATTTAACGACGCTCGCAACTGCCGAGGTTATATCAGCGTCGCCGGTGTGCCGGAATTTTGTCCCGCAGGAGTTTTTTTTTTACATTCCAGTAAACCTACTGACATGAGCCTGTCGCATTTAAGCACACTTAAATGCCATCGACCTGGTCCGGGTTAAAATCCGCAACCTCGGGCATAGAAGGCCAGCGCCAACCATGCCGACTTTGGCGCTAGAATGGTGTAGCGTAGTCAACACCTCATTTCGAACGGAGTGAAAAATGTATAGAGTTATTTAAAAGTCATGAAAGAATACTTTTTCACAAAAAATTGTCTTTCAATTGTTTCACTATTCTTGCCATGGAAAATGAAATAAAAAACAGCAATTCAACCTGTTTTGGAATGAGTTAATGTGTGCTTTCTTGCAGTCTCATACCAGAATATAATGTTTTTCCTCTAATAATATGAATTGACCTTATTTAGTGTTTTTAGTAGGTAATTTTACGACGCTTTATCAACATTAGGTTCTTTAGCGTCTGAATGAGATGAAAGTGATAATGCTGGTGAAATGAGTCCGGGGTCCAGTACCGAAAGTTACCCAGCATTTGCTCATATTGGGTTGAGGGAAAGCCCGAAAAAATCTCAACCAGGTAACTTGCCCCGACTGGGAATCGAACCCGTGCCACCTGGTTTAGCGGCCAGACGCGCTAACCGTTACTCCACATGTGTGGACTATTTAGTGTTATTATGAATATAATGATTTAATGATTTATTTAATCTGGTAGAGCTAAGGCCAGGAGGCCTTCTCTTCTGCCCAGCCAATCTCTAAGGGTGCTATTCATAGACATTTCGCAGCACGCGCCACGAGCGTACTAAGCTAGCCCCGGCTATCCACTGGTTACTAGTACAGAATTCAAATCATATCCTATCGCTAACACTGGTTTATGAATACGAAAAACGCTGATCATCCACCGAAATCCCGATCTAAAAGTGTCTATGAATACGGCTCTAAGGGACTTACTAATAAATCTTGTATAATTTTGACACGAGACTTCTACAGAGTTGGGACAGAAAACGTTACTCTGAACCATGTATAAGCAGTGTGTAAAGGGAAACTGATAGGTGGAACTTAAACTGAGAGGTATCGGAACTGGAATCCGGTATGGCTTAGTGGATAAAGCGTCAGCACATAGAGCTGGAAACCCGGGTTCGAGTCCCGGTGCCGGAGAGAATTTTTCTCCGCTCCACCCATCCTCCATCAAATGGTAATGCAGAATTCCTGCTCGGAAATATCATACATACTTCGGTACATCACAATAATTCAATCACTATTGTGGCGAAATGAGTTTATTCGAGTTTCATGGACTGTTGATATAGGGCTATCATTCCATGCAGAAACCACTTATGTCAATGTAGCGGTCTCACATTTGGAGACCTGTGAATCCTGGAAGCGCGCAGACACAACTCATGTCAAAGACATGTGCCGACACACTGCTTCCGATTCTAGACGGCAGACATCTACGACACAAGG
Organism: Periplaneta americana; assembly: GCF_040183065.1. NCBI lineage: Eukaryota > Metazoa > Arthropoda > Insecta > Blattodea > Blattidae > Periplaneta > Periplaneta americana. The sequence continues at coordinate 26,755,196 of NC_091124.1, read as the reverse complement.
ATACAAAAATTGATCCCACTGAATGACAAATGTCTCAATTCTGGTGATGAATACGTTGAAAAATAACTCAACAATTCCTATATCTGTTCCAATAAAACTCTCCATTAAATTCTGTTCTCTTTCTGTAAACGGCCCCAGGGAAACTTATTTTCTACGGCCTTCGTAATTGCGCTCGAGTGGCCAAAATTTGTGTAAGCATTTCTTTTGACATTATTAAAATGATGGAAGAAAAAGAATAATTTTTTTATCTGTCCCCATGAGAATGTTTGCTTGTAAGTACAAAGGAGAATACCATATTTCCTTCTTCATTGGCATATCCAGACAAAATCATGCCAATTCAAAGAGAGAAGCTTGATGATATACGCAAACTAATGCGTTACATACCACATGAATATCAAGAATTTTACAATAATATTCTTCAGTGGTCTATTGTGGAAAAATAAGTTCATTTATATGCTGAACTTATGTACAGGGACATCATTTTATTTTTACTTCAATTTTTATTGTACCTGAGTTTTGGAAGGAACTTCACTCCCACCCCTTCTACTAGTAAACTTCCAACCGTTCACGACACAGAGCCGAGGGCGCGTAAGCAGTACTGAGTTACTGAGTATAGTACGTTTCAGAAATATGTTCGCGTTTTCCAGTGACGAAAGAGCTTTCAATATTGAATCATATTTTCGTACGGGTACTGTCGTCCGTTTCCCTATGTCGCATCCCGGTTTCCCCCACCTGCTTCTGTTCGCCCTTTTGTAAAGTCTAGTAGCTGGGCTATCTTAGCTCTTTTCTGAAAACATTAATTTCTGTTAGGAATTGGACGTCTACGTAATATTATTCAAGTGTTTAAAATAACTTAAATAAAAGGGCCTCCTTAAGTAATTAACTGTCACGTGATTTCCCCCCCCCTTTCTACAACCCTGCGACAAAACCACTTGAACGGACAGTAGATAGCATTTCTGAGTGATTTTATCTTTTCGGGTCGGGCAGAAGTGAAGATTGAATTTACAGTACGTAAGGTAATCTTTTATAGAGTAGGTAAAGAATTATTTCAACATGAGTTACTCGTACGAAGGACGAAACTGGTAATTGGAATTAGGTACAATAGTCTATAGTGCGATAATATGGACAAAAGAACTGAAGCCTGTATCGAAATGAACGGTCACCATTTTCTAAAATGTGTTTAAATATCCATATTATGATTATTTTTCAATTTAACTTCATTCTCTATATAGTACGCTAATGTGCTGTAACAGTACAATATACACTGCATAATTAATACTTCCGAATGGATAGCTCAATTCGTGTGTAAAACACTAAGTGTTAATACAGTACTGTATTTTGATTAAACAAAAACCTAATGAAAATTATCAAACTCAAAATTGCGATATTTCCTAGTTTACATAAATGGATGAACTACTTTTCTTCCGTCCTATACCTAGTAAAGTGATTTGTATTTTACGCCAGTATCATCGAACTCCGTCGTGGAAAGGGTAGCAAACGGTGTTTCCTGTTTCAATCGTTAATAGAAAGGTATAGCCAGGTTAATATTAAAAATGTTAGTAAAATAAAATGATGTCCCTGTATTAAGTACACAGTAGGCCTATGCATATATTATATTCCTAATTTGACAGATAAATTTTAATTGAACTGAAATTAATATACTACAATTTTGATTCCTTGCAGAAACAGCACATGCCAAGCTAATGTATTGATTTATTTCATTAACAATTCATTAGATTTCAATAAATTTGGTATAAAACGACACATCTATTAGGCTTCTGTCTGAAGAAGCCAGTACTATAACCAATGATGTGGTCTACCACCAGTAATACCGTTTTTTGTGTCTACTGAAAAATTTAGTTTTCATGACATTTGCTCTTTCTGCAATCCCCGATTCAATTGTATAAATGAAGTTAACATAAAAAAAACCTCTCTCCATTTAAAGCGTGTATAAATAAACTTAAAAGGAAATGCCTCTCTCTATTTAAAAGTTCGCCCATCAATAACTTCCCAACCGTTACATTTCTGACATACGTAGATATATAGGCCATAGGTTAGATCGATGTACGTTAACCTAAACTGCATTATCCTGAGTACTGGGTGTTCATTTCAAAGTGTGTCATGACGTCACTGTTGTTGGGTCACCGATTTGAAGCGAGTTTCAGCTTATATGTTAGAGAAGTTGTCTATTATTTAAGGCGTTCTTCAATCTGAACTTGAGAACGTGTACGGTATAACTTGAATGTCGTAGCAACAGATGGCGGTCTGTACGGTCTGTGTGCTACCATAACCTCTTTCGAACTGTGTTTTGCGCCGGCAAGTCGTACGCAGGGTATTTGTTATCATCGGTTGCGTACGGTAACATTCCACAACACAAATCAAATGCTCCGTGTCCATGTTGACCGTCGAAGTTAATGTCAACAAATACGTAAGTAATCGTCTTAACCCTCTCCCCCATATCCTCACAGTAAGAAAAAAAACTCACTTCAGTACGTGTTTCCAAACAGTTCACATTCTTGCCACTACTGGCGTTACCGTACGTATCGGTAAGTAATCTTCAGAATGAACGCCGTACTTGCTAGGCAACTTCTCTCGCATTTAGGTAATACGCCTTTGCGGAAGTGTAGGAAAATTGAATTCCCTAGGCTCATCGGATAGCCACATGACGACATACAGCGAGCCATGACACATTTTGAGTTGAACACCCAGTATTTTACGTTCATCGTGAAACATTCTGTATATATAACTGGAAATAATTAATAATTTTCCATTCAACATGGAATTAAGTAAATATTAAGATACAGTTTTGTATATCGCTATTCTAAAAAGCATTTATCTAGCTTCGTTTGCAGTTGCATTGTTCCAGCTTTGTTTTGAATGCCACAGCACAATCTGTACTGAGAGACCCAACCTCTAACCACGCATTGTATTGCATCATGAGCAACGTCACACCATTAGCACCGCGCCACATATCGGCTGCGGTCCGTGTTAGGGAGTAATTTAGAGACGGCATTAACTGCTATGGCAATGTGTGCAATATCACTAGTGCCCTTTATTTATTATGTAACGCACTGTTGGCTTCATCAGGACCCAGTGGCGCTCCAAAGCTATCGATAGACTGCAACATCGATACACATTTGTTGCAGAATTATCGATAAAACACTTAGATTCTGCGTGCAGATAATTTATGCGAGCATTATGTTCAATGGTAACAATATGAACCAGGGAAATTATTGTTGAATTGTTGTATGAGATTTTACTGAAAATGTTTAAAAGTAAGTTTGTTACATGAAGCACAATATTGTAGTTTTTATTTTCCTTATATTACAATTTGATTAAAGCTAACTGTAGTACAAGAATGCGCCCTAATAATAATAATAATAATAATAATAATAATAATAATAATAATAATAATAATAATAATAATAATAAAAGAGTAGTTTATTTATTTATTTATTTATTTATTTATTTTATTATTTCATTATAATATTAATCTTATATCTTATATTTTGGAGCTTCGGTAACAAACATAAATGACACTCTAGAGGAAATTAAACACAGAATAAATATGGAAAATGCCTGTTATTATTCGGTTGAAAAGCTTTTGGCATCTAGTCTGCTGTCAAAAAATCTGAAAATTAGAATTTATAAAACAGTTATATTACCGGTTGTTCTGTATGGCTGTGAAACTTGGACTCTCACTTTGAGAGAGGAACAGAGATTCAGGGTGTTTGAGAATAAGGTTCTTAGGAAAATATTTGGGTCTGAAAGGGATGACGTTACAGGAGAATGGAGAAAGTTACACAACGCAGAGCTGCACGCATTGTATCCTTCACCTGACATAATTAGGAACATTAAATCCAGACGTTTGAGATGTGCAGGGCATGTAGCACGTATGGGCGAATCCAGAAATGCATATAGAGAGTTAGTTGGGAGTCCAGAGGGGAAAAGACCTTTGGGGAGGCCGAGACGTAGATGGGAAGATAATATTAAAATGGATTTGAGGGAGGTGGGATATGATGATAGAGAATGGATTGATCTTGCTCAGGATAGGGACCAATGGCGGGCTTATGTGAGGGCGGCAATGAACGTCTGGGTTCCTTAAAAACCGGTAAGTAAGTATTATAATATTAATGTGCTGGTCAACAGCCATAGGCCAATAATAGTCCACCACAAGTGATACAATAATAATACAGAATATCGTCGGTTTACGAGGAAAACTCATTAAGTAAAAAAGTATGCGTCTGTGAGAAAGGCGTAGGCTATATAATGTAACATAATATATATGTATAAAAATAGAATTGGAAAGTGAAACACACTTAAACACATACAACTTAATAAAAATAAATCATATTTTGAGGATTCAGTTTTGTCAACAATAATCTCACTAGAGGTTTTGATTTATCTAGAGAAAATCAAAACTCGAGTGGGATTTAATTGATTATTACACGATTAGAAGAAAGTAATAATAATAATAATAATAATAATAATGGTTTATTTTAACTGGCAGAGTTAAGGCCATTCGGCCTTCTCTTCCACTCAACCAGTATGATGGAAAATTACTACAATGCTTTGAATATAACATAATTAATACAATACAATACTGTACAATACAATTTAAAGCAATACAATACTACAATACAAGACAATATAATACATAATTAATATAATACAATGACAATTCTTTTATCTTCACAACACCAATAAAATAATTATGTAATAATAAAGTACATGAAGATTAGAAAAAATAAAGTAGCTACTCTAATACAATAAAATATTAATTGACTTACTGAAATTCTGTTTCACTAATGTTAGCTTCACCAAAACGTTTGAACGGAGCCGCCATTTTCAGTCGACTGTCTATGCTGTAAACAAATGACGATCGTAAAGCACGTTTTATAGTACCGTAAAGAATTTGCAATTTGAAACATTGGCAAACAAAAAAACAAATGGTAGGGAGGTGATAAAAACAGAAGAAAGTATATAAAGATTAGAAGAAATAAAGTACCGTACTCTAATACAGTAAAATAGATATTAATTGACTTATTAAAATTCTATTTCACTAATGTTACCTTGAACGGAGCCGCCATTTTCAGTCGACTATCTATGCGGGAAACAAATTACGATCGTAAAGCATGTTTGAAATGTTGGCAAACAAAGAAATAAATACTAGGGTAGTGATAAAACAAACAAAAGCGATAAAATTGTGCGATAAGCAACCATGATTGGTTTCAAGACGTCCTTTCGTGCCGTTTTATTGGTCAAAAGTAGTGTGATGTAGTAAAAATGTAACAATCAGAAGACAAACATCTTTATCTCACAATTAATAATTCTGATTTAAAGTTTTTTGCTTGTAAATCCGCGATATGCATAGTTAAAATTTAAATATAATAGAAAAGTGCAATAATAATAATATAAAATTTAAAATAATTAAATTAAAATTGTAATGTAAAATAATGAATGCATAAAAACTAAAAATAAAACTATCTTAAAACGAAGAATTTTATTTTTCTCTAATATAATTATGATACATTATACTATGAGAATACTAGAGATGATACAATGAAAATTAAGTATAATTTAAAAAAATATATAGAAATTATAAATCATTGCCTAGAGCAAACTAAGTCTATGCATTTAAAGGATCAAATTCTCACTCGCGCATGTTGGCATTTTTAATGCATCTGGAGACTGGTGAAAGAAATTGTGAATTTAAATTAGACCCATAGAAAAGTTTGTGACTTCTCATATCTTTCGTCGGAATACGTAAGGAGTTTAAGGAGTTACCTTTGAAGACATTACAAAAGAACAAATAATCGAGCTCATGGCGTCTAGCATATACGTTTCGACAGTTAAAGTATTCGCATTTTCTCTCATAAATATATCGGGAATTAATGGGCAGAATTCTGAATAAACATAAAAATATAAATTTTCTTTCTATATTTTCTAATTTAACCAAATCAGTAGTTGTAATCGAGTTCCAAGCTACAGATGCATATTCGAGTCTCGATCGCAGCAATGTGTAGACCTCGTAGAGTATTAAAAGAGAATCAGGTGTGGAAAAAGAATAAATTATTCCCAACGTTCTGATTGCATGATTGTAAATGTAATCAACATCGCTATGAAAATACACAATCAGTTCTGTTTATTAAAATTTATTTAGATATTAATTAAATTTCAGTGAAAATGTTTTTCTAGGAAAGTTATTACATTAGTTTTGCAAATGTTAATTTTCATATCATTGTCTTCCTAACATTTTACAGCTGAGTTAATGTAACCTTGAAGGGATGATGATGATGATGATGATAATAATAATAATAATAGTAATAATAATAATAATAATAATAACAATAATAATTATAATGACTATTACACTTTTACTACGTCACACTACTTTCGACCAATAAAACGGTACGAAAGGACGTCTTTCAACCAATCATGGCCGCTTATCGCACAATTTTATCGCGTCCCTAGCATTTGTTTAATTTTATCGCATCCCTAGCATTTGTTTATTTTTATCACTACCCTAGCATTTGTTTCTTTGTTTGCCAACATTTCAAACTGCACTGGTCTGGGCGTCAAAAAACAGAAAATTACAAACCACTCCAGTCGATGCACATCACTTTCAAATATGACTCGCATTTTGGCATTCAACAACAAGAATTAATAAAGATCACTGGTCATATATGAAGAGCACTATTCGGAAATCCTGAATGAGTTGAGGGATACACCATGTACACCAACGAGTTCACTTCTTTTACGCACACGTCCAATATAACATCAACTAAAACACCAAAACATTCTAATTTGAAAATTGTACTTTCAATAATTTTTTCTTTTAAAATTATCCATGTTTATTTTTATTTCATCATCGTTAATTAAAACGTTTCTTGTTTATTTCATCATCCCTAATTAAAACTTTTCTAACACTCGTTTATATTATTTAGGTTATGTTATAGCTTCTGCCATATGATTTTATGAATAGTCACGTAACAGGGATTGTTTAATACTAAGATTTATTGAAAATCATCTGTCAAGTGACGTTGATTACTGGGATCCGGATGATTGAAGTGGAATGCAAATGTTTTAATAAAAATGAAACTGAATCAACAAAGCCTTCTTGACTAGTAACAGTCCACAGAGTTCAATGGGGCACACCTGATACCGGTAACAAGAAAACATCATCATAAAACACTACTGCCATCTAGCGTAATGTTGAGATGGTACAATAATACATTTGAAGACAGTTGTATTTTCGTAAGCCAATTAATAGTTTATTGTACACTTTGTTACTTCTATATATATATATATATATATATATATATATATATATATATATATATATATCCTACTTTCTTCTAATCGTGTAATAGTCAATTAAATCCCACTCGAGTTTTGATTTTCTCTAGATAAATCAAAACCTCTAGTGAGATTACTGTTGATAAAACGGATAGACACCGACGGAAAACTTGTATGAGGGCAGCAATGAAATTCCGAGTTTTCTGAAAGTCATTTGTAAGTAACTATGTAAGTAAATAATAATAATAATAATAATAGTAATAATAATAATAATATATTCAAATAAAAATAATAATTTATTCAAATAAAAATATACACATGAAAATACAGTGAATACAGAATGATCATTTCTCGTGTTTTCGAGTCAGTCTAATAGATGCGAATATTTACGAAGGTTACAAGAATCAATAGATTTATCTACAGTGTTTGTAGTCTTATTGTACATATTCAATTACTAAAACAATTATTAAGGTAACTTTTTGACTCTTCCTCGTATGTTACATATGCCCTATATTTTTTTTCTAAATTTTGTACTTTTATCACATCTGAGAAAAGTGCACCCAAAATAATTTGAGGAATTTAACATTGCTAGATATGGAAACTTTGACTTCATTTTACTGCACTTTCTTATTTTTTTGACTTCTCAGAAAGTATTGTATCCAGAAGGCTGAAATTAATATATAATATCAATGTGATAGTATTTTACACAGTAGGCTAAAAAAATTAAGATTATTTCTATCTTCAGCAAAAATAAAAATAATTTGCAGTAATTCTTAATGCAAAAACATATTATCAATAATTTTTTTTTGCCAACTGCTTAGTGTAATTTTAATAGTACATTATGCAACGAGCCTATAATGGTAGTAATTAAGACGCGAGTATGTTTATGAAACGAGCGCAAGCTCGTTTCATAATTTTCATACGAATGTCTTAATTACCATTATAGGCAAGCTTCATACCACTTTTTATGCTCAACCATATTTCTAACTTGAAATTATTCATAAGTATTCATGTTATTCTTATCTGACTGGGGAACGGAACTGACCGTGTGCAATATCTCGTAAATTGTGAGATGTGCGCAGACGCGAAAGTATTGATTTTTTCCGAGGAACAAATGTCATTGACCTTGTTATAATCTAGAGAGTAAAATGAACATTAATCTTGATATAACCTTGAAATTGATTTAGACATTGAAAAACGAGATGACAAATTGAATTTATTTGAATATTATTTACAATTAACGCTAATTATTATATTAACAGAATATAACCTTCTGCGACAGTATTGGATTTCCAGCCTCCGCTAGTTGTCTTTCGATTGCATATCCGAGAATAATCGATACTTGCGCTTTCATATTGCTACAATGGTGTTTTCTGATTGGTGGAACACCTGAATTTTAATGAATAGGTGTACTTTAATGAGGTCCATTAAAGGGCTGCTACCAGGTGTATAATTACTACATTTCGGCATGGTCGAGCATAAATTTATTTAACCTCGTGTATACATTAAAGTATGTTACATAATGCTCTATTTTTTCTACAATTTGTGTATTTTATAACGTCTGAGAAAAGTGCACCTAAATTTGAGGAATTTAACGTTGTAAGATATGGAAGTACAGCTCCGCTTAAGATAAAGAGAACGAAATATTTGAATGTTTAGATGAAGATACGATGTTTACAGTTACAAATTTTATGTCCACTATTGCTAGCGACACTTGTGCAAAGTCTTTTATATTTACCGATATAAGAAGCCAACTCACAGTATAGGGTACTACCTATGCTCTCGATAATTGTCTTTTTATAGCTATAACACGGTAAGCAGATAACACTTTTACGATCCTAAGAGACAAGTGGTCTGTTCGGAACGCAACCCGCAATACATACAAGATGTGAGGGCTAGCGTTTGCGTATCGTTCGGGGACGGTCGTAGGTTTTATAGCGGAATTGCTGCAGGTCGATACAGCATATAACCTGGAGAGGAATGGTTGGGATCAGCAATAGCAGAAGAGGAGGATGTGCTTGAGGAATGACTTTTTCTACTTTGAAATAAGTGTTATGGGTTGAAGGGAGGTCGAGAGCAACATAAAACTTGACCAGACTTCTTGTTCCGTACACACGTGCGTGAGACGGTTTTGTTGTGTCTACAGCGACGAGAATCCCAGATCAGTCGCATAGCAACGAGAAATTGGATTGCCTCTCGCAGAACAATCAGCTGTTTCATCTACAGAATACTTGGGATCGGGCTGTTTAGTAGCTACACTTTTAGCATGGCTTCCGTTTCTAGGAAAGCGGAGATAGAAGTCTGCACGAAAAATAAAATAATGCTGTTTGTGTAAATAAGAGAACTTCAGAAATGTTTTCTGGTAATTTCCTAACGTTAAGACGACATGAAACTCAAAAGATTTCAGGAATGTTGAAACTGTCTTATAAATATAGGGCTATAATAGTTTAATACGAACAGTCTTACTAATAAACCGTGTATAGTTTTTATACGAGACTTATGCAGAGTTGAGGCAGAAAACGTTACTAATAAACCGTGAATAAGCTATGGACGTATAAACAGGCTGTAATTATACAATGGGAATTGCTTTGCAGTAGTTATATGCACGAAACCCCTTGTTTAAGCGTTGTATATAGGGAAAAAATGGCAGCCCCTCTAACAGCTGTTCGTATCGACTGTCATTTTATGATGATGTTTACCTTATAACCACAGAAAAACAAACCAAAGATCATAGAATTATTAGAATAATATTGCTGTAGCTTGTACTCTTTGACAAACTGTAGTGTGGTAATCGATTAGAGCCAGTTGTACTATCGATATTTAACATGCCACACTAGAGCGCTCTACCGGATGCAGTAGAGAACCTCAGATATTTTAATACCTTTCGTAACGAAGTAATGACGAAACTATGACGTAGCTGTGTAACAGTTATACTGTTATACACGACGTATGTAGTGATTATTAGTAAGGAATTTATACACGACTTATAAACGAGTTACTCATTGTATAAGTATAAGACAGTTAAACGTCTGTATATAGAGTTTTTATTAGTAAGACCGGAAGTAAATTAGAGTACGCATCTATAGTTTGGAACCCACGCTATCACTCGCACTCAGTCATTCTAGAGAGAGTACAGAATAAAATCCTAAAACTGCTATATATGAAAAAACATTCATGTTACAACATATTCTAATCTTATGAATCCGTGCTGGTTGAATTTAATGTAGCATTTCTCAGTAGTCTCAGGATAAGAGCACAAAAAATGTATTTGTTCAAAACCATAAATGGTTTAATAGACAACCCTGATTTCTACAGCTAATTAGTTTCAATATTGGTAAATCAAATTTGAGAAAGCGATCTCTCTTTTATTTACATACATCAAAAACACAATCTCATAAAATGTCTCCACTTTTATTAATGCTTCGAACATACAATCATCTATCAAATAAATAGGATTTAGATTTCTCGTTATTGTACAATATGTACAAGAAAAAGTTATATACAGCAATGGTTTCATGATATGTTTGATTCTAGTTGCATGTTGGTTGTAGTTGTAGTCAGGTATCATGCTGGTTGGAGCACGTGTTCTGTAGTGGTGAATTTCTTAAATAAATAAATTAAGCCTATTAATCCTATTATATAATACTGTATACTGAATTTATTAACATAGTGTTATATTTACTCTGTAATTTGCAAATTATAGCTACATTTTACATTTTTGGCTATGATATCTATACTTAACTCTTTTTAATTATTTTTATTTGGTAATTTTTATTTATATCTGTATATGTGTCTTTTATTTAGATAGTATCTATTTGTTTTTTTTTTCATTTTTAATTTTTAATTTGTAATTACACTTGTATCTTGCATTTGTTTCCGTTTTATCTCTCTCTTCATGTTATATGCAATTCTGTGTGTTTTTTAAACAAATCTGTACTGTCTATTGTAATTGGGGCTTTGCCCTGTTATAGACATAAATAAATAAATAAATAAATAAATAAATAAATAAATAAATAAATAAATAAATAAATGAAAGAATAAATAAATGAATAAAAATCACTAAAAATCACATTTTAGTTGTTTAGACTTAAGACTTCAGCATTTTTAAAGGTTAAAAATACACAGCCTGATCCGTTGGGTATGGATAATATTAATTTATTATTATAAAGCTATTATGATAGTAGGAAAATTTCTTGCTGGTTATATTATGATTAAAAGATGGGAGTTTCCATGTATGACAATCAACAATGCATATTCTGAAAGAACAAACGAAAATCATAGATGATTAAAATGGCTACTACAAATCAACAGCGGGCACAATGTGTTCTTTGGTATGCTAAATTTGAGAGTGTTAAAAGAGTTCAAAGGGAATTTCGACGTGAGTATGGTGTGCATAATATACCTAAATACGATTCCATAATGTTATGGTATCGAACATTTGTAGAAATAGATTCTATGTTAAAAAAAAACATGCAGTATGTCGCAGGCGAAACCCAGTACGAGAAGCAGCTATCTCTTGACTCGGCCACCAAACTCCTCAGATCTAATATCTCCTGACTTCTTTGTGTAGGATTTTGTTAAAGACGTTGTCTATTCACAGAAACCCAGGAACATTGATGATCTGAATTTCAACAAAGAGCTAAAGTTTGAATTATTATTTTTATATTTTTATTTATTTATTTGTTAGAACTTGAAATGTTTTATTTTACTGCATTTTAAGTAATGATTTTGAGATGTTCATTGTTATATAATATATGGTATTCTAATATTTAAATTTCAAGAATGAACTGAAATTATTTCCGATTTTTGTTATAGTCGTTGTTTTTAAATGTATTTTCCACCATGTCAATACTATAGGTATAGCATTGAGGCATTTGTCTTGAAATGGAAGGAAGGCAAATTTAAATTCACTATATATGTACCATACATGTTACTTCATAGTATCAACAATAACATACTTACTTACTTACTTACAAATGGCTTTTAAGGAACCCGAAGGTTCATTGCCGCCCTCACATAAGCCCGCCAGCGGTCCCTATCCTGTGCAAGATTAATCCAGTCTCTATCATCATACCCCACCTCCCTCAAATCCATTTTAATATTATCCTCCCATCTACGTCTCGGCCTCCCTAAAGGTATTTTTCCCTCCGGTCTCCCAACTAACACTCTATATGCATTTCTGGATTCGCCCATACGTGCTACATGCCCTGCCCATCTCAAACGTCTGGATTTAATGTTCCTAATTATGTCAGATGAAGAATACAATGCGTGCAGTTCTGTGTTGTGTAAGCAATAACATATCTGAAGTTAATTAATTTTGATATACGTTTTCAGCAAAACAGAACAGGAATTTTAATTGCCCTGTATTTAAAACGTTTTCAGCAAAACAGAACAGGAATTTTAATTGCCCTGTATTTAAAAAAATTGGATGATTATTTTATATTTTTACATTTTTTGTAAGACTATAGTCAATAACACAAAAATTGTTTATATTTCAAATGCTTAACGAAGATCTGTATATCATTTTGATGGGGGTAATTGTATTACCTCTCTTAATAGCAATAAGTTGTAAAAACCTTGATAGCGGGAAGATCAATGAAAAAAAAATGTTATAAATTATTTTTTTTTGCCAACCGCTCACTGGAATTTTAAATTTGTTTAACCGTTGTATACAAAAAGGTATGTTACATATGCCTCATTTTTTTGTACATTTGTATCTTTTATAACTTTTGAGAAAAGTGCACACAAAGTTGAGGAATTTAAAATTGTAAGATGTGGAAGTACAGACTCTCCTTAACACACTGTGAAGCACTTTAATAAATACAAGTGTTATATCTAAATACTGGGAAGCAAAAGAAAAAAATAACTCAATTGTTAAATCAAGAATATTAGATACTTAACCTACGCTACATTTTGTGACTAACGCGTGTTAGTAAATACAACATGTTGTTCCACGTTAAAAGTGAATATTATATTAAATGTGTTCAAGAAGCTAGCGCATCTGTCTTGTAATGTAAATACATACATTTTACTACCTTGGTTTTAATTCTTGTATGAATGTCTTCATTAAACTACAGGCAGCCATAATCTTCGGGAGCAATAAAGAAGACTTGTAGTAATATCGTGTTCAAGAGAATCAACCACAACGGTGCCTCAATATGAAACAATTGCCTGGTACACGGCCCACTTATAAGTCTTCCAGGCCACATGTAGGTCACCCCATAAAGTGTAGTTAACTACCCTTCAGTGCCATCTCCACAACCCTTTTTTACAGTAATTTCGTATATTATGAGCCCAACTGTAGTAAACTGGTGTGAAGACGTAATAAAAACTGATGTCATCTTAAGGTTACTATTTTTGTAGCCTTTACTATATTTATTTGAAATCCTATCTAAGAATGACACACTATGATGGTTGAGGTTGTAAAATGGAGTTACTGTTTCTAGAAGTAAAAGAAAATGTTAAGACTTGTGTGTGTATGTGTATATAAAGATGTTTTATTACTATTATTTTCGTTGCATTAGATAAGAAAGCGACTTAAAATTTTAGGACATAAAATTTTTCATTGAATCATATCGCGGTGCTGTAATATCACATTAAGTTGCCTTTTATATCGAAAACGTGACGTACCGTGCATCAAAACAGTTTTCATTAATCGCAAAATGTATTGCTCAGCTTCCATTAAGCTGTACTCTTATATTTTCTCAGTACAAGAAGTATGGTGGGAGCATTGTGGTTCTCTAATGTACTGATTACGATAATTCCAGACAATTAGGGCTTACACAGTTTCAGGCTAGCTGATGCCGAAAATATTCATGTCATATACATATAGCTCAACTGATGAATGATCGTTTGCGATTGTAAATTTAATAATCTGATTGGCTATGTATTGTATACTTTTAGTAGAGCCATCGATGTAGCTCAGTCGGCAGACTCGCTGGGCTGCTGATCCGGAGCTGCGTTCGGGCTTGGGTTGGATTCCCCTTTGAATGGTTTCTTCTGAGGTTTTCCCCAGCCGTGGGACTGAAGCCGGATGATCTATGGCGAGTCCTCGGCATGAACCCCTTTGATTTGATTATCTGGTTGGGTAATCTTTTGGCGAATCCTCGGACCTCACCTCATCTCACTACATCTCGCCAAAATATTTAAAAAATTGCACAAAATTGTAAAAATTTTAGAAAATTACTAAATTGTAAAACTGTAAAAATTTGTAAAAATTGTAATTGTAATATTGTACAATTTTGACTTGTTCCACATCTTAAAGCTTCATTTCTCATGTAAGATCTATGGAATAAAATGAATGAATGAATGAACGAACGAACGAACGAATGAATGAATGAATGAACGAACGAACGAACGAACGAACGAACGAACGAATGAATGAATGAACGAATGAATGAATGAATGAACGAACGAACGAATGAACGAACGAACGAATGAATGAACGAACGAATGAACGAACGAACGAATGAACGAACGAACGAATGAACGAACGAACGAACGAATGAATGAACGAACGAACGAACGAACGAATGAATGAATGAACGAATGAACGAACGAATGAACGAACGAACGAACGAATGAACGAACGAATGAATGAACGAACGAACGAATGAATGAACGAACGAACGAACGAACGAACGAATGAATGAACGAACGAACGAACGAACGAATGCTGACTTTCTCTCTCCATTTGCCCTTCCATCCGTCTGTATACTCTCACTATGACATTACTGATATTGAAATACGTTATCAGAAGAGGTCGAAACCCAACTTTCTTGTGGATTATTGTTCGACACCCATATGGGGATTGTCAGAGGAACACGAAAGGACAACTAAACGGATTAAAATGAAATATATCTGTCTAAGATTTGGTCTCGTATACGAACTGAAAATTACATCCAGTTATGTTGTTTCTCTTTTTTTTCTTTTTGGTAACATTTAAAAGTATTAATAATGGCAAATTATAATTATATAAATTGCATTTAAGGGTAATGGGTAGTGAAGCCTGTACGATCAAGAATTTTCAGTACAAAAGTTTAGTTCAGTATATCTAGCTTTTAGTGCTCAGAGTAGAATAAAAATGTCCATACTTATATAATCAATCTTTCTGAATTCAGTGGTATAAAAAATAACTAATTATTTTCGTATCTAATTGTAAAAGAAAGCCCCTAACTTATAACCTGTTTTCCCACGTTGCTAAGTGTACCTCATTCTTCAGGTGCACATTACTTGCTACAATCTTCACTCATATGCCTTGTATTTTTTTAAGATATCTAGTAATGTATATTGTAAATTCTAAAGCAAAATTTAGTTAAATATTTCTCCCCTAGTGAAACAGAAAAAAATATAACTTTTTAATCATTTTTTGGAATTTTTTTTCATGCATATATATTTTTTTCTTGTGTTATGTGTGTGATATTCTTAAATTCGTAGGTCTACTATGTAGAACATAGACTGCAGGAAACACTGTAAATATTTCATGTAAATTGATTCAGTAGTTTCAAAGAAAAATGAACTTAAGTTTGAAAAATATCACTTATGGAAAACTTCATTTAAAAAAGGATGTATGAATTACATGCACCGCCAAATTTAAAGAGGCCATTTAAAGGGCTTTTCTGCAGAAATACCCCCTCAATATTTATATTGTTTTAAAAGGCAAGTTTTGTACTTTTTATAACACAAAATAAAAAACCGGATTTTTGACCCTTAATCACTACCTGGTTCCCTTAAAAAGATATTTTATTCCACCACTGTGAAGTAGCGGTTAGCAAATCTGATCGTAAAACGAGGGGACCCGGGTTCAAATCCTGGTTTGGACAAGTTGGATTGGGGTTTTCCCCGAGGTATTCCCTCAACTAATTGAAGCAAAATTGCTGGGTAACTTTTGGCGTTGGATCTCGGTCTCATTTCGCCATCATTAGTTCACACATCATCATCATCATCATCATCATCCATAGCATAAGACTGGTTAAGTTCACGATGCGACGTGCGGTAGATTTACTTGTACAATAGCATAAAGCTTGCAAGGGTGCCTTGCAAGTGTTGGGGCTATATTTGAGTTCAACAGACAGACAAAGATACAAATTGAATCGATTATTATTGAAAGGCCACATGTCCACTTTTTTGACAAACTGAGTTATGACCACCATCATATTCTTCTTAGCGTAGCGTACCGTTTGCTGAAGAAAAGGCGCAAGTATGTGCACTCTACCCGTGTTACAGTGTAAAGAAGTTTCCGTTTAGTATTGAAAGAGCATATGTCCAGGACATGTGACCTATCAATAACAAACTCTCTTCTTTTCCTATCAATCTTTGCATGATGTACAATATAAAATCTCAGGATTCCATTCTTTGTTTACAACAGTTACAAAATGGCGAGTAGTTGAATCATTACGAAAAGGAGTGCCTAAAGATCAGAAAATATACTTTCAAATTTCACAGTATTCAGTGATGGTTTTCGATGTTAAGTCCCCGGGTACAGTGGTTGCATATGAATATATTGATGGAGTAATGACACACAAATTCAAGTTACTGCATAGAACTAATGCGATATATCCTAATGATTTGAAACTACTTTAAAGTAAATCATATTATGGAAAAGTTCCAATATATAAGAAAAAAGTTGAAGATGTCAGCAAAAGCATGCAGTATATACTTCCCGAATATCTTCAATTTTTTTTCTGAAGAAATTCTCCAGTAGCCGATAGAAGAAGTGTTTAATGGAGAAACTTAAAAGCTTTTATGCTTTTAAATTGCTTTATTTCAGAAATAAGATATAGTGTCTTAGCAAAATAATGTTCTTAACAGTTAAATTCTTAAGTATTTGTTAGTCAGTAATAGTTAAGACGTATTTTAGAATATAAAGAATAATTTCATTATATTTTACTTACTGTTTATTATTAAAAGGGCACAAGCCCATCATAAATATTATTTTATTACAGTTAAGTTTTAATTATGTTGCCATTACTTTATGCACGTAAATGTAATTTTGCACCTTTGTCGTCAAATAAAAAAATATCTGATTTCACTACAATGTACCATTTGCAAAATAGTTTTTTGCTTCTCCTGTAAAATTGACAAAAGTGGACATGTGACCTTTCAACAATAATTGGTTCAATTAATAGTTTTGACAGAAGTTTCACCTCCAGGGAAAATATTTAAATCGTCGACTCAATTGTTTAACTGGTCTTCCTCATAGTCTTATGTTCAAATATTTATTTTGATATTGGTATTGATGACTACAAAACAGGACAGGATCATTCCTGTGTACTCCAGTTTAGCAGAGTAATTTGAATAGCCACCTGTGAATTCATTTCACTATTAAATGGTATGACTAGAGTAGACAGTGATATTTTATCAACAGTAATCTCACTAGAGGTTTTGATTTATTTAGAGAAAATCAAAACTCGAGTGGGATTTAATTTACTATTACACGATTAGAAGAAAGTATATAAAGATTAGAAGTAACGAAGTACTCCAATACAATAAAATATTAATTGACTTACGAAAATACAACTGTCTTCAAATGTATTATTGTACCATCTCAACATTACAAATATTACGCTAGATGCATGCTAGATGGCAGTAGTGAGTTATGATTACTAGCAATGCCTTCTCGTCGAGAAGTTCTCGATCTATATCACGATGGCAGTGTTACTAGTCAAGAAGGCTTTGTTGATTCAGTTTCATTTTTATTAAAACAGTTGCATTCCACTTCAATTATCCGAATCCCAGTAATCAACGTCACTTGACAGATGATTTTCAATAAATCTTAGTATTAAACAATCTCTGATATGTGACTATCCATAATATCATATAGCAGAAGCTATAACATAACCTAAATAATATATACAGGTGTTAGAAAAGTTTTAATTAACGACGTTGACATAAAAAATAAACATGAATAATTTTAAAAGGAATAATTATTGAATGTACAATTTTCAAATTTGAATGTGGTTGGTGGTTCAATTGATGTTATATTGGAAGTGTGCGTAATAGAAGTGGAACTCGTTGATGTAGGCCTACATGGTGTATTCAAGTTATTCAGGATTTCCGAATGGTGCTCTTCATTTATTTGTAAATAGGATTTCAGAAGATCCATAGGTATGATCAGTGATTTTTATTAATTCTTGTTCTTGAATGCCAATGCGAGTCTTATTTGAAACTGCTGTGCATCGACTGGAGGGGTTTGTAATTTTCTATTTTTTTTTTTTTTTTTTGACGTCCAGACCAGCGCAGTTTCAAATGTTGGCAAACAAAGAAACAAATGCTAGGGACGCGATAAAATTTAACAAATGCTAGGGACGCGATAAAATTGTGCCATAAGCAGCATGATTGGTTGAAATACGTCCTTTCGTACCGTTTTATTGGTCAAAAGTAGTATGACGTAGTAAAAGTGTAATAGTCAAACTAATCCGAATTGATTAGCCATATTCCACTAAATTAATTTATTCTGAATTTAATGTATTTAATATTGAACAAATTTACAAGTATACTCTGTTAAAATTTTATCATAAAATCGTAATAAATTTGTATTACAGACACACAATTATGACACAAGACGAAATATTAATTCAACATTAGTAGAACCTAAATGTCTCACATCTGCTGGTCTAAAGCATAGCATAAATTTTGGCCCTCGGTTGTACAATGCTTTAACTAAATTACACCCAGAACTTCTAACATGTAACCCACTAACATATAACAAGAAAATTAGAAACGTGTTAATATCTTCAATTTGATTAAATAAATTTATATCCTATGTGTATGAATTAATCAACCTATATTATATTTGTATTATATAATTTTGAAATATATATTAGTCCAACTTTTCACGTGCGATATTATTCTTCTCTAGTGCTAATATTATATTATATAATTCCATTGCCACTATAATTATATTTTAGTTCCTATTTTATTTTACTTATTTATTTATATTATTATTATTTTTTATTTAATATTATATCTGAACTGCGACCGAGCACGAGCGCTGCTCATTCGGTCTCAAATTTTGTTAATACTACTGTATCTTATTTTTATATTGCTTGTATTATTTTATTTGTATTTCTTTTTGTTTGTTTTGTAATTATATTTCTTTATTCTGTATATTTGAATTTAAATAAATAAATAAATAAATTTAAATTTAAATAAATTTAAAAAATATGTTTCAACTTTTAGTATATGGGGACTTACAGATAGAACCTACCATCACTCTAGCTTTGTTTAAGGGTAGGTATAACTAACAGCAGTAAAAGTTTGGAAATATTCAACATTTTTTTCTCCTTTACTGTATCTTGTACAATAATGAAAATTAGTTGTGTAAAACACTGTCCTTCTATATGAAACAAATATTTTTACGATTTAAAAAAATTATTTATATATTTTTTCAAAATTCAAAATGGCGGCAGTTCACTGTGCAGTAATGACGCGTTTCCCTCATAACTAAAAAACTATGCAACATTCTGTGATGAACTTTTTCTGTTTATTTATGCATGTCATATCTAAAATACGATGCAAAATCACTTTTCTACCTTTGATAGATTGTCTGAAAAAAAAATAAAGTCATTTAAAAATGGTCAAATATCAGTATTTTCTTCTAACACAAAATAAAAAAAATTATTATTTATTAACGAATTTACTTGAAAGAGCATGATATTGTAAACATGAGTAGCAGCAATAAAATAAAAGAGCGAGAAAGTGAAAACATTAACAAGTTCATGAGTTATGAAGGAAAAGCTTCATCACCGCACAGTGGACTGCCATCATTTTGAATTTTGAAATATATATGTATATTTTTTTTTCTTTTAAATTGTAAAAATATTTGTTTCATATAGCAGAAGGACAGTGTTTTACACATACCAATTTTCATTATTGTTCAAGATATAGTAATGGAGGAAAAAAATGTTAACTATTTCCAAAACTGTTACTGCTTTACAGCTGTAGCTAACCCCTTGAAGCAAATACGACTTCACCAGTATCAGGATTTGAACTTGCTTCCGCTCTCATCATAAGACAGTGAAGTGCAACTCAGCTACCAACAAGGGTAAATAATCGTCAAGAGCAGGAAAATAAAAAATAAAAAATTATGATGTGATTCAAATGGGATTATAAAAAATATTTGCATAAAAATTTAGTTTTGCTCGACAAATACTCATAAAAATCCACGTTGGGATAGTTTTAAGTTCATGACAGAGCCAATAAATTCAAGTTGTTATTGTAGGTAATACATGAAGTAATTCACTCTGCAGCATTTTTCGTTTATATAGCCTACATTTCATTGCGGGCGCCGAGTAAGTAGGTTATGGAAGGGTCATAGCGGCTTCGAAAGCAATGTTACACGAGTCATAAAGCCGGCTTAAATTTTTAATGTCTTCCAGTGTACAGTCTTTTCTCCTAAACTATTTTATAGCAGTTGCTAATATACAATATCTACGACCCAATTTCTCCGAGGAGTAACCATATGAAGAATAATTCCACTTCTTAAACAATCTCTGCCATTGTCACACATAGTTGATGTCTTGTAAGCATTCCATATTCACTGGAAGTGAGTGAGTGAGTAGGTGAGTGAGTGAGTGAGTGAGTGAGTGAGTGAGTGAGTAGGTGAGTGAGTGAATGAGTCAGTAGGTGAGTGAATGAGTGAGTAGGTCAGTGAGTGAGTGAGTGAACGAGTCAGTAGGTGAGTGAATGAGTGAGTAGGTCAGTGAGTGAGTAGGTCAGTGAGTGAGTGAATGAGTGAGTAGGTGAGTAAGTGAGTGAATGAGTAGGTGAGTGAGTAGGTCAGTGAGTGAGTGAATGAGTGAGTAGGTGAGTAAGTGAGTATGTGAGTGAGTGAGTAGGTCAATGAGTGAGTGAATGAGTAGGTGAGTGAGTGAGTAGGTCAGTGAGTGAGTGAATGAGTGAGTAGGTGAGTAAGTGAGTAGGTGAGTAAGTGAGTAGGTGAGTGAGTGAGTAGGTCAGTGAGTGAATGAATGAGTGAGTAGGTGAGTAAGTGAGTAGGTGAGTGAGTGAGTGAGTGAGTATGTGAGTGAGTTAGTAGGTCAATGAGTGGTTGAATGAATGAGTAGGTGAGTGAGTGAATGGGTGAGTGAGTAGGTGAGTGAGTGAGTAGGTCAATGAGTGAGTGAATGAGTAGGTGAGTGAGTGAGTGAGTAGGTCAGTGAGTGAGTGAATGAGTAGGTGAGTGAGTGAGTGAGTTGGTCAGTGAGTGAGTGAGTGAGTTGGTCAGTGAGTGAGTAAATGAGTGAGTAAGTGAGTAGGTGAGTGAGTGAGTGAGTAGGTCAATGAGTGGTTGAATGAATGAGTAGGTGAGTGAGTGAGTGAATGAGTAGGTGAGTGAGTGAGTTGGTCAGTGAGTGAGTGAATGAGTGAGTAGGTGAGTGAATGAGTGAGTAGGTGAGTAAGTGAGTAGGTGAGTAAGTAATTAGGTGAGTGAGTAGGTGAGTGAGTGAGTGAGTGATTGAGTGAGTAGGTGAGTAAGTGAGTAGGTGAGTGCGTGAGTAGGTGAGTGAGAAGGTGAGTGAGTGAGTAGGTCAATGAGTGAGTGAATGAGTGAGTGAGTAGGTGAGTAAGTGAGTAGGTGAGTGAGTGAGTGAATGAGTGAGTAAGTGAGTAGGTGAGTAGGTGAGTGAGTGAGTAGGTGAGTGAGTAAGTGAGTGAGTGAGTGAGTGAGTGAGTAAAGTGCATTTGTCATAAACACAAGATCCTTCGCAGGAGCCTGTACGCCCATTCGTCCTATGACTATGCACAGTTTAAATCTTAAAAGAAAGAAAGAAAAAATACTAATAATAATAAAACAGCAATAATTATTGTTATTGTTATCAATTATTATTATCACAAATATAACTGGAAGGGAAAAGGTGCGAGAGATGCAATTGGACTGCTACGAACAATTGGAGAAAGATACCAATTGGTGTGGATTGGAAAGAGAGAAGACTGTTCAGTAATCTTTGTATGAAACAAAGAGTCAAAGTCAAGATAGGAGAAGAATGTCAGGAGAAAGTGAAATTGGTACAGAAGTACGACAAGGAAGTCCTTTATCACCTACACTGTTCAACATCTACTTGGAGGATTTAGTAAAGAACTGTTTTCAGAACATGGGAGGAGTGACAGTAAGAGGAAGAAGAATAAAGTGTATAAGACTTGCTGATGATATGGCGTTGTTAGCAGAAGAGGAGATGATACTAAAGGATATGCTACTGGAGCTAAATGACAGCTGTGAGCAGTATGGGATGAAGATAAATACAAATAAGACGAAGACCATGGTAATAGGAAGAAAAATACAGAAGATAAACTTGAGAATTATAAATGAGGCAGTAGATCAGGTACTTTAGTTGTACTATAAGCAGCATGAGTTGCTGCCAAGAAGTCAAAAGGAGGATAGCAATGCCCAAGGAAGCTTTTAATAGGAAAAGAGCAGAAACATGGGCATTACGATGAAGTGAAGAGAAGTGAATAGAAGCATTTTAAATGTGGATATGGAGAAGAATGGAGCGTGTGAAGTGGACAGATAGAATAACAAAGGAAGCTGTGTTGGAAAGAGTGGGTGAAGAAAGAATGATGCTGAAACTGATCAGAAAGAGAAAAAGGAATTGGTTGGGTCAGTGACTGAGGAGAAACTGCCTACTGAAGGATGCACTGGAAGGAATGGTGAACGGGAGAGGAGTTCGGGGTAGAAGAAGATATCAAATGATAAACGATATTAAGACATATGGATGATATGAGGAGACAAAGAGGAAAGCAGAGAATAGGAAAGATTGGAGGAAGCTGGGTTTGCAGTGAGAGACCGGCCCTCCGGGAGAACACTAGATGAATGAATTACAACTAATCCAATTTCATACGAGGTTTCACACAAAAAAACAATAATAAAATAAATGTAAGATATAACAAAAACAGTGAATTATGTAAACATAAATAGTTCAATTCAAGTCTTTATGAAAATTGCAATAAACTATCCAAATAATAAATGTAAATGTAAAGCAAAAAACGCAATAAATTCAAACAACATTATTCTCTAATTACTTAATTGCGTTTAGTGTTAATACTACCAATTGCAACAATAATAATCAACACTTCTCCTTATTTCCTCGGCCCCCATCTCCTCGGCCAGTTCCGCCATCAGCCGGATTTTAAAGGATATAAAACCCGAGGGAAGACTGCCTGCCAGGAGGAACAAACTGTGGGTCCCATATCAAAGGTTTATGGTATGTGAAAGAGATTTATCCTTGATGGAATACTTCAGTCAAGATGTGTCTTGCGTTTCTGCCGTATATTATTATTATTATTATTATTATTATTATTATTATTATTATTATTATTATTATTATTATTATTATTATAAGTAAATTATTTTCTAAAAATGTTCCTAAATTCCTACTGTTAATATTACTACTACTACTACTACTACTACTACTACTACTACTACTACTACTACTACTACTACTACTACTACTACTACTACTACTACTACTACAAATCTCGAATCTCTCCTTGATGAGTTTTCAGCCACCGGCGTGGCTCAGTCGGTTAAGGCGCTTGCCTACCGGACTGAAGTTGCGCTCGGGCTCAGGTTCGATCCCCTCTTGGGCTGATTACCTGGTTGGGTTTTTTCCAAGGTTTTCCCCAACGGTAAGGTGAATGCTAGGTAATCTATGGCGAATCCTCGGCCTCATCTCGCCACAATACCATCTCACTATCACCAATCTCATCGACGCTAAATAACGTCGTAGTTGATACAGCGTCGTTAAATAACCAACTAAAAAAATTAATGAGTTTTCCTTCTTGAAAGACGTTTAATGAATATCTTGTATAGTATGTCACGAATTAAAAAAAAATATATATATATATATATATTTGTTTCATAGTGTACACACTATTATCTAATCATTGTAAACATTTTTGGGCGATTATACGCTCCCACATATCGCGATAATAAAGCTCAGAGTCTGTTTTGATTTCGGTATATTTGCCGCGCTAATAACTATTGTTGATATAAGTCATTACACCGGTATATCAATTCAATTCGCAGAAGAGCGGCAAACGTTAACATCTGTTGGCTCGTAATTAGAAATATTCACAATCGCCAAGAATCATCCGAACACAAAACTCACACTGACAAAATCGCTATTATCAGTTGCGGCGATTTTTCTGGAGCTGGCACAGTTCGGATCTATGATAGTAAAGCGCCTCACCTCTACAAATATATGATATTGTACAAGATTGAATTGTAATTTTTTGGGAAGATTATTTATTTTAATTCTCAGGTGATTTATTTATTTCATGGTTTCAAACTTTTTCTTCTTTATCTCCAAAACTTTGTTACCTTACTATTTGTTCTTATTTTGCATTCTTTCTGTAATAATTTCAGAGGGTTATTCTTTGTTCTTATTTTTCTTTCTTTCTTTAATATAATTAATTGATTAACTAGCGGACTTACTCGTGTTATTTATGTAAGATTTGTGCGGCTTACAGCTGTTTCAGTGCTTCACGCACCATCCTCAGAGCCTACTAGATCTCGGCGTCATCTCGAACTTCTCTGCCTGTTATGTGGGTGTGTTTGATTGTTGAAAGGTGTTGAAGTGTATATTCAAGTGTTAAAAGTAGTGTACGCAAAATTCAAAATGGATTTCTTTAATAATTTCAGAGGGTTATTCTTTGAGATATTTGAAACTAAAAAATTTAATACAGTTTTACTCGTTTTTATTTCCTTTTTGAGCTAAAAATTGTTTTAAATTAAACATTTCGTAGCGTGTTCTAGGAAAGCCATTGATTGAATTCCCAATATGCTCAGTCATTCTAAGAGAGCAGTGTATTATGATAGATAATAAATTATTGAAAGAATTTCAGTTTTATCAGTCAAATTATAGAAATTTCATCTGAAAAAATGTAACTTTTCGTTTAAAAAGAAATTTAAATGTTACAATTGTTCGGATCAATTTTCTGTACAGATAAAATTAAAATTTTTCTATTATTTGTTGTCACAGAGCCCGGATGTTTAGGCATTTATTTTGGTTAAAATAGGCAGACATATAGGCAGTAAAAATAGAAAAATAGGGAGTGAAATAGGCATTTATTATTCATAGAAACAGACACAAATACTTAATAAACTATCCCATACGGTACCGGTACTCACTTTCCTTGGTTACATGTCACAACATGATGCTTTTTAAGTTGTCAACTGTCATAGTGAGCCGCCTGTCAGAGAGAACATCTTTCATGGTGGAAAAAGATCTTTCTATTTCTACTGAAGTGATTGGAGCAAACTTAAAACAACTTATTTCAGAAGGACTGTCTCTACTTTCTTTCAGAGATCGGGAAAAACTGACTGTGTATTGTCTCAAAAAGAGGGGTGTGAGAAGGGATTAGAGACTTCAAAGTACGCGTGACTTGTGCGTGCAAGTGACAACAGTAACTGGACCTGGAGACTTGCTTTTAATACTTCCCTCATCCCCTTTCTTTCGCTGGTAAACCCCGAAGTAACCTGAGCACTGAGGGTTATACTGTTCAAACATCTTTGTTAAGTGACATAAAAGATGGAATTGGTAGGGGAGAAAAGTTTACGACTTCTTGGAAACATATGTATTGCTGTAGAATAAGATTCTCAGCAAATATTTGTGTGAGGTCAATATATATATTTTTTATTTGTACAACCATTCTTTTTTGTTTTTGATATGATTTATGTGCGGTTTATTTTACATGCATTAAAATATAGGAAATGTACGATAACGACGTAAAAAGGCTAAAAAAAAAGGCATTTAACCTTAAAATAGACAACGGCAGCTAAAATAGGCAAAAAAGGCAAATAAAAATTGGGCTTATCGTCTCCAAATGTGTGGAAACGTGTTTATTTTTTATTTTTTTTTTATTTAAATTTAAATATACAGAATAAAGAAATATAATTACAAAACAAACAAAGAGAAATACAAATAAAATAATACAAGCAATATAAAAAGAAGATACAGTAGCATTAACAAAATTTGAGACCGAATGAGCAGCGCTCGTGCTCGGTCGCAGTTCAGATATAATATAAAAATAAAAATAATAATAATAATAATAATAATAATATCAATAAATAAGTAAAATAAAATAGGAACTAAAATATAATTACAGCGGCAATGGAATTATATAATATAATATTAACACTAGAGAAGAATAATATCGCACGTGAAAAGTAGGACTAATATATATATATTTCAAAATTATAGAATATAAATATAATATAGGTTGATTAATTCATACACATAGGCTATAAATTTATTTAACCAAATTGAAGATATTAACACGTTTCTAATTTTCTTGTTGTATGTTAGTGGGTTACATGTTAGAAGTTCTGGATGTAATTTAGTTAAAGCATTGTACAACCGAGGGCCAAAATTTATGCTATGCTTTAGACCAGCAGATGTGAGACATTTAGGTTCTACTAATGTTGAATTAATATTTTGTCTTGTGTCATAATTGTGTGTCTGTAATACAAACTTATTACGATTTTTATGATAAAATTTTAACATCGTATACCTATAAATTTGTTCAATATTAAATACATTAAATTCAGAATAAATTAATTTAGTTGGATAATCGAAACGTTTCTTCAAACAAATTTTAATTATTCGTTTTTGTAGTAAATTTAACGGACTAAGATTAATTTTCTATAGTCGCGACGCTGTTGTTCCCGGCGTGACTCCTCCTCTTTTCTTACGTCTTAGGAAATAAAGGCTCTATAAAGTTTAGGTAGGTAGTATCGTTCGCCATTTTTTGTTCTTTCGTTGCCGAGCTACCAGACGAGGAATCTATTTGCCACACTGTTAAACATTATCATGTCGTAGCTCCTATGATAATAAATCAAACGCACTGTAATTCAGCAAATAATTGAGCGGCAAATAACGTCCTCGTGTGTTTTCTGCGAACGCCAACGAAAGAGCCAAAATGGCGGGCGATTATATTAAGTAGTCTATTTATCGAGCCTTAAGAAATGAATAACGTCTTCATAAGCGAATCACAAGACGCACACGTTTAAATGTAGCCGACTTGCAACGTATAGGCTGCCGGATATTACAGCGACGGGACTATAATAGGTGTTTCATACATACACTCAGTTTAAAAAAGGCATTTTGCCTAACATCCGGGCTCTAGTTATCATAGTAGGCTACACCGTTCTCTTGAATTGATTGAGTATATTGGAAAAGAAGCAAAAACGAGCAAAATTGTAGTAAACATTTTTTGTGTGAAATATCTCATATAATAACCCCCTGAAATTAATGAGATTACTGACGGTTAACCCTGTTCGATATAAGATACATGATTCAGTACGATAGAATAGAACATTAATTATGGATTACCAAGTTCGCACATTGCTTGCCTTGTTTCAGTATGACGTCCGTCTAATTCCGCGTCATGGCGTGGTGGTGACGTTGAATGCGATGTTATCCGGTCTCCTAGGGACCGTTCTGCGGGTTTGCCTGTGATTTCCGTGTCAGAGTTCACATTCCTCTGATTGGGACATTGACACCGGATTACGCAGATCATAGATGATTGCAGCTACATAATTGGACAAAGATTTATGCTCTATACCAGTGTTTGTAAACTTTACCCCTAAACATGCCTATATAGAACTCGAATATTTTTAATATGATACAATTATTTATTAAGCCCAGATAACATCAAAGAAAATATACTTCTTCATCACTGAAATTGTGTTAGTAAAAACTGAGAAATAGCATATGTAATTGCAAGTAAGGGAGTTAATATTGTTAACAATTGGTTTGATCCAAAACTTCTGTATCTCATTATTAAAAAACAACCGTTATGCTCTTTTATTTAAATAAAACAGGACTTCGTCTAAGTGAAAATAATTTCAAAATAACTTTAAAAACACAATTTCTGTACTATAATTCTTATGTGTGAACAGGTGAAATAAATATTTAAGTATTATAATGGACCATAATTACATAATATTTCATGTAATGAATTAACAAATAATGATTGCAATTACCCATATCTAACACCTTCCACACAAGTTAAATATTTAGGAATTATTATAGACTAACATTTACGTTGGGATAAACGAATTGATTTCATGTGTACAAGTGTAAGAAAATCAATTTATAAATTCGTAATACTTCGAAATTTTATCACTAAAGAGGCATTGAGAATAATATATTTAGCTTTGGTACAATCATTAATACAATATGGTATAATAAATTTGGGTGGAGTAGCATTATCTGTACTTAATCCATTAATTTTATTACACAAAAGATTAATGAAACTTTGTCTGACCAAAAATATGGATTACCCAACAATTTTAATTTATACAGATTTTAATGTATGAACTATTGAAGAAATTTATAAATATAGTTTACTAAATTACTACCACAGAAATCAAATAAAACATAAATCTAATCGACATGAATATCACACTCGAAGACAAAAGTCTACTTTCCCATTAACTCAGCCTAAATGTTATACAAGTGCAGCTCTGTGAATTATACTGTTTCGGCCCAAGACTTTATAATAAAATTACAAACTATTTTCCGAATTTGAAATATTTTAAAATTGAGGATTTAAAAAAGAAATTTGTAAAATTATTCATGAAATATAATATCAACAAATGTATTTTTTTTTACCTTTTATTATGTCGACTATATTCATGTTTTTATCTGTCTGATTGTCAATTTATATTAAATGTGTTTTTCTCTCTTTTTCTCTTTCATCTTTTTTTTGCTCTTGTGTGTTATTTATTGGTTTGAATTAAGTTACTTACTAGGGTAAACTAGGTAGTTATTGACCAGTATACGGTGATTGACCGGTTCCTTTTTTCAAGTATATTGTGAATAAACCACGATCGTGATTTCACTTTTTGCTGCATATACCTCTAGTAACAATCCTTATTTGTGGTTAGTTGTCGCTGTTCATCCCACTGAGTTAGTGTCTGTTGTCTGAGAGGACTGAAATCGATTGGAAATGCAACTGAACCTAAACAAGTGTAAGTAACTAGAGAAATTGCTAAGAATAATGCACGCAATAATTTATTTATTCTGCAAAGGATACATAAATTCTGGTGCTCGTTTTTACATTCACAGTGTGAGAAAAGGTATAAGGTTTCCGTCCACAGAATATTATTTTGTAAAAGTTTTTATATGACATAAAAATGCCCCGTGGTCAATCACTATAAAGTGTATGTCCGCAAACTACAGTGATTGGTCGTTCATAAATTATTTGTTAGAATAATGACCAATGTGCTTCAATTCTATATATGTTATCGGTTAAATGATGGGGATTTTTACAGGACTGATACTATATTATAATACCTAAGCCAGGTAAAGTGCATTATACAGGGGAAGCTTTACGAAACGCTACAGAACCTGTCCGCAGTGGATTTGATTTAAATGAAGCTGCCAAGAAGTTTGGTGTCCTAAAAGCAACCTTAGCGTCCAGAAACAAATATCCCGTTGAAGGAAAAGTGTTCTTTGGTCCTCGTCCAGTGCTGGGTGAAGCCATTTGTAATAACATCAGAGAAATGACACACACTTGCTTCTGATAAGGCACAAAAGAGAAAAATGGAAGAAGAGGCAAGAGAAGAAAGGAAGCGAATAAGAAATGAAAGAAAAGGCAGCGAGAAGAGTTCTTTTCTTATTTTTTTTAACTTGGTTATTTAACGACACTGTATCAACTACGAGGTTATTTAGCGTCGATGGGATTGATGATAGCGAGATGGTATTTGGCGAGATGAGGCCGAGGATTCGTCATAGATTACCTGAAATTTGCCTTACGGTTGGGCAAAACCTCGGAAAAACCCAACCAGGTAATCAGCCTAAGCGGGAATTGAACCCGCGCCCGAACGAAACTTCGAATCGGCAGGCAAACACCTTTGCCGACAGAGCTACGCCGGTGGCGAATAGTTCTTAATGAAAAAGATCAGAAGAAGAGAAACGAAACAGACAAGAAAAAAGTGAAAATTGTGAAAATGTGTTGTTCAATCACTAATAAATGAGTATTCAATAACTGTGCAGTAGACGATCAATCAGTAATAAGCGTGTGGTCAATAACTGTGCAGTAGACGGTCAATCACTAATAAGCGTGTGGTTAATAACTGTGCAGTAGACGGTCAATAACTGTAAAAGTGGACTTGTTGTGTTTATTTAATTTATCTTTGCATTAAAATTTTATTTTTTCTTTTGTTTATTTATTTTGATTTGTTTCTGAATCTTCACTTGACCCAATGCCTTTAAAATTCTCTCAATAAGTTACCACTGTTTTCCGCTATTTCATTGTTTTATTGTTCATTAGCTTAAGTGGTCAATCACTATACAGTTTACCCTATATTTAGTAAAGTGTCCTTG
Organism: Periplaneta americana; assembly: GCF_040183065.1. NCBI lineage: Eukaryota > Metazoa > Arthropoda > Insecta > Blattodea > Blattidae > Periplaneta > Periplaneta americana. Next base: position 26,724,564 of record NC_091124.1, on the reverse strand, counting down.
TAAATTTTATGTTATATTATTGGCTAAGACCACACCGTACACGAGCCTGGCTCTTACGGTAGTGGCTAGAAACATTTTTGTTTTATAAATTTAATTTGTACTCGCTAGCTAGTTTAAATAAATAAATAAATAAATAAATTAATTAATTAATTAATTAATTAATAATTTACGTTGGCAGAATCGAAAGCAGAGATAGGAAGAAAACTAAACTCCTCGGAATGAAACAAGGACGTAGGATAAATTACTATCAGATATTAGTTTCTAACACCATGCATTTACTAGCAGTGTAGTACTGTTCCTATTGATTACCTGAGTTCTTAAAAAGCATGCTCATTGGCTGAGAGACGTTCGTGTGGAATTATAATACCATCAACCAAGCAAAAAATATATCAACCGACTTAACAACTAACAGAAAACAAATAAACACATTTTATCGTCACATAAAAGAACCAAACTAGCATGATGTAATACTCTTACTTCATTTCCATAGAATAGAAGGATGTTAACCGACCCGAAACAACCCTGATCTGAGTGCGCGGGCTTTTACAAAGTCATTACGTCTCGGCGCCGCTTTATGGATGATAAGTGAGCCCGCCTAGCCCTGCGCCGCGCTATTATCTGTACTTGGCTTAAAAGCCCTTCAAAGCACGTAAGATGACTTGGCTGACTTGATTAGGATCCTCTGCTGCTGTCTGGAAGAGCGTCTCGGCGCTACGTGTTTTTAACGAAACGTACGGTAGCCAGAGTGATGGCTCAGTATCGAGATGATGACAAGGTTGCCACCACTAATGAGTGTTATATCAGTTTATTAATGTATCAGTGTTGTTTTTGAATATCACATTTGTTGACATCGTACAAAATTTTGTCGAATATACTTTTGAGAAGATTAACTCCATATGTAGATGAAATTATTGGGGATCATCAGTGCGGTTTTAGGCGTAATAGATCGACTATTGATCAGATTTTTTGTATTCGACAGATATTGGAGAAAAAATGGGCGTATAAGAGTACAGTACATCAGTTATTCATAGATTTCAAAAAGGCGTATGGCTCGGTTAAGAGAGAAGTTTTATATAATATTCTCATTGAATTTGGTATTCCCAAGAAACTAGTTCTATTAATTAAAATGTGTCTTAGTGAAACTTACAGCAGAGTCCGTATAGGCCAGTTTCTATCTGATGCTTTTCCAATTCACTGCGGGCTAAAGCAGGGAGATGCACTATCGCCTTTACTTTTTAACTTCGCTTTAGAATATGCCATTAGGAAAGTTCAGGATAACACAGAGGGTTTGGAATTGAACGGGTTACATCAGCTTCTTGTCTATGCGGATGACGTAAATATGTTAGGACAAAATCCACAAACGATTAGGGAAAACGCGGAAATTCTACCTGAAGCAAGTAAAGAGATAGGGTTGAAAGTAAATCCCGAAAAGACAAAATATATGATTATGTCTCGTGATCAGAATATTGTACGAAATGGAAATATAAAAGTTGGAGATTTATCCTTCGAAGAGGTGGAAAAATTCAAATATCTTGGAGCAGCAGTGACAAATATAAATGACACTCGGGAAGAAATTAAACACAGAATAAATATGGGGAATGCCTGTTATTATTCGATTGAGAAGCTTTTGTCATCTAGTCTGCTGTCAAAAAATGTGAAAGTTAGATTTTATAAAACAGTTATATTACCGGTTGTTCTGTATGGTTGTGAAACTTGGACTCTCACTTTGAGAGAGGAACAGAGATTGAGGGTTTTTGAGAATAAGGTTCTTAGGAAAATATTTGGGGCTAAGAGGGATGAAGTTACAGGAGAATGGAGAAAGTTACACAACGCAGAACTGCACGCATTGTATTCTTCATCTGACATAATTAGGAACATGAAATCCAGACATTTGAGATGGGCAGGGCATTTAGCACATATGGGCGAATCCAAAAATGCATACAGAGTGTTAGATGGGAGGCCAGAGGGGAAAAGACCTTTGGGGAGGCCGAGACGTAGATGGGAAGATAATATTAAAATGGATTTGATGGAGGTGGGATATGATGGTAGAGACTGCATTAATCTTGCACCTCCGGGTTCCTTAAAAGCCATTTGTAAGTAAGTAAAGTAATCAGTGTTGTTTTTAAGGTAAGAAAGAATGCAGAAATAAAACACAGATGAGGGAGGAAAGAAAAAGAAACTAAATATTAATTTTACATATCTAATATTGGAAACACAGACTGTTATCTGCGCGATTTGTTTATAAAAACAACAATTAACAACTAAGATTGGGGTAAAGTAGCTGTATCAGAATACGCATCCTTGGTCCATGCGTTTTGTTTACAAACATTAACTAGTTGTCTCGTGTCCCCCAGCCGACAGTATTGACGACTTGCATTGTTCCTATCGACTGTACTGTCCATTCACTGATGTTTAGGTAGGGAGCGCTCTTCCCAGCAGGTAGAGTCTTAGCTAATAGAAGGTGGTAGTGTTTACTTAGGCTGAAGCAACTCAAGAGTCTTGGCAAGTAGTTAATGTTTTTAAACAAAACGCATGGATCAAGGACGCCTATCCTGATACAGCTACTTTATGCGAACCTTAGTAATAACAAATGAAGCGAACTTACACTGATAGATCGATATTATTTATTTGTCAGCCAGCTTTATAATTCATAGTTATCAAGGACCTTTACATTTTTGCTTATCGATCCATCATCTGTTTAATATATAACCACATACCACCCTTGTGTGTTAATATATTCATTTCCTGATTACTTGTTATTCTTCTGTTTTAACTGAATTGCTGTCTATCCTTCCCTATCTGTCCTCTCTCTCATACCTAGACTGACTCCCTTTCCATTTCTCGCTTTCCTAATTATATTCCTTTCCTTAATTATTTGTATTTTTAATGCTTTATTGCCAAATCTACCTGCTCTTAATCATTATTTCCCATCTATTTTCTCTTAAATTATAAGTCCACATTTCCATTTTTTCATTTCACAACACTTACGTCACTTATTTCTGTACTATATTTTCTCTATTTACTTACGCACTTAGTGGGTTGTTTTAGACGCTGTATCAACATCTCAGGTTATTTAGCGTCTGAATAAAGTGAAGATGAAATGAGTCCGGGGTCCAGCATTGACACTGATCCAGCATTTGCTCATATTGGATTGAAAGAAAACCCCGGAAAAAAACCTCAACCCGGCCCACCTGGTTTCGCGGCCAGATGCACTACCCGTTACTCCACAGGTGTGAACTTTTCGTACTTATCCCTTTCTCTTTCCTACTCTTTAATTCCCTCTTTTAATGCCTCTTTCCGTATACTTATATCTATAATACTCCTACAGTTATTGTACACAGGCGTTTAAAAATACCTGACCATACTAATCGATAGCAATCTATAATTTGTTCGTGTAAGTGTGACTTCTTTACAGCGTATTCGTAATCTCACCGGACCGGTGGACATCAATGACGTCACCCTGCAGCGAAATAGCAACAAAACTGCTGGAAGGTTCAATGGCCTTCATGGCGGCTGTACAAGTTGTTCTATGTGCTACACTAGCAAGATTTTGCGAAATTTTTATACTGTCATCTCGTTCAGTGAAAAGAGAGCATAAACAATTTAGTTCTTGAACTAGTAAAAATATCTGGTCCGTTGACATGGTTCATAAGCCATTAACATATATATCAGTGGCGTATACTGGTTAAAGGGTTTGGGCTACCGCTGACCCTATTATTACACGAAATATATCTAACAATTACTTTAATTTTAATTACAATGGTAAAACTAATAATACAAAATTATTACATTATGTTATATTATAAACTTTTTCTTTTGTAATTTCCTTGGGCTACCGCCGGTAGCCCCGGTAGCCCGCAAAATACGCCCCTGATATATATATATATATATATATATATATATATATATATATATATATATATATATATGTTAATGGCTTATGAACCATGTAAACGGACCAGATATTTTTACTAGTTCACGAACTAAATTGTTTATATATATATATATATATATATATATAGTTTTTTTACGTTGTGCTCATTACAAACAATACAGCAGAACTAAAGCAGAACACACCGCCATGACACAACAGTGCACGATGGCATTCGTCTGCTAATTCCCGCCCTATACGAGAACCAATCAGATTCACTGATGGCGGCTGTTGGATACTGCCACCACCTCTGCAAGCTGATGGAACCGGTGCGACACCGGTGGAGCATCAGTGACGTCATCGTTGAAATTCGGAACACCGTGATGCCATCAGATTGCTTAGCGTTGACATTCGGAATACGCTCTTATTTTTATTACTTCCATTAATAGATGGCGAAAATAATAGTCAATGTTGCCAATCGTGCATAATTATACTCGTTTTATAGAATTCAATATTTCATCTCCCTCTGGTCATCGTAAGACAACACTGAGTGTACAGACCGATTATTTAGTCCTGACAGCTCAGCGACGCGAAAAAGGGGAAGTAATAGGAGGAGTGGGGAGAGTTCCTGAGTAGAGATAAGGGCGAGCGGTCGGTAAAGGAATGCAGTACATCTTAATTGTACTGGAAACATACCGCTCTACCTCAGGCATGAAATCCGATCACTCCAAAGGCAAGCGAGTGAACAACCCAAACACCCCTTGGCGTAACTAAATGGACTCGCCTGACATAGGCACACATCGCCGGCGACTTTCAGGACTAAATAATCGTACTGTGGCTGGAAACCGCTGATGTTGTCATATGAGAATAATTTATTCTTAAACTACACCATCATTTTCCGCGACAATTTTAATCGCCCTCATTAATAATGGTGTCACCTATTGAGAACTAGCGGAGCTATGTCAAAGTTTGTCAATTTGTTATATCTTTGGTTCTGACTTATCCCGTGATTGGAAAGGTCTTTACACGCTCATAAAATCGTAGGTCAGGTATCTTTGAAAGTCAGTGTACCACTGTGAATTATCCAGTTCACTTAACCATTAAATATTGATAACGTATACTATAGGATACAACAGGTTTACAGGTTATATGCTGTAATTTTAATAGAACAATAGAAAAAAATAGGTAGGAAAATTAACATTTCACAATACTATAATATTGTACAACATAAAATATGGACATTGCGATAGTTGTTTTCTTTACAGTCCGATACGGTTTATAATAAATTTCTAAATTATAGACATCAGCTCAAAGAATTTTGAGTGACCACAAGGGTCCTGAATACAATAAACATGTATAATAATGTGATGTGATACATTATAGAAAAAAGAAAGTTAATTGTTGAAGGCAAATATAAGTTGATTAATTGAAATAGAGATGATGATGTAATATTTGAAGAGAATCCTTGATAATATTTATAAGAATAGACATTACATAATCAAAAGGAATGTGAAGTTCCTTAAGATAATTCCACGTGAATTTTGTGATTGAACCTCTACTGCCAAACAGCAAACCAATGACAGACCATTGTTTAAGAGGGACGTTGTACTTTTGAGAAAGATACGGCAGACAAGGTTCATATATGGACTTCTTCTCAATATCAACCTCGGTGGCCTGATTTAGGTTTCTTTCGAAACTAGTGTGAGAAATGTTCTGCCAATTTAAGTGTTAAAGACGCTTCTAATTTTTATCTATCCCTTCCACTTATCATTTTTTTTTCAGATGTTCTTTCCTCTTTAATTCGTTGTTTCTATGTCAACCTTACTACACTCTTAGACTTTCTTTTGACATTTGCCACTCTCTTCTCTATTTTTATTCTGTTACTTTTGCCACCCCTGACTTTCTTGCACTAACTTTTTACCACTCTTCTTCTTCTTCTTCTTCGTCTTCTTCTTCTTCGCTAATTCTATCGCTCTTACTATTCTGCCCTCCATTTTGCCATTTACACGAACAAATTTTCTATCACTATCGATTAGTAGTGGTTAGGTATACTGTATTTGAATGAAAGTGTACAGTACACAATATAGGCTAGGGTATAAATGATGGATAGACCTAATATCAGACAATGAAAGATAAATAGGCTTAAAAGATATGATAATAAGTAGTAAATAAATAACGTATAAAGTGGAGATGTAAAATAAAGAAGATAGGGAGGAGAGATATAGGAAGAAAGAAAGAGGTGGAGATGGAAAGAATGGAAAGAAATCAGAAAGGAGGACTGTAGAAAGGATCGGGATCACGTCGAAACAAACATTCATATTGATTGGGGAATATGGGAAGAGCGGGAAGTGCGTTCTTCACTACCACTCAGCCCTCATCCAGCGCTGCTCGCCAACTTTGCTTTTGTACACGGAAAGCTCTCCACTGTTCAGCGCGGATTACATAGTATTGGCTTTATCCATACAAGCATTTGTTTGTTCTGTATTTCTCTCTATTTGCCTATCTCTCAATTCCTTCTTTGTTCTTTCTATTCTTCTTACATCTCTGTTTTTATTATTATTATTATTATTATTATTATTATTATTATTATTATTATTATTATAGTTATTATTATTAGTGTTATTGTTATTGTTATTATTGTTATTGTTATTATTGTTATTGTTAATATTATTATTATTGTTGTTATTATTAGTGTTGTTATTACTACTATTATTATTGTTATTATTATTAGTGTCGTTGTTATTGTTATTGTTATTATTGTTATTTTAATATTATTATTATTATTGTTATTATTAGTGTTGTTATTACTACTATTATTATTGTTATTATTGTTATTATTATTATTATTATTATTATTATTAGCATTGTTGTTATTGTTATTATTATTGTTAATATTATTATTGTTGTTGTTATTATTAGTGTTGTTATTACTACTATTATCATTGTTATTATTGTCATTATTATTATTGTTATTGTTATTATGTTGTTATTGTATTATTGTTATTGTTAATATTATTATTATTGTTGTTATTATTAGTGTTGTTATTACTACTATTATTATTGTTATTATTATTATTATTGTTATTATTATTATTAGTGTTGTTGTTATTGTTATTGTTAATATTATTATTATTGTTGTTATTATTAGTGTTGTTATTACTACTATTATCATTTTATTATTGTTGTTATTACTACTATTATTGTTATTATTATTATTATTGTTATTATTAGTGTTGTTATTGTATTATTGTTATTGTTAATATTATTATTATTATTGTTGTTATTATTAGTGTTGTTATTACTACTATTATTATTGTTATTATTATTATTGTTATTATTATTATTAGTGTTGTTGTTATTGTTATTGTTAATATTATTATTATTGTTGTTATTATTAGTGTTGTTATTACTACTATTATCATTTTATTATTGTTGTTATTACTACTATTATTGTTATTATTATTATTATTGTTATTATTAGTGTTGTTATTGTATTATTGTTATTGTTAATATTATTATTATTGTTGTTATTATTAGTGTTGTTATTACTACTATTATTATTGTTATTATTGTTGTTATTATTATTATTGTTGTTATTGTTATTGTTATTATTGTTATTGTTAATATGATTATTATTATTATTATTGTTATTAGTGTTGTTATTATTGTTATTGTTAACACTATTATTATTGTTTTGTTATTATTAGTGTTGTTAGTACTATTATTATTATTATTATTATTATTATTATTATTATTATTGTTATTATTAGTGTTGTTATTGTTATTGTTATTATTGTTATTGTTAATATTATTATTGTTGTTATTATTAGTGTTGTTATTATTGTTATTGTTAACATTATTATTATTGTTGTTGTTATTATTGTTATTATCATTATTATTATTATTATTAGTGTTGTTATTACTACTATTATTATTATTATTATTGTTATTATTAGTGTTGTTATTATTGTTATTGTCAATATTATTATTATTATTATTATTATTGTTATTATTATTGTTGTTATTACTATTATTATTGTTGTTGTTATTGTTATTATCGTTATTATTATTATTATTATTATTATTATTATTATTATTATTAATCATGAGTACGAGCGCCAATAATTGTATTTTTTTTTTGGTATTTTTTTCTGTTGTGATGAATTTTTGTTCATAAACTTCACAAACGAGTCAAAGTCAGGGTAGGAGAAGAAATGTCAGAAGGAAGTGGAATTGGAAGAGGAGTACGTCAAGGATGTCCTTTATCACCTACCCTGTTCAACATATACTTGGAGGATTTAGTGAAGAACTGCTTTCAGAACATGGGAGGAGTGATGGTAGGAGGAAGAAGAATAAAGTGCGTAAGATTTGCTGATGATATGGCGTTGTTAGCAGAAGAGGAGATGATACTGAAGGATATGCTACTGGAGCTAAATGACATCTGTGAGCAGTATGGGATGAAGATAAATGTAAATAAGAGGAAGAGCTTGGTCATAGGAAGAAAACTACAGCAGATAAACTTGCGAAATCTAAATGAGGCAGTAGAGCAAGTGGACAGCTTCAAATACTTGGGGTGTACTACTGTGTAAGTAGTAATATGAGCTGCTGCCAAGAAGTTAAAAGGAGGATAGTAATGGCAAAGGAAGTTTTTAATAGAAAAAGGAGCATCTTCTGCGGATCTCTGGAAAAAGAACTAAGAAAGATACTAGTGAAGTGCTTTATGTGGAATGTGGCATTGTATGAGGCAGAAACATGAATATTACGACGAAGTGAAGAGAACCGACAAGGAACATTTGAAATGTGGATATGGAGAAGGATGGAGCGTGTGAAATGAACAGACAGAATAAGAAATTAAGCTGTGTTGGAAAGAGTGGGTGAAGAAAGAACGATGCTGGTGCTGATCAGAGGAGAAAAAAGAATTGGTTGGGTCACTGGCTGAGAAGAAACTGCCTACTAAAGGATGCACTCGAAGAACGGAAGAAGAATTCGAAGCAGAAGATGTCAGATGATAGACGACATTAAGATATATGGATCATATCCAAAGACAAAGAGGAAGGCAGCAAAAAATAGGAAAGATTGGAGAATGCTGGGTTTGCATTTGCCATAACACTATGTATATATGTATGTATGTATGTATGTTTGTATGTATGTATGTATGTATGTATGTATGTATGTTATACCTTTTTTGAGAGGCATGTTCCATTACAAATGAGAAGTAATACTACATGCCTAGGTTTACCTTCAAGTACATAATCCATTTACATTATATATTATTATGTTGCCGTTCTAGATTAAATATGGACTAGTGTAGTTCATCTACTATGTGTAACTGCCAAGATAATATTGGTATTTCTTAATCTAACTTATTTTCCTATTCCTAACCTATGAAGTACAAGAATCTATTTACATATTCTAGCATTTAAATATTTACAGTATTTACATATTTACTATCGTTTTAATGAGCCTATTTTCAGATAAATTATATCCTCTAATATTCTAGCTTATTTACAGGATATAAGTAACCTATTTTGGACCCTTATCACTTATGTATGTATGTATGTCAAAATTACATAAATTCTTACTTAACAGATGAATTGCTGATTAATAATTGTTACTTATAATGAAACTAACATCTGTCCATTCTTATTATTATTATCTTTAATTTCTCTAAATAGATTTACAAAACCTCTAATGGCAATTACATTAATATTCTCATTATAGAAATAGAAATATATATATATATATATATATATATATATATATATATATATATATATATATATTCTCACTATAACATAGTCCTAGTAAGCTTATATTAAATTAATTTTCATCATTTTACTAGCTATCTCAAATATTAAATTAATTATAATTCATTGAATTAAATTAGCTCATAAATTAAGTTACTACTTTACCTTATAGATTTATCTAAATTTAAATAAATGTGTAGTGAAGAATATTGCTGGAGAACCTTTTAAGTGTAGTGTAAATATTTGTAATTTAAATGTATGTATTGTATTGATTAAGGCTGGTTGAGTGGAAGAGAAGGCCTTATGGCCTTAACTCTGCCAGCGAAAATAAAACATTATTATTATTATTATTATTATTATTATTATTATTATTATTATTATTATTATTATTATTATTATTATTATTATGTATGCATGCACGTATGCATGTATGTATGTATGTACGTATGTATGTATATATGCATGTATGTATGTTATGTATGTATGTATGTATGTATGTATGTATGTATGTATGTATGTAGATGGATTTATTGAGTAATATTATACATTCAGATTTTATATTATCATAATTGTCTCTAAAATTTAATGCACGGGTCTTCTGACCGTACGTGCTTTGTACCCAAAACAAGTCCTCCTTTGTAGGTTCACCCACCTATGATTATATCCAACTACTCTCTAAAAGAACACACACATTAACATGGAAATGGCACAATAAACACAGTATATAATATATCCTAACCTAAGAGACATAAAAGTGTACAGTTGGGCAGATACTATTATCCCTTCCTCAGTTCGCGTCACAAACTTCAACAGCTGAAATTCTAATCTTTCTCGCCCTCAAGAGGAAATATCCAGTCTTTTGTTCCCATTCTCTATTCCCCTTGAGGTCAAGACATGCAAGCGAACTCCTATTCTGACTTATGTATGTACGTACGTATGTATGTATGTATGTATGTATGTATGTATGTATGTATGTATGTATGTATAATCACACATATTTTTCTGGTAACCCTTTTTATACGCGGGAAGGACGTACCAACAAAACTGCAAGTTTACATTAGAGTCATTTAAACATAGAATAATTTTTCTTATCCTTGTCCACATAACAAGGTAATTTCTTTGATTCTTTCTCATGTCCATTGTAATTCTCAAACGAAAATTTTCAAACCTAAATAGGTTTCATTAAAATATTTCAATAACGCTGTATCTGTTCTTTCCGATATTATGCCCTCAATGTATTTCATAGTGTATGTAAATTATGCAGTTGGCAAACCTCAATGTAAACTAAATTCATTACCTAAACCAAAGTATGAAATAATTATAACATTGTTATTTTCATACATATTTTAGAATTCATAATTTGTTACCTACAGTAGTTGGCAAACCTGGATACAGAATCTCGGAGCCTTTCAGTTCCAGTCGGTTAAGCATTTCTCTCGTGTGTACGTGCGCTGGTCTTTGAAAGCGTGCTTTAATAGCGGAGTGCTCTGATCAGCTGTTTTGCATCAGAACTCCAGGGCTTCCATTTATTCTGCCGTGCGTGTAAGTTTAATACGTTTCTACTAATATATGTTATGTTTTTGTGGAAGTAGTACTATGAAAAGAAGTTTCACAATGTGTACTAATGAAAAACACAACATAGAACAAACATACATACTCAACAATGAACACAACAAATATGCAGACAACATAATATACTGGCACAGATACGTAGACGACATACTTATACTATATAAAGTAAACAACAGTAGCGGACGGTGGGTTTGAAAGTTGAGGAGGCCAAGACGTGAATGATGAAAATATAAAAATATAAGGCCTGTGATGTACCTCATTACCAAGCGCAGAATTTATAGATTTTAAGAAATTAAAATTAGGTTTTCCAATTTATGTTTTAGGATTTTAAATCGTATGTTAGGAAGTTATATGATTTTACGGGGAAAAATAAAAATAAACAGCATACTGTTAATATTATTACAACGGCTTGGTAAAGATTGCCTCTCTTTAGGACACTCTAAGTCCTAACCTACGAATTAGGTCTTTTTAGGTCATATCGAATTTAAGAATGTTACTCTTTGCTACATAAAACGAACAAGAAAAGCAATATTTCTAGAGTAACAAGATAGCAACAAAATTGATTCGAAACAAGAATCCGGGTCTTGCTCATTATTATTATTATTATTATTATTATTATTATTATTATTATTATTATTATTATTATTATTATTATTATTATTATTACATAGTCTAATTTTACAGCAAATTAACTGGACGTTCCTCTTTCTTCGCAAACCGATCAAATAGGTCACAACATACTGAATAGCTGTTACTGGAAGAAGCGAGAGACAAATCTGCATTTGTTTCTAAACTCTCGAGATAGGCTATTTAAAATACTGTATAAGTAAATACATCTCGTAACACAAAAGAATAAAATAACAAGAACACCCGCAAACAAGAGAAAATCTAACTTTTACTCAGGGAGAGAAAACTAACAACACGTGACTCAATTTTCTAAAACTACGAGGAGAGAAAGAGAGAGAGAGCTTCCCAATACAGCCGAAACCAGCTGTGACTGTAAGCAGTACAGTTGTCAGCGGTGGGTAGGACGTCTCCAAATCGGCTCCCCTCGCGCGTTCTATCAAGTTTAAACACTCTTCTAACCAGCTATCTTATTGGTTGAACTGCTGTTGTCATGGTTACCGGGGAGTAGCGTCATGTAGCCGACTCCTCTCTCCCGCTCTTGCATAGACACTGCAGACCGCTAGATGTCGATCGTACAGGTTACAGCGCTGTCTGTTATTTTTCAGTACGAATTATTTGTACTATCTACAGTATAGCGAGCGGGCATCACCAACTGAATGTGGTCGACTTTACGTAACTTACTTCTCAGTCGTAGTGAATAGTAAAATTAATATAAAATGAAAAAGTTTGTCATTTGCTGTAACTTGTCTGTGAACTTAATTCAGCTGAAATTGTTACTGCCATATTGTGTTCTGGTAAAATATTAGGTGAGGCACGGCCTCCCTTGCCTCTCCTGAAAATCCGCCGCTGGTAAACAAACGACAAATACACAAACTACACCAATACATAAACAAAATACACCCAAAACTCGAATACACACTGGAACTTGAAAACAATAACTCTATAAATTTCCTAGACATCACCATAACAAAGGTTGACAACAAACACACCTTCAAAATATACAGAAAACCAACGACCTCCACCACACACATACACAACACATCTAATCACCCCACACAACACAAACATGCTGCATTCAGGACAATGGTACACAGATTACTCAACATATCCATGAACCAACTACACTAAAATGAAGAAGTGAACACAATCAAATACATAGCACAAGAAAATGGTTACAACCGAAACATAATAGACAACATCATAAGGAAGACAAAACAAAAACTCAACAAACACAAAAACACATAAAAAATACACAAACACAAGAACACATCACATTAACATACTAAAACAAAAACACACAAGATCGCATCCTCATTCAGAAAACAGAAATACGACATAGCATACAGAACAGAAAACACACTACAAAGACATCTCAACACACAAACAACACAAACAAATAAATACAACCACATAGGCGTATACAAACTCACATGCAATAGTTGCAACAGTTTCTACATTGGACAGACAGGCAGATCATTCCAAACACGCTACAAAGAACACATTAAAGCAATAACCAGAGGACACAATACATCTACATATGCCGAACACATAACTAATGCTAACCACACATACAATAACATAAATACAGACATGGAAATCCTACACATACAACCCAAGAACCAAACACTCAACACACGAGAACAATATGAAATATACAGACACACTAAAACACACCCTAATCAAATTCTCAACACACAGATCAATTTCAGAACACACACACTAACACAACTCTTCATCACACTAACGCACCCACACAACAGGCAGCGAAGTTGAGATAGCGCCGAGATCTAGTATGCTCTGAGGATGGTGTCAAGCAACACCGAAACAGCTGTAAGCCACACATGTTTACATAATTAACACGAGTAAGATTGCCATTTAAACAATTATTTGAAAAACTTGTATTGAAATTCAAGTTTCCATGAATATGAGAGCTGTAAATTAGGTAAATAAGTTAAAGTCTATTAGTTAGCACTCATGAAGTCTCATAAGTTTTATAATGGTGACATTATTCCTAACCACGTTTATATATCGAGGGTATCATACCAGAAGGGCGTATCAACAAATGAAGCGTTGGGCCGAATAATGGTCTATGTTACAGTTTTTCAAAATCGAATTTCTAATGGAATAATGCTATGTATTAGTATTACACAACTGTCACAAAAATTGTTTTTCAATGTCTGTATCATAAGCGCTTCTACACGAGTTACAACCATGAATGTCTTGGTTGGAACAACGGTCTATGTCAGACCATTCTAACACAGCGTTTGAGGGCTTGGGCGCCCGGACGCTGCCCTGTGTCTGCCCTGGGCGGACCCCGACTCCTCTCTGTTGCTGAGGCTGTGGTGGTGTACGAATGCATGCGATCATCAACTCTTCTCGTCTGTTCGATGATATTCCGCAGGCATTGCTGGACTATGCGTTCCATCAGTCATTCATTCATCCATCCATATGGTGTACTATCGTTTGTGCTTAACTGTTTTGAATAAGAATGAAGAGAAGTGCGACGACAGTCGGTTCAGGATTTAACTCCTTTTGCAGCCGTGGCGAAAATGTGTTCGTGCGCCGAGCTTCTGTGTAACCTGCAACGTGCATAGCTCTATGGAGGGAAGCGGACACCCGAAGGGGAAGTGAAGCAACTGTCTGACTTATTAACGGATTTTCATTTTCCTTACGTCAAGCCCTTAAATATAATTTTATACAGTACAAGGCTACAAACTAATGTTTAGTACGTGTAACGAAGAAAGAAATGAACAAGAAAACATTGGACACATTATCACAACCCAAAATTAACTATCTTCAGAATGTCTCTGCGACAAAGTTTCAAAATCAGGAATTATTTAACTTACTGGCAGTCGTAGTTGATCACGAAGGTATTTTGTCTATCAGTCGTAATCTAAATTTGGTTTTTACTATTCTCATTCTTGAAAATAATTTTTCACAGACGTAAGTTGTAGTGAACATGGTTCAACAGAGCAAGCGAAAGAACGAAGCTTCGGATATTTATTTTTTGGCAGATTTGAAAAGTTCAACATTTGTCAAGTCCTTACATCTAGCTTTCATTTAACATCACATTGTAAATCTGTGAGTTTAAATTGAAGAGCTCACCACATTATTCGTACATCTGCTGAAAAAGGATCGACGTACAGAGATGATAATGATATTATTATTATTATTATTATTATTATTATTATTAACAACACTTAACCTTTTAATGTTTCATGAGTAACATGTAGTATAATGCCGTTTTACGTTATACAACCGTTTTCCTCGCAATGCTTGTGAACAAATCATACATTTAATATTCTCATCATATTGGCAGTAAAAAATGCGTCCTCCCAACCTACTTGAAACTTTCGTTTTTGAAGAGGCACATGGTTTCGAGAGAGACATTGCGACGATACGTCACTTGCAGGTCAGAGACAAATACATATCTAACGGAATTTGACTGCAGTGAGTGAGAGGGTGGGGGTTGGGGTAGGTAGGAAGCAAGAGAAATGCACAGCTATCATTGCGAGCCACAATGTGCTCCTGAGTCACATTTTCGTCACGGCTGCCCTTTTGCGAGGGCTTGTATCTTGTCTAATCTGACGACAACAATGTTCAATATGCCATATCGATGTACGGCAAAAACGTACAACAATAAGCGTCACTTCAAAGTTAAACATTCTGATACCCACGCTCATAATATCGGCGAAGAGAGGAAGGCATTAATAACGAAACTAAAGGTCTAAATGCATTCTTCTTACGACGAGGTAAATACCATTTGAACTAATTAAGTACTCTGAGGGCAATATAATTAAATTAATGGTTAGGTTATAGTAAGTTTATTTTGAACAGTTGTCAACAATGTATGGGAATTATATATTGGTCTGAAGTGACAACACTATTTTCTAAACATAATTACAGTACTGTAGTTTGTTAATTCGGCCACAGAAGACGGTGATATTATGTTAGTCATACAGAGAATGAAATTCATGACCGTAAAAAACGCTGCTTGACACCAACATCATTTAAGTAGCAAAATTTGATTTGTTATATTGAATTATTTCAACATTACAATTGCTTGTTTGTTAAAATGTATATATGATAACGTTATGCAATTTGTGTTCTTTTGTTTAGTGTTTTTTTTTCTCGTTGTTGATAACTCTATAGCATCTATTAGATGCTTTATGGTTGTGCTAACAGATGGAGTTACTTGTCAACAATGTGACGCTGAAACGTGTGTTCAGGTTGCTGCCCAGCGACAGTCCTGATGTATTTTTATATTTGTGACTAGTCGTACCCGTGCGCTCCGCTGCACCCGTTAGAAATAAATATAAAGTAATTACATAATTAAAATAGGACATTTTATCCAGGGAACATTCGTGTTTGATAGAAGGATAAATCGTTTAATATGTTACTTAATTTAAATTGCATCCAAATAATTAAAATGCGATCATTTTGGTCCAGAGAGCACTCATTTGGTGCAATGACAATTCCTTTAACATGTTTCTTAATTTTTATTTCATGCATCCATAGTTCAATGAACATTGACATCATTTACATTTAATGTGTATACTTTATTTTACTTGTTATATATTTCCATTGAATTTTGGTAATAACTTAATTTTAACTCTTGTTTTCTACGTATTCAGTAAATGGCGCTTGGCCCACTATGGTTCTGAACCCTTCAAATAACTTAAATAACTTAAATTATATTATATAAAAAGTGTGTTGATAACGGATGTACCCCGATAAGTAAGTTTTCAATTTGTTATGGGGGCTCTTGAATCTCAGGAGGGACAAATTTTACTTTACAACAGGGCAACATAATCTGCTTGGCTCATTACCCAAATTTTTTGCATTGCATTTAATGCATATGTATTTTATGTATTTTAGCTCGATTCAATTAAGCATAGTTAAAATTTGGATTATAAAATAATGAAATGCTAAGCTAACTTATTATTACTGCATACTAAATCAATACACTCTCGTTGGTCGTTAATTCTCTGAGATAAACATTATTTTAAGAAATACAGGAAACGAATACACAGAATAGCCTATCAAGTTTTCTGTGCATACGAAGCTATTTTAATCTTACCTGTCCTCAATTCACTCAGAAGTTACTGTAATAACATTATAGCATTATGTCCATACAGAGAAACTACACTTTTCAATGGTGAAATAATAATTAATTATACAAATCGGTTAATTTAGTTTCCGATATTGCTTCATACAAACACAGAAACATTTTCTGTAGGCTATGATTCATAGCTTTCGATTGTTGTTGACCAAGGCCCCTTACAGACGAAGTCATTTGTTTATTTCATTACACGGCCTTAGGTGGCAGTTATTTTAATTTTAAAACTCATTTATCTCATTAAATATCAGTCCTATCACAATTTTTCAAAGAATAAAACGTATCGGAAATGATTTTTAAAGAAAGTCTTGTTATGTAACATTGTTCATAAAAATCAATAATAAGCGAGATATTTCGATTTATTTAATTCAGTCCCCCTTATAACCCCCCTTTTAAATAATGTAGTTTGAATGCCATATAGCCTATAACACTGTACAACAAATTTGAACTTTGCGTCTGCCCTTTAGATGAAAGTATGTGATACAGGATAAACAAAACGTGCTTGATTCATATCTGAAAACCAAAATGGTCCATCACGTACCGTTTTTTTAGGAGACCCGCTTTTCATATTTATACAAATTGGTCAGAGAGAAAATTAACAGCGACACTCATTACGGAAAACACATACACTAAAATGATTTTTTTTTTGGCCGTTTCCGCTTGTAGGCATCTGGTGGAGTGTCCCTGATAGTAGACCAGCAATATTCAGCTAGCATACTTCCATTCCATCGTCCACTGAAGCGCTTTTCAAACATAGCAATGTCCTGGTGGAATCTTTCGCCATGCTCATCACTAACTGTACCCAGGTTTTGAGGGAAAAAATCTAGATGTGAGTCCAAAAAGTGTAGTTTTAAGGACATATTGCAGCCAATAACACGAAAGCATTTCACCATGTCACGAACAAGATCTTCATAGTTTTCAGCTTTCTCGTTTCCAAGGAAACTTGAACATACTGATTTAAATGCCTGCCAGGCTGCTTTTTCTCCTTCTGATAGTTTATTTTCAAAGTCTTCGTCGTGCATGACTGATTTAATTTGTGGGCCAATAAAAACACCTTCTTTTACCTTTACTTCACTTAAACTTTTGAATTTGTTTCTGAGATACAAGAAGGCTAACCCTTCTCTGTCCAGCGTCTTTAAAAAATTTTCATTAAATCAAGTTTAATGTACAATGGTGGAAGAAAGACATATTGCGGATTCACTAGTGGTTCATGAGATATGTTTTTGGTGCCAGGAATGTAGTTTTGTCGTGGAGGCCACTGTTTACGGATGTAGTGACTTTTTCTGTCACGACTATCCCATTCACATAGGAAGCAGCAGAATTTAGTGTATCCTTGTTGCATGCCTGTTAATATCCCAATAACTTTTAAGTCTCCGCAAATGTGCCATTTGAATGTAGAGTAATCAATTAATTTCAATATAGCACTCATTACCTCATATGTTTCCTTGATATTTACAGCATTATATGCTATAGGAACAGAGGGAAAAACATTGTCTATATGGAGGACTACTGCCTTTAGACTACGTTTGGAAGAGTCAATAAACAGGCGCCAATCTCCTACAATGTGTTCATGTCCCAATGCCTGAAATAACCCATTCACATCACAGCAATAAATAATGCCTTCTTTCTCCGCAAAATAGTGCCCAAAATTGCTTTGTCGTCTTCTAAATGAAGTAATTTTTACATCTTTATCTAACAGATTCCAATCTTGTAGCGTAGACCCCAGTAATTCTGCATCTGTTTGAGAGAGTTTTAAGTCCCTTACAAGATCGTTAAGCTCTCCCTATTTTATTTCATGATGTACACATGTCATAGATGGAGAGGGTTGAAAATCTGGATCTTGACCACATCGGGCATCTGAAGTGTCTTCCTCTGAATCAAGAGTATATTTATCTGGAGCTGTAGGTACAGGAAGGTCTTCAGAATGAGAAACTGGTCGCATAGCCGAGGGTATGTTTGGATACCGCATAGAGTGTTTGGATTTGGGGTGAACCCCTTAACATCTGTCAAACAAAAGTAACAATCCGTTACGTGGTCTTTTGGTTCGCGCCAAACCATAGGTACACCAAATTTCATTGCACTACGATTTCCTTGTAAACACTTTCTCAGATTCCTGGAGCATGAATTGCAGTATATATGTGGAGCCCAAGACTTATCTTGATCTCCAACTCTGCATCCAAAGTACAATTCATATGCCTTTCTAACCAATGGCGACAAGCTACATTGTTGAGTCTTGAATGTAACTTCGCCACACACATAACAAAATAAGTCAGGCTTATTTTTACATTGACGAGACATGATGCATTGAATGTAGTTCACGGTGTCCTTAGGCCTTAAAACATTAGTACTTCACACTTAACAGCACTCCACAAACAGCACTTTCAATGAGCAGTATCACGTGGTAAATGGAAACATCTGAAAGTAAACAAAAAGTTACATTTAAAATGCTGGAATTATGGTATGATCAACCTGGCAGTGAATGATTGATGTAGATATATATTTCTAAATGTGTCTAAATATATCCCTGCACTGAAAATGTTTGATAGAAGAAGCAGGATATTCGAAAAATAATTTAAATTAAGGAAACAGAGCAATATTATCGAGGAAATACATAAAATACTAAATTGTGGATTTTTTGGAAAATGGTTCGTCTTAGGCAAAAACCGAGTACAAACTCGTTATTTCCAGCCATAAATATACAAGAAACACATGTTTCCATGTAAAGGGCATTTTTCATGTTGTACAGTGTAATCTAAGTTACAACGAACTTAATTTATATTCCATTTTTCATCGAAATCCGTTCAGCCATTATCGCGTGAAAAGGTAACAAACATTCAGACAGATAGACAGACAGACAGACAGACAGACATACAAACAAAAATTTCAAAAAAGCGATTTTCGGTTTCAGGGTGGTTAATTATATATCTTAGGACCAATTATTTTTGGAAAATCGAAAATTACCAGAAAAATTTCGGCTACAGATTTATTATTAGTATAGATGATTGGTTAATTAATATTAACCCGGCACACTCACAATCACACTTACATTCATACAAATTTCCAGACTCTAGACACCCAGGGAATTCTTCTTCTTCAAGAAAAATTCACCGAGAGCCGAGCCCAGGAATCGAACCCGGGACCTTCTGATCTGGAAGCCAGTATAAAGTGTTTTTTTATATAATTTGAATTAATGCTCCGACATAAATGTAACTAAAATTTTGTGCATCCCTCGTGTTTATCGTACGGCTCGACCTCCCCCAACACATTACTTGTACTTTGTTTACGTTTTCACTGTGCCTAAACGAGACGTTCCACTGTACCTTTGTAAATAGTATTGCCCTGTATTGCCTAGGAAAAATATTACGTCTGTAGACCCTAGAGACGATAATGCAATGTATTCTAATCGACATAATAGGTCTATTTACGTTTGACCCTCACACGAACATTGAATTTTTTCCTTGCTCGGTCTGTATTGCTCCATCCAATCAAGATGATATGTGTATGAGGGGAGGGATTTCCTTGTCATTTGCTTTGTAAACACTGTATTATTCTGTGTGTATTTAACTTCAGAGTAAATGTGCCTTAACTTCGAAGTCTATTAATAAGAAACCTTCACCGAATTATAATTAAGTTGAGTTAACAAAATTATAGGTAAAGTATAAATTAAAGTCAACTCCATAACAACCAAATCGACCCAGAGAGTGGCGAGAGTTTAAGGCTTCCACTTGTACAGACAATCGGCATTAATGGCAGTAGGGATGTCAATCCTACATGTCCGCCGCCTTTACCACCACTAAAATTTTCTGGTACAGTAAATTCTCTGTGATCCGTTGCTATGTCGTCCGTCCGCTTCGTCGTCAGGCATTCACGTGATTTCATAGGCCACGCCTTACTGCAAGACGGTACGGAAATTAGTTAACTATCCCTCATTCGTCTGCATAATTGATATGAGTAAATATGATAAGAAAATATTTGTGAACACTTGAATAATACAGTAATTAAGTCACCGATTACAATAGTTACAATCAGTATATTATTAAATTTATTCCAATTAACATCAAGAGAAGCTTATTTGCCCCTGATGCATTGTAACAAGCTAATACAGTCACACGTTCTTTTTGGATTTTGAAACCAGGCGCAGTTTTGTATGATGTAGATTCTAAAGTTCTTTTCGGTAAACATTTGATATTTAAACCGGTTTCATCACAATTGTATATCTGCTGGAGAGATAATTCTAGTTTATTCACCAAATCTCGGAATGTAGTTTTATATTCTTCAGCTCTAACGGTATCAGCTGACATCCTCTCTCCACAAATTGCAAGTGGACGAACACTATACTTTTCCCTCCATATTGAAAACCACCTATCACTAGCAGAGAAATTATCCCCTCCATGTTTCTTAAGCATATCAAACGCTTTCTCTTTCAGAATCGGACCAGATATTGGAGTACCTTTCCTTCTTTGTTCCTGAAACCATAGAAACAGTTCCTTATCGTACTTGAAAACACTAGGCTGCTTCAATGTACGGCGCTTGTCATTAGAGCTCGTGGATGCACAATATTCTTCCAGTGCAGCCCGATTACGCTTCCAGTCATGAATTGTACTTGTTGGGATACCAGAAATAATTTCCCCTTCATCCAGCCGCTTCAAAATATCCAATTTGTCTTTTAAAAAATAATTAAACTTCGAGCGTTTATCAGTAAATGTCTTAGAAAGCATAGTGAACTTCTTCCACACACAACCTGTGATTTACTGAAAGCACGACGGGGTTGCAAATAGGGGGAGGGAAAAAGTACATGGCGGGGAGGAAGAAGGCACGTACTGTACTGTGAGTAGCCAATAATAATTACCTACCCTACTATCCGGATGAGAGAGAAGTTACTGTACTCATTTCTATTGGAGACTGAGTAGATTCCAGGACCATAGTACGGCTGGAAGAATTATAAATCAATGGAAAAATCCATGACCCCATCGGGAATCGAAACAGCGATCTTCGGTTTACTGGTCACGCCTTAACCGCGCCATAAATTAATTGTAATAATAATGGACAGATGTTTGTTTCATTATATGTAGCAAATATTAAACAATAATAGCCTCCGGCGTAGCTCGGTCGGTTAAGGCGCTTACCTGCCGATGGGAGTTGTGCTCGGGCGGGGGTCTGATTACTTGGTTGGGTTTTTTCCGAGGTTTTCTCCCCGTAAGGCAAATGTCATGTAATCTATGGCGAATTCTCGACCTCGTCTCCCCAAATATCATCTCGCTATCACTAATTCAATCGACGCTAAATAACATCGTAGTTGGCACAGCGTCGTTAAATAACCAAGTAAAAAAATAAAAAATAAACAGTAATTGATCTATTAAGCAAACATTTTTGTTAGGATTAAGGAGTTAGGTACAGCTTCAAGGAGTAAAATTTTGGAAATATTCAACATTTTTTTCCTCCATTACTGTATCTTGTAGAATAATGAAAATTAGTATGTGTAAAACACTGCTCTTCTGCTATATGATAAACATGTTTTTACATTAAAAAAAGTATATATTTTTTTCAAAATTCGAAGTTCACTGTGCAGTGATGAAGTTTTTCCCTCATAACTCATAAAGTATCCAACATTCTGTAATGAAATTTTTTGAGTGTATTTATGCATGTCATACCTACAATATGATGCAAAATCACTTCTCTACCTTTGATAGACTATCTGATAAAAAATAAATTCATTTTAAAAAATGACCAAATATCTAACACAAAATAAAAATAAATATATATTGTTTATTAAGAAATATAGTTCGAAGAGTATGAAATTGTAAACATGAGTTTCAGCAATAAAATAAAAGAGAAAGAACATGAAAAAGTTAACAAGTTTACGAGTTATAAGGGAAACGCTTCATCACTGCACAGTGAACTTTGAATTTTGAAAAAAAAAAAAAAAAAAAATAGAAATATATATTTTTTAAATCGTTAAATTATTTTTTTTTCATATAGCAAAAGGATAGTATTTTACACATACCAATTTTCATTATTGTACAACATACAGTAATGGAGGCAAAAAATTTTGAGTATTTCCAACAATTTTACTGCTGTAAGCTGTACCTAATCCCTTAACAGAAATTTCTTGACTACTGCGGTTCGGATTGAGAACGTTGTACTCTATTTCCTAACAGCAAAAGGATTTTAGGCTCGAAAATAACATCAGTGAAATAGTCAATTAATGTGAGTGATTCATAAATCACTGCATGTTCAGAGTAAAATGTGGTAATCCAGCTGGAAAATAAGTGTAATTAATTACGATATGAAAATAGATATGAAAACGAAAGGGGCAACTCGTCAGCTAACCCGCTGTAGATTTCTTTCAACTTGCAGAGGGAAGGGAATGGCGCAATGACATAGGGCTAGGGAAGAAGAGGGTTGGTGCAACCGGAAGAGAAACCGTAGCTTGGAAAAACGACTTGACCGGATTACCATTTCAGATATATAGAGAACCCACCTACATGCATCTAACTCTTTCCTGCGTCCATATATATGATCTGCCCTTCCACCCAGCTCCACTTTATTTCTTGTCGTGTCTTCCATACTATTTCTTTACTCGTTCTACCCCTTTCTCCCCAGCATTCCCTATTTGAGGGACGCCCTACCGTCGCCAGTAGAAACAAAACAAGCCCCCAGAGGGGCCCTCCACATCGATATAGATGTCATAGTGTATCTACTGTTTATTTTTTTGCCTCTTCTATTCCAGTTGCTCAGCTCATCTATTATGTCTCGCAAGTCGCAGAGAACCCAGGGCGGGGATTTCTGTTTCAATTGTGTAGTTCGCACATCAAGCGAGTGTCTAGATTTGTAAACAACTATTTCGAATAGTCTTTTAATCGTTTTGAATAGCGATGTCAAAAAAAAACAATGTAAGAACGATCTTCGTGCTACCTAACTCGAATAGCCTATATTGTTGTGTAGGAAGCAGTGACCAAAAACAAGAACGGACAAAATAGACAATATACTGCAATTATATACCGTGTGTTTTCTGGGTATGGGACTTAGAGATTTAATATTGTCATAAGAAACATACGTATATATAAAAAGGATGAAGAAATAACTTAATCAGTGGACCATGTTCAGAAATTAGCAGGCTTTGACAATTTATAAAACAAGAGAACATCAATTACAGTTACTAAGTTACTATTTCTTCTAATATTTTGCATGCGGTAAAAAGGAACTCAAAAACATGTCAGTTGTCCATTCGATAACTATCGATAACATTATAGGTCTATTTCATGTTGTTGAAATGCAAAAAGTATATTTGTCCATTCGATGTCGTTATAGAACTAATATCTCACGTACGAGAAACCAGATATAACCCAGCAGAAGAGGTTTCGAAGCTGTAAGGCTATCTGATGTTCATGCAATGCTAAAATATCCATTCTATGACGTTATAAAATCGATATCTAACGTTCGACAACTGGGTATAAGTTAGTAGAAGAGTTCGCAAAGCGGTAGAGCTATCACATTCGTGCAACGCTAAAATATCCATTCTCTAACGTTATAGAATCGATATCTAACGTTTGCGAAACTGACCCATAAGTTAGCAGTCAAGTTCTCGAAGAGGTAGGGCTATCACTTATTTGTGCAATGCTAAAATATCCATTCTATGACGTTATAGAATCGATATCTAAAGTTCGACAAACTGGGCATAAGTTAGTAGACGAGTTCGCAAAGCGGTAGAGTTATCACGTTCGTGCAACGCTAAAATATTAATTCTATGACGTTATAGATGTATTAATTGTATGTGTTATATTTCCGCTGTGTCGACTGCTAGCTGGTGTGATGTCAGTGCCAACTTCTGGGAGAAAGCAGAATGTCACGCTCAAACTGGTTTGAAATCAGTCCTGCTACATCAAAGGTACCGACGCGAAGTGTCCATATTGTATAATTATCTATACACTGAGG
This sequence comes from Periplaneta americana, assembly GCF_040183065.1. Lineage (NCBI taxonomy): Eukaryota > Metazoa > Arthropoda > Insecta > Blattodea > Blattidae > Periplaneta > Periplaneta americana. The sequence goes on along the minus strand of NC_091124.1, from coordinate 26,699,693 downwards.
TAACTTTCGGTGCTGGACCCCGGGCTCATTTCACCGGCATTATCACCTTCATTTCATTCAGACGCTAAATAACCTAAGATTTTGATAAAGCGTCGTAAAATAACCTACTAAAATAAAATAAATCCATTCTGTAACGTTATAGAATCAATATCTAACGTTCTACAAACTGGGCATAAGTAAGAGTTCTCGAAACGGTAACGTGTAACGTTAAAATATCCATTCGATAGCGTTATAGGATCGATACCTAACGTTCGACAAACTGGGCATAACTTAGCTGACGAGATCTCGAAGCGATAAGGCTATGCCACGTTCTTGTAATGCAAAAATATCCAATGTCTATTCGATAGAGTTTTATGATAGATATCTCACGTTCGAGAAACCTGACACAAGCACGTTTCCTTACAGTGTATCTATTCGTTATGCCATTATAATTTCGAATTTGGTGTTATTTAGCGCTTTCTTCTACAATAATTATATGCTTAATATAAACTAAGCTCTGTACATTTTCTTTGTGCGTGGCATGTATTTGCGACGCTGCCGTTTCTTCGCGGAGTAATCAGGTTATCGCTCACGCAGCACTTTTCATCAACGTGCACTTACCCTCTTATTTGGTGTAAGCCTCTTAGCTACATGAACAATACTAAACCGACCCTCACTGCCTGTAATATCAGAACTTAAGCCGAAGATAATAGGGTGACAGAGGAACGGGAGATCTACCCTTACAACCTCACCATTAGCAGGGGCTCTGATTTCAAGAGCGTCACTACCTGGAGAGAGGGAAGGAGCGTTCGAGGGTAGTGCTCCAGTGTATACACCGTGCACACCGACGCAACCAAGTGAATGCCGTCTAGCAGTGCCATCTACTGCTTGGGCTCTTCTAACGTGTTAAACAACTCTGAGATCTGCCTTCTGATTCATCATATCTCATTACGAAGCGTGGAACACACTGTAGTAGCTATAGTGGTACAAAAATAAATTATTATAAAAATTTCACCAAAGAAAACGTCATTCTCCTCATATAGAAAGTGTTTTTTTTGACATGACGTCTATTTTATCTGTATCTGTATACAGAATATTATTCTATAATATTTAGGGTTGAAAATAACTGTAATTTTATTGTAATGATGGCGATGAGGAATGTAACGAAGGTCATGGCGACGATAAAGACAAATAATTAAAGCTGCAACGATAGTGTCAGGGACGACGATGGTAAGTGAGACAACGATGGTAACAGTGACGAAGATGGTAACAGTGACGACGTTAGTAACAGTGACGACGATGATAAAAGCAACTACGATGATAACAGCGACAACGATGCTAAGAGTGACAACGATAACAGTGACAACGATGCTAAGAGCGACAGCGATAGCAGTGACAACAGCGACGATGATGATAACGATTATATCAGCGACGAAGATAACGACGGCGACAATGATGACAATAACGACGAACGACGATAGTAACGGTGACAGCGACAAGGACAGTGACGATGACTGCGTTGACAATAACGACCACGACATGAATAATAATAGAGATGCTCAGACTTAGGATCCGGGACACTTTAGCAACCAATGTACGCACAACTTGATTATAGAATTCCTTGAACATAGTAGACAGACATACTGTGAATAAAAATAACGACGTCAATGTGCTGAGTTATATTCTGCTATTACTCGTAGTATAATCTAGTGAAGGTTCAAAATGAAGTAGGATACATAACTCACAACTTTTCATGTCCCTCGACGACGTTGAAGTAGTTAGCGTTACAGTGAACAACCATATACATACTTGTAACTAGTTCCAAAATAACTGTTCACTATGAATTAAAAATGCACTGTGATGGCCTGAGTTCGTTTCGTAGGGAGAGACGGAAGAATACTGTACCTCTGATCTCGAACCTGATTGTACATTACCGCAAAGGTAAACAAAACTCAGCGCGCCACCTCACTCCATCTGTACTCCGTTGCACTGTAATTTCACTTCATTCTTAAGTTGTCTCGAATCCTAAGCCTGGTTGTGATTATAATGACAGCGTGTTTGTAACGATGACCAGCTTCGCCTATTTGTTTTTAATTGAGCTATTTTACGACGCTTTATCAACTGTTATGGATATCGAGCGTTTAACAAGGAGAGGACATGCTCTGTATATCACGGAATGAAATAAGATTGTGTGAGATGAAAGTACAAGAAGTACTGTTTAAAGTAATGCCTGGTATGGGTGGCCAATGATCCCTCGTTTTGGAAATATTGGCTATTGTTTGTGACATACTTCCGTTAGATGCCTAATAGGGAAGGATGAGACGGTGTAAAAGCGTAGCTTATATGGTTGGGCGCTGAGTTGTGATCCAGGCAACCTGAGTTCGAGTCTTAACTGGTCCTATGTTTTTTTCTTTTAATAATGATTAATAGTGTGATCACAGTAATCTATTTACATATATCATATTTCTCAATGTATGGAACGCTTCATCATATTTTAAACAAATTACTAATTAACTAACATTTTATTGTAAAGGATAAACAAGGAAATATTGCTCACGTAGGCAGGTCACTGGTGTCTGTTTTGTTTCTATTCCACTTCATTTTGTACATGATTCATTATGATGAAAGTCACAAAAACATACAAAACATACATATTTCCTGCACCATGCACAGCAAATGAAAGAAGGTTGTCAACAGTCACACACATTTTTCCGCACTTCTGCAGCGAAACAGACATCTTTCACATTCACAAACACTTCTCGTTCGTTTATTAATTTTGATGCATACCACGCATATTTTGAAAATATTTGATAAAAATCTTCACCTGTCTAAAAAAAAAATAAACATCACAGGACTAGCATAATCCAGTACATTTGGGTGAAATCACTTTAAGGTTGCACGCTACTTCATTATCTTCATTTGTAAATATTTCATCATACAAAGAAGGATTTACCTACCCTTCCCACGAGTCCAGAATTAGAAGAAATGGCTACTCTTTCACATATGTGTTTCTTACTTTCTCCAGGTATTGCTTATGGAGTTGAGATGCCAGCTTTCCTGATGAAGAACGTGTCACACATATATTTCCGAATTTAGAAGTGAGTTCATCTACTTGATGTTGCACTCTTGGGCCAAATTGTCCTTTTGGTAATAATAATAATAATAATAATAATAATAATAATAATAATAATAATAATAATAATAATAATAATAATCATAATCATAATCATAATTATAATCATCATCATCATAATATAATGTAAATTTTATTAGTAACAACAATGTAATTTATTCGTCACAACAATAATTCCTTCCTACAATTCACCTTAAACGCTCTCGTCAACAATTAGATTTTCACTCAACACAGTATTCGTTATAGCACTCCACCGACGACAATGACAATTTACTTGGACTATTACGAACACCAATGAACTATTAATCTTAACTAATATTTACAAAGCACTATTTACAAATCAGAACTGTCAGTTCTCAGTTCACGGTTCTTCTAGCTCAGTCACTCGAGTTCACAGTATCTCGAACCACAGACCTTCAGAGACAGTTCACTGTACTCGAACTCAGGTCCCTCCAACTGCGGTCCACTGCACTCGAACTCAGGTCCCTCCAACTGCGGTCCACTGCACTCGAACTCAGGCCTTCGGATGCTGATACAGTTGCGGACGCACACTCGAGCCGAACTCCGGTACACAAGACTGGCTTGCTTGCTCTGGCTTTCTCACTGACTGGCTGACTAATCAACTGAAAACTGCTGTCGTTCCTTCGCGACCGTAATTTATAACCACAGCGACGTAGCCTCGAAAGTTCGAATTCGCGAGTCTTCCACTTCGACGGATTTCTCGGCCTCTCTAGGCAAGCTGAAGATGCGCGCGCAAACTCCCTCGCCACGTAGGCCCTTTCCCCTTCTCTCCGCCGCGCGCCATCCCAAAGTGCTCCGTGAAGCCCGCGTCGGCTCACGCGCGGTCTGCTCTCTTGCGGGACGCTGGTCGTGAGTTCGAATCTCACGTCGCTGTCACAATAATAATATCAGGTTTTAAAAAATGAGAAGGCATTAGGATTCGAACTGGGGTTGCCTGGATGACAACTCAGCATCCAACCATATGAGCTACGCTGTTACATAGTCTAATGCTTCCCTATTAGGCATCTAACGGAAGTATGTTACAAACAATAGCCAATATTTCCAAAACGAAGGGTCATTGGCCACCCATACCAGGTATACGTCTTGTACTTTCATCTCACACAATCTCATTTAATTCGGTGATATACAGAGCGTGTCCTCTCCTTGTAAGTGAAATATAGGTAATAATGCTAGCGAAACGTCCAGAGTCTAGCTCCGAAAATTACCCAATATTTGTTCTTAATTGGTTGAGGGCAAACCCCAGAAAAACCTCAACCAGGTAATTTGTCCCAATCAGAATTTGAACACGGGCCCGCTCGTTACACTGTCAGACACGGTAACCGTTACTCCACAGCGGTGGATTGACTATGTCATGATAAGTGCGATGAAAAATGATTTTGATCTTGGGACAATATTAGTAGTGAATGCGATACGTCAATGACCGAGGACTTTAGGAAGATGGCCATGCTTCTGACAGCAGTTTTGACAATCACGATGGATAGGCCTACCTATGTCTGTATCCAATTGTAACAACACAGCACAAGATAGTTTTCTTATACGTTAGCTGTTCCAAACCGTGATTTGATTCATCGCGAAGAGGAAATAAATTTCGTGGAGAAGAACTTCGCTGCTAACTAGGAGATACCGCTGAGAGTAAAATATGAGTCTGACATGGGAACCGCGATGCGATCTGAGAAACTTGATATATATGACATCAAATCGTGTGCACGATTTAGATGAACTTTAAAAATAGGTTATCTGTGAGGCACAAGAAAGAAATGACTGCGCTGCCGGGACAGGAGCGCGTCTCACGTGCTGGAGATACAGGAACATATTTCTCGGTAAAAAACAAGTTTCACACTGCAATAACCACGATTGCTACTTCAGCATCCCGACCTGGAGGAGGGGGAGGGGGTGCTGAATCAGCAGCTTGAATCGTCGTCTGCGAAGACCACCGGAAGCGCCGTGCCTCGGGCATCCCGCTACGAACAGAAGGAAGACATCAGAGACTGGAAAACGAATGAAGCGATGTCTGCAGTAAGAAAAGGAAACAAAACAGCAAAGGTTTCTAGTAATCTCAATTTGAGGACTGGCGGACTGGATCTAAAGACTTTTACAGAGATAAAAGTTTCCTTGAATTTCCTCAGCTGTTACTGATGTCTTTGGCCGGCTATTTTATCTCTTATGTAAGTTAGGAAAATGCCAGCGTCCGTTCTGACGATCTGAATGTAAATAAAAATGTTTGGTTTGAAGTTCTTTTAAAATCTGTTCCAAGTTTATTTTAACTTAAAATAATCTAGTAATAGACAGGGTGAAGACGCAGAAACCGCACAATATTAAGAAAATGTTACGAAAATACGACATTTCTTTTGACAGTGTACGAACATATGAAATAAATAGGCCTGTTTTAGTGCTAAATATCTGTTTCAAAACTATTTGGAGTAGGTTTACATAATAAAACTATTTATTTACACAATTATTAATACTTTAGTCCAGTGGTTTTAGGCGTAATAGATCAACTATTTTGTATTCGACAGATAATGGAGAAAAAATGGGAGTATAAATGTACAGTGCATCAGTTATTCATAGATTTCAAAAAGGCATATGACTCGGTTAAGAGAGAAGTTTTATATGATATTCTTATTGAATTTGGTATTCCCAAGAAACTAGTTCGATTAATTAATATGTGTCTGAGTAAACGTATAGCAGAGTTCGTGTAGGTCAGTTTCAGTCATATGCGTTTCCAATTGACTGTGGGCTAAAGCAATGAGATTCACTATCACCTTTACTTTTTAACTTTGCTCTAGAGTATGCCATTAGGTAAGTCCAGGATAACAGAGAGGGTTTGGAGTTGAACAGGTTACATCAGCTGCTTGTCTATGTGAATATGTTAGGACAAAATCCACAAACGATTAGGGAAAACACGGGAATTTTACTTGAAGCAAGTAAAGAGATAGGTTTGGAAATAAATCCCGATAAGACAAAGTATATGATTATGTCTCGTGACGAGAATATTGTACGAAATGAAAATATAAAAAATTGGAAATTTATCTTTTGAAGAGGTGGAGAAGTTAAAATATCTTGGAGCAACAGTAACATATAAATGATACTCGGGAAGAAATTAAACACAGAATAAATATGGGAAATGCCTGTTATTATTCGGTTGAGAAGCTTTTATCATCCAGTCTGTTGTCAAAAAATCTGAAAGTTAGAATTTATAAAACAGTTATATTACCGGTTGTTCTTTATGGTTGTGAAACTTGGACTCTCACTTTGAGAGAGGAATAGAGATGAAGGGTGTATGAGAATAAGGTTGTTAGGAAAATATTTAGGGCTAAGAGGGATGAAGTTATAGGAGAATGGAGAAAGTTACACAACGCAGAGCTGCACGCATTGTATTCTTCACCTGACATAATTAGGAGCATTAAATCCAGACGTTTGAGATGGGCAGGTCATGTAGCACGTATGGGCGAATCCAGAAATGCATATAGAGTGTTAGTTGGGAGGCCGGCTGGAAAAAAACCTTTGGGGAAGCCGAGACGTAGATGGGAGGATAATATTAAAATGGATTTGAGGGAGGTGGGATATGATGGTAGAGACTGGATTAGTCTTGCTCAGGATAGGGATCAATGGCGGGCTTATATGAGGGCGGCAATGAACCTCCGAGTTCCTTAAAAACCAGTAAGTGTGTCCAAGAGCTAATAGTGAGGAGTTTGCAAGTGACTTTTGAAACTGACGTTTAAATTGTTGTTTTCATTATGAAAAATATAATAAGCATACCGTGCAATCCGACCAATAAATTTATCTCAATTTTCATTTAAAATGTTGTATTCCATAATAATTGTAAATTTCTCTTAACAAAACTATTATTTTGCAAAGTTTTAAACTTAAACTTGAGTCAGTAATAATTTTTGAAGATAAAGATTAATAGCTTATGTACATGAATGTCATTTGTTAAGACGAAATTGCCTACTGAAGGATGCACTGGAAGGAATGGTGAATGGGAGAAAAAGATTGTGATAGAAGAAGATATCAGGTGATAGATAACATCGATATATCTTAATTGTACTAAGAGGAAAGCGGAATATAGAGAAAATTGGAGAATGCTGGGCTTGCAATGAATGGCCTATCCTTGGGCAGAAAACTATGAATGAATGAAGGCCTACATGAAAATATTTTCTTACCTTGTATTAAGCGAAAGTATAAAGTTAATGTGTTAAGAGATCCGGCAAAATATACATTGTATGAATGAGGTTCTTGATTTCTAAAGTTTTGGTATAGTCTATATGAGTGGCTCCCAAAGTGGGGGTCGCGACCCCCTAGTGGGTCGTGTAAAGAGCTGAGGGGAGGTCGCGAGATGATATACAAATTAAAACAAAATACTCCTTATTAATATGTATTTATGTTGCATTTAGGAACGTAAAAAGCGCTGAAGATAAAAATAAAAAAAGTTTTAGTAGTTATAAAGTAAAAATAATAAATTGCTAAAAATGCGCCTCTTTTTAAGAAAGTAGCTTCTCAAATCTGAACTTTATTGTCACAAACTTTTCTGATTTTCAATTGCTCGCTTTTCTTTTGATGGAAATCACAGACTAGAAACTTATTTTGCATAAATACGAATTTGCAAATGTTATAAAAAAATTTAGTACGGTAGCTTCTTTTGCGATTTCGAGATATTCTTGCATTATTTAGAGCGAAAACTGATCTACGCTCTGTCAAAAAAGTATAGTTTCAACATTCCATCAGTTCATATACGAGTATATTTCAATAAGTATTTCATTTTTTTGGAATTACAGCAAGTTGAACGCAACTGTCTAAATACAGATTCAATATCCATCGATGACTGTCATAATTGATTTGCATTTCTTCCAGAATAATACTCAAAATTCTGTTTAAAATTATGCAACCATAATTACATGTACACAAAAACAAACTTTGTATTTGTCGTAACATACGGTACATAACTAAATTTTTCATGACTCTTTTAATGCACTGGAATGAACCAAATTTATTTTTGCCATGTAACGTCGACTAGAAATCAAGTTTCCTTATAAATTCGTCGATTTTATCTCTGGCTGTTATGATAACACCTTGGTCTTGCAAGCTACTATTCGAAATGTTTGAGTGTTCGAAAAATGCATTTCAGCAAGATAGACAAGTGTAAAAAGCCAAAAAGAATTGGAAAATAGGTTTGCATAATCCGATTTTTCGTCTTGTAGGTATCGGTACGTTAGAAATTGGGTGATATATACTGGTTTTTGAGTAAAATTGTCTTTTTAAATTTTACAGGGATTTGTATTTTTGGAATGGAGTTCAGTACAGGTGCGGTAGTAAGGGGTGGCAAACAAATGTCTCGCCCAAAAGTGAGTTTCGTCTTCAAAAAGTTTAGCAATCACTGGCCTATATTAATTATACGAAATAAAACACAATAAATATGCGTAATTAAACATTTTGACATCATCATCAAAACCTTTCCTGAATGTAAAACTAGATAACTTATTTTTTTTTTTTTTACACTGAAGAGTTCTTACATTGGCTGGACTCAACACTGGTAACAATACAACTCAAGTAACTTTTGTATAGTATAGATCAGGAATAGAATTAGATAACTTTGTTCTGTAACGTTTTTATTTGCCTGTTAGAATTTGAGAAAGCAAGTTTTGGAACTACTTATATCTGTGAGAAGGCAAGTTTTGAAAACAACTTAGTTGGATAAGGCATGATTTGTGAAAAACACAAAGTTCTTCATTGTAAATTAAATTCGGTATACAAGACTTCAAATCAAAAGTTATGTATTGTTAGTGAAGTAGTTCAAGGTCATTAATTAGTGAAGAAAAAATCAAAGAAATTCAAAATACTCTCATAATGAAGAAGTTTCCAAATGTTCTTAAGCACAATCAACTGATTCAGAGTCTGGTTCACCACAACAGTCAACGTCTGATTCAACATTCTGGGCTTCATCAGCACGATTTGCATTCAGGAGGTTCATGTAGAAAGATAATCCGGCCTGATTTTTTTCATCCATCGCCGAAATGTTTTGTTAGAAGGTAGTTAACAACATTTAATTTTGCTTCTTTAATGATGTTCCCTTTGCGAATAACTTGAGGCTCAATATCAAAAATGTTGTGCCCCTTTTGACAACACTTCTATAGAGTATGGAGTAGACAAGTTATGGAACACACTTTTGCAGCATAAGACACATTTTGGAACATCAACCATATTTCTCCTATTAAATTGAGTGGGAAAGAAATTTTTGGAACATCATTTTGTGACAGTAGGCCTATATTGTAAGGTCCGAAAGTCTTGTCACCTCCCTTATTTGTATGTTGATGTGCATCCATTTTGAACATGTCATAGCAGATGTGTGACAATGGTTGGTACTTTACGTTCCAGCTTGTTTAGTGATCCAGAACATCAGTATGGCACCATCATTGTCGCGGCACAAAATGATGGGCGTCATGTCCTGTTGTGAAATTTTCCGCAGCAAAGGCGGTGTGACTTTCCCTGAATGCCTCCCTGACAGCTTGCTTCAAATCTTCAATTGTCTGGTATCGATGTTTCGAGACATCCTGCTTAATTATTCCCCAAAGAGAAATCACACCGCCTTTGCTGCGGAAAATTTCACAAAGGACATGGCGCTGTGTGATTTAGTGCCGCGACAATGATGGTGCCATACTGATGTTCTGGATCACTAAACAAGCTGGAACGTGTAGTATCAACTATTGTCACACATCTGCTATGACATGTCCAAAATGGATGCACATCAAAATAGAAGCAAGGGGCGGGGGGTTGACAAGACTTTCGGACATGACTGTATATTGATCGTAGAGTGCAGTAGTGTACTGCCCTGAATTTTCGATTTTTCGAGATAAGACGCAGTTTGAAACTGTAGGACTCATATAGACGTTAAAGTTGTTTCTTACTGTTCAAGTTAATAAGAATGTATTACGATGTACTGAAGTACATATGATATTTCAGAGCAGAAATTCCGCGTCATATGATGATGGAAGAGTGGAACAGAGAAAAATTATCTCCGGCACCGGGATTTGAACCCGGTTTTTCAGCTCTACGTCCTGACGCTCTATTCACTAAGCCACACCGGATTCCCATCCCGATGTCATCGAATTCTCTCAGTTTAAGTTCCAACTCTTGGGTTCCCTCTAGTGGCCTATTCTCATGCACTGCGTCATAGATGTATGACAGTGGCACAATGTCCACACATGTGCAGCGGTGCACACGTTATGAGTGACTATGCGTTCCCAAGATCCCGACCACTGTCATACATCTGTGATACAGTGCATGGGGGTTGGCCACTAGACGGAACCCAAGAGGTGGAACTTAAACTGAGAGGATTCGATCCGACATCGGGATGAGAATCCGGTGTGGCTTAGTGGATAGAGCGTCAGCATGTAGAGTTGAAAACCCGGGTTCAAATCCCGGTGCCGGAGAGAATTTTTCTCTGTTCCACTCTTCCATCATCATTAATAAGAATTAATATGAAATTTCATATTTTGCCTGTCACTAATGTTGAGAATGGAGATGGATATTATAATACGCAATTTCTCGAAAAAAAAATAGAGATATTCAATCTTGAAAATAATAACAAAATACAATTCCCTCTGGTTTGCTGGAAGCTGAACGTTTGTAGTGAATTTGCAACGGTGGAAATAAAATAAGCGCAAGTATGAATTGTCTGCATATACTTCGAAAGGGCAGACCGATACATTCAGGTTATTTTAAGCTACTTTGTGTTCAGTGACGCATTTGAAGTTGGGGGAGGAGGGGGTTGTTCCGAATCCTGGATTATGACGTGGCCTTCGCAGCGCCACGTTGCAATTTATCGAGAGGATTTGTGCAACACAATGCGAGGGCGCCGGTAGGCGATTAATTCGTGCGTGATGGAATTGATATTTTAATCTACTTGCAGCTAATATTCGCTGCATCAATTCTGTTTTGAATATGACAATATCAAATTCCTTTGTTATTTCTACCTGCGAACAATACACCGTTCCCAAAACATCCATTTAATGTAGCCATGCAGAGAGATAAGCTCAGGCAAAAACGTACAAACTGACCTATAAATTTCTAAACTTTCGATCGATATTTCTTGTATTTTATTTTGTATTTTCAAAAAGTGTTATTGATTCGTGCTAGTAGCAAATACCTTACTATAATAATACCGGACAGCTAGCAGTTCTGCGCGCGAACGACGCTGGTGCTGCTATCTAGGCGGCCGATGTGGAGATACTCGGGAAACAAGCTGTAATCAACTACAATGTAGGCCTATACAGTATTATGAAAGAGTAATGGAACGGAGAAAAATTCTCTCCGGCGCAGGGATTTGAACCCGGGTTTTCAGCTCTACGTGCTGATGCTTTATCCACTAAGCCACACCGGCCACTAGAGGGAACCGGAACTTAATCTGAGACGATTCTGTCCTGCGCTGGGGTGGGTATCCGGTGTAGCTTAGTGGATAAAGCATCAGCACGTAGAGCTGAAAACCCGGGTTCAAATCCCTGCGCCGGAGAGAATTTTTCTCCGTTCCATTACTCTTTCATCGTATGATGACGCAGAATATCTGCATGGAAATATCATATGTACTTCGGTACATTAAAATAATATATATGATATGCGTAAATCACTTCGTGATTTAAGACGGCGCTTATTCCGTCGGATCCCGGCCAACTAGTCACTCATAACGAGTGCACCTCAGTACATGTGTGGACTTCAGTCCTACGTTCATAGACGTCTATGACGTAGTGCAGAGGACGGCCACTAGAGGGAACCCAAGAGTTGGAACTTAATCTGAGACGATTCTGTCCGGCGCCGGTGTGGGTATCCGGTGTGGCTTAGCGGATAAAGCATCAGCACGTAGAGCTGAAAACCCGGGTTCAAATCCCGGCGCCGGAGAGAATTTTTCTCCGTTCCATTACTCTTTCATCATATGATGACGCAGAATATCTGCATGGAAATATATGTACTTCGGTACATTAAATAATATATACAATATATATTGTTGCTGGGCTAGTTAATAGTTTTATTAATTAGTGCTGTGTTAAAATGTCAGGGTGTATATGTGCTGTTTATAATTGCTACAATTACAGCATTACAAATTGCTCCAAATCGTACTTTCGATTTCCGAGGGATCATAATACGTAAGTCAACAACATTCTTTATTAGGCCTAATGGCTTTGTCTCTGTGTTGATAGAACAATAAAAATTATCTTTTTTATTTAGGCCTAATAAATGAATAGAAGTTAAAATATGAGCCGTTCAGAGCAGAAGTGGTGTAAGTCAAAAATGGGTAATAAGGGTTAAAGTAAACATTCTATAAATACAACGAAAAGTAGCAATTAATATTCAATTTATTTAGACTATTAGTAGTCAGTGGATAGCAAGAAGGACATATTAATTGCTACTTTGCGCTGTATTTTACAGAATTTTTTACTTTAAACCTCATTACCCAATTCTGACTTACACCACTTTTGCTCTGAACAGCTCATATATTGGAAATTGTAAGGTTTTAGAAAATTAAGTTTTATTGTTGTCCACATGCCTTTCCTAATTATTACAAGCATCAGATTACTACCATTTTTATCTTTGCAGTTGTCAGCAATGGGTATATAAAACGTTATTGTAAATTCGTCCATAATGTCGGAATTAATTTTGTCTCACTAAAGCATAGAAAAAATTCGCAGCAATTAATTACGGAAAATAATATGAAGCATGAATATTTATTATAATATGCAGCTTTGATATAAAATAATGTTACATTAAATACGGTACTATTCAACATTTCTTAAGATCTCGTATATTATTTCACATTAGTGCCTCAGTTTTAAACAATAGTCCGATTTCCGCTATGTTAATATTTGTATTTGTGGACGTAATTCCACGCCGCTCCGCTGGATGTCAAGTCCGTGATATTTCGCACTCTCGTCAATGCTGCTAGTATAGGCCTACAGCTGTCCGGTATTATTATAGTAAGGTATTTGCTAGTAATTTTCCAACATGCCCAGATAATGTCGTGATCGATCGGTTTCCTTTGCGAAGATAAACGGCCCATACAGATTATAGCGACTTACCGCGCACCAAACATTAACTTTAGGACTAGCCCGTGCCAGTTCATATGAGACATGGGGATTTTCACATTCCCTTATGATTCCATTATGGGTATTCACTCGCCCACTGACATGAAAGGTTGCTTCGTCAGAAAATATCCATTTATTCAAGAAGCATTTTGTTTATTCGGTCGTTGCTGAGCAACTTCTTTTGTTTCTTATGCGGTAACAATGATGATTACAGGGACATCATTTTATTTTTACTAACATTTTTAATACTAACCTGGCTATACCTTTGGATTAATGATTGAGACCCGAAAACACCGTTTGCTACCTCCTTCCACGACTGGAGTTCGATGATACTGGCGTAAAATACAAACAAATCACTTTACTAGTACAGGAGGGAAGAAAAGTAGTTAATCCATTTATGTAAAGTAGGAAATATCGCGATTTTGAGTGTGATAATTTTCATTAGATTTTGTTTAATCAAAATACAGTACAGTATTAACAATAAGTGTTTTTACTCACGAACTGAGTTATCCATGCGAACGCATTCATTATGCAGTGTATATTATACTGTCTACAGCGTACGATATAGAGAATGAAGTTAAAATGAAAAAATAATCATAATAATCATAATGTGGATATTTAAACACATTTTTGAAAATGGTGGCCGTTCATTTCGATACAGGCTTCAGTTCTTTTGTGCATATTATCGCACTATAGACTGTTGCATCTAATTCAAATTACCAGTATCGTCCTTCATACTTAGTAACTCATGTTGAAATAATTCTGTACCTACTCTATAATAATAATTTAATAATTTATTTATTTAATCTGGCAGATCTAAGGCCAGTAGGCCTTCTCTTCCGCCCAGCCAGACTCTAATTCTAATTGAATACAATTGCTTACATAGTTATTACATTAATATGTAGACAATAAAACAACATGAAAGTAAATAATGAAAGTCGGATAAGTGTACCTTACGTACTATAAATTCAGTCTTCACTTCTGCCCGACCCGCACAGATAAAATTACTCAGACATGCTATCTACTGTCCCTCCAAGTGGTTATTTCGCAGGATCGTAGAAAGGAGGGGGGGAATCACGTGATAGTTAATTACTTAACGAGGCCCTTTTATTTAAGTTATTTTAAACAGTTGCATAATATTACGTAGACGTCCAATTAATTCCTAACAGAAATTAATATTTTCAGAAAAGAGCTAAGAAAGCCCAGCCACTAGTCTTTACAGTGGAGCGAGCAGAAGCAGTGGGAGAAATCGGGATGTGAAGTAGGCAAACGGACGACAGTACCTGTGCGAAAATATGATTCAATATTGGATGTTTTCGCCACTGGAAAACGCGAACATAATTTCTGAAAAGTACTATAATCACTAACTCAATACTGCGGCCTTGGTTCTATGTGGAGGACAGTTGGAACTTCGTTAGTAGAAGGGTTGGGAGCGAAGTACATACAAAAACTCAGGTACAATAAAAATTGAAGTAAAAATAAAATGATGTCCCTGTACAAAATTCCCTTGCTTCAGTGTCACATTGGAATTGAAATGAATTCTACAACACCCCTTTTATAGATTTTATAGTCATAGCTTCCCAAACTATAGTTAAAGTTATAAATTAAAGAGTGTTTTCAACTTTTTGAAATGAAACATGACATTTAAATTTACAGGATTATTGATTAAAATTATCAGAAAGGAACTGACACGCTTTTCAGTGTTAGCATCGTGTATTTGTTCGTCGAAAATTGTGAAATGTATGACTTAAATGAAAGCATTGTATGCAAAAGCTGCATGAAAGCATGAATTACCTTATGGAAAAATGCTGGTAAACAAAGTTGGATTATTTCGTGTATAAATATCATCAAAAGCTGATACAAAATGAAGGTGTGGACGTCATTTTGAGTTCCATACAGAGCGACAAATTGCTGCGCTCTCTGCCGCATACTGCGGTAACTATTGTGCTGTGTGACAATGGACTGACTGAACGGCAAGATTTGACATGTGTGTGTATGTGCTGGCTGATGTGTTCCTTTTTATCACGTGTGTTGTTCAACAGTGCATGAATGGCATCAGGCACATGAACACCCAGACCAGAAATTAGTGTGTCTAATGTTGACTACAAAATTGCTGAAGTACAGAAAAACGGAAGAATACAAATTTTTCACAAACACTACATATTAATTCTTTCTGTATGAAAACTCCCTATTTTTTTTAAAGCTGTGTATTAATTATGTCAGAGTTCTCTACATTGGCATTATGCATTAAGACTGCGCTTGCCGAATCGATTTTTTTTTCTGCGGTGTTCCGCAGATCTCAAGGGCAGGGCAAGTTGCGCCACACGGTCAGATAAAGTGCAGCATATAAAAAAGGGTCCCAGTTTTGTGGGCATAGTTGCGCCCCGTTCCCTTCAGGTAGAGAAAAAGGTCATGGCATAGTTGCGCCCCGATGAAATAGGTAGAGAAAAAGACACTATGGAAACTCGAGCCTCGTAATCAACCAACCTTATTCATTTCTTATTCGATTTATATTCATTATCGATACCGTTAAAATGAACACCATGAAGTTGGCAGTATTTTATTACCTGTTTTTCTACTGCTTATGCAGTGATTATCGATAGTCTACCGTTAAAATGAACACCATGAAGTTGGCAGTGCTTTATTAACTGTTTTTTTACTGTTTATGCAGTGATTATCAATAGCCTACCGTTAAAATGAACACCATGAAGTTGGCAGTACTTTATTAACTGACATATTCAAATGAGTTAGCCGTTGGAATATGGGACCTTAGCAGTCTTGACATTTTATTAGTGATTTTCACGCCGTCTGTGGCGTATAGTGAGGTTAATTTAAAATGAATGTTAAGTTTAGTGAAAAGGGTGAAGAGTTAATAATTGATAATGGTTCGAAGTTTCAATTTTCGAAACCCTGTACCGTAGGGTTAAGATATCGATGTAGAAACAAAAAATGCAGTTCATTTATTGTGTGTGAATAGCAAAATTGATCATACGCTAGGCCTACCTGATTTCAATGCAGCTATCACTGTAATATTTTTAAGTAATTTATTTATTTTATGACAATCACTTTCGTGTGTACTATGTTCATCGGGGCGCAACTATGCCATGTCCATCCTGCTACCTGATTTATTCGGGGCGCAACTATGCCATGTTGCATTCTGCTATCTGATTTCTTCGGGGCGCAACTATGCCATGTCCCATTCTGCTACCTGATTTCTTCGGGGCGCAACTATGCCATGTCCCATGCTGCTACCTGATTTCTTCGGAGCGCAACTATGCCATGTCCCACCTGCTACCTGATTTCTTCGGGGCGCAACTATGCCATGTCCCATCCTGCTACCTGATTTCTTCGGGGCGCAACTATGCCATGTCCCATCCTGCTACCTGATTTCTTCGGGGCGCAACTATGCCATGTCCCACCTGCTACCTGATTTCTTCGGGGCGCAACTATGCCATGTCCCATCCTGCTACCTGATTTCTTCGGGGCGCAACTATGCCATGTCCCACCTGCTACCTGATTTCTTCGGGACGCAACTATGCCATGTCCCACCTGCTATCTGATTTCTTCGGGGCGCAACTATGCAATGTCCCATCTGCTACCTGATTTCTTCGGGGCGCAACTATGCCATGTCCCATTCTGCTACCTGATTTCTTCGGGGCGCAACTATGCCATGTCCCATTCTGCTACCTGATTTCTTCGCGGCGCAACTATGCCATGTCCCATTCTGCTACCTGATTTCTTCGGGGCACAACTATGCCATGTCCCACCTGCTATCTGATTTCTTCGGGGCGCAACTATGCCATGTCCCATTCTGCTACCTGATTTCTTCGGGGCGCAACTATGCCATGTCCCATCTGCTACCTGATTTCTTCGGGGCGCAATTATGCCATGTCCCATTCTGCTACCTGATTTCTTCGGGGCGCAATTATGCCATGCCTAGGCCTCCCAATTGACCGCGGGGCGCAACTATGCCACACCGAGATCTCAAAACCAGCTCCGCGGGCAAGGATGTATCACCGCCGGGTATAAGTTTGAATAGATGACCGTATCTAAGTTTAGTTGATATATCATTACGATTTCAAGAGTCAAATGTGTTGTATAACAGTAGCCATCTAACAGCAGAATCTGAGACTACGCTTGGGTCTGTGTTCGAATCTCGCCCGTGATCATTCCCTACTTGAATTTTTCCGATATTTTCCCTAGCTATAAGGCGAATATTAGGTAATCCTGTGAGGAATGGTAAATAAAGATTTACAGGAGTTTACAGGAAGAAACATTAGACATTCTTGGGCAATGTAGCAAATAATGGAATGAATTGTGTGCTGACGGTGCTGCCTGACTAAGCCTGCCCCATCATCCGCTTTATCAGACATTCTTCTCCAGCCATCAAATCCGTGTAACAAATCCTATGAAATAAATTTAAAAAACCAACATTTAAGTAGCCAGTACTGGATGCTATGCTAATTAGACAAAAAAAAAAAGACAGAATTAACATCACACAAATAACGTTATTAAGATCCGTAACAAGAACCGCACTAAGAGATCGCGATATTCGCTCCACCGCTGTGGAGTAACGGTTAGCGTCTCTGAGGGTGAAACGAGCGGGTCCGGTTTCATATCCTGATTGTGACAAGGTACCTGGTTGAAGATTTTGTTCGAGGTTCCCCCCCCCCCAATCAATTGAAGAAGAAATATAAGCGTTTCATCACATGCTATTTCCGAATTATCAGTTATCGCGCTTTCAATTTCTTACAACTCTTCGAAACCGACATCAAGCACTTCTTTCTATCTCTCATCATAGAACGTTTTTATACTCATCTTCCCTTACTGTAGAAATACCTCGCCTCTGGAATTCGTTACCTAATGATGTCAGGGACTGCCGGACTTTATCACAATTCAAAATTAAATTGGAAAATTTTGTTTTAGTTAATTGTTTTTTAGGTATTGCTAGAAGTATTGATTTTTGTTTTTTTTTTTCGTTTTCTTTTTTAATCTAGATTAAAATTGCAAGTTTCTTGTTTATGTTAGTTAATTAGTTAGGATAGAATTAATTATGATACTTAATCACTCATTTAAAGTTTGTGTGACTGCAACCTGTGTATATTTTTGTGTGGCTTTACTTTGTTTATAGTGTTTTCTCTCTCTCTCTCTCTTTATTTCTTGTGTAGCTTTACTTTATATATAGTGTATTTTTTTCTGTTTATTTCTATTATTGTATTTGTATTCCTGGCGTTGTGGAAGAGAAGGCCTGATGGCCTTAACTACACCAGAATATATAAATAAATAAATAAATAAATAAATAAATAAATAAATAAATAATAAATTATTACTGTTCTGAACTCGACGTTCACAGGCGGGCCACCCTTTCTTGGCTCTGCATGTAAGGTCCCATCATCTACTGACGAGCTCCAGAATCTGCCTATAGGAGACATCTGTCTGTGGGAGCTACACATAACCAGCGAAGCCGCAGGAGCTTTAATAAGCGGACTGTGAGTGACCGGGGAAGTGTAGCTCCCTTGAATAGATGGCGCCTTAGTCAGTCGTGGAATCGATGGCGACATGTTCTTCTGGTTGAGGATGCAGCAAATTCAGGCACATTAATTGCGAACAGATGCCATCGATCTGAGGAGGCTATAGAAAAACATCACAGGCAGGTGGAGGATCAGGTCTCCAGTCAGAACTTGGATGGTGTGGCTGAATCGATACGATGGCACCATGCAGTGAATCATGCGCTTAAAAGAAGCGATCCTAAGGACATAAAGAGGTTGAACAGTAAGCCTAAGGCTGCGGTGCTTGCCTGCAGGCTCTCCTCCGAAGAAAAAGAAAACATTCTGAAGTCGAAATTGCGATAGAAAGTACGTCTCCAGGTATCGATCAAATTCCAGCAGAATTAATCCAGGGACGTTATTTTATTTTTACTAATATTTTTAATATTAACTTGGCTATACCTTTGTATTAATGGTTCAAAGCCGAAACACCGTTTGCTACCCCCTTCCACGATTGGAGTTCGATGATACTGGCGTAAAATACAAACAAATCATTTTACTAGGTATAGGAGGGAAGAAAAGTAGTTCATCCATTTACGTAAACTAGGAGATATCGTAATTTTGAGTTTGATAATTTTCATTAGGTTTTTGTTTAATCAAAATACAGTACAGTATTAACAATAAGTGTTTTTACTCACGAACTGAGTTATCCATGCGAACGTATTCATTATGCACGGTATATTATAATGACTATAGGCCTAGCACATTAGCGTACAATATAGAGAATGAACTTAAATTGAAAAATAATCATAATATGGATATTTAAACACATTTTTGAAAATGGTAGCTGTTCATTTAGGTACAGGCTTCAGTTCTTTTGCGCATATTATCGTACTATAGACTATTGCATCTAATTCCAATTACCAGTTCCGTCCTTCGTACTAGTAACTAATGTTGAAATAATTCTATACCTATTATATAAAAGAGTACCTTACGTACTGTAAATTCAATCTTCACCTCTGTCCGACCCGCACAGATAACATTACTCAGACATGCTATCTACTGTCTGTCCAAGTGGTTATGTCGCAGGATCGTAGAAAGGGAGGAAATTACGTGACAGTTAATTACTTTTATTTAAGTTATTTTAAACAGTTGCGGGTGAGGGAAATCGGGATGCGACGTAGGCAAACGGACGACACTACCTGTGCGAAAATATGATTCAATATTGAAAGCTCTTTCGTCACTGGAAAACGCGAACATATATCTGGAACGTACTATACTCACTAACTCAATACTGTTTGTGTTTACTACGACCTTAACGCGACTTTGACTGTATACGCTTGGATCTGTGAGGAGAACAGTTGGAAGTGTCCTAGTAGAGGGAGTGGGAGTGAAGGACATTAAAAAACTCACGTACAATAAAAATTGAAGTAAAAATAAAATGATGTCCCTGTACAAAATTGTGTATAGTACTGTACCAGTGAACCCTGTCGTGATAAACAGTAATCCAGTTATCATAGAGGTAGATGAGAATGATTAAGGGCAGATACTTTCTTAACTCTAAAGCCAACTGTGAGAAGAATTGTAGGTTGCTTCTTGTCATTTGTTTCTTAGAATATTTATCAAATAATCCTGCTATTGTCACTACAGTTGTCTTCATAGAGTCTAAACTGCTATGGAATTGTATTAATAAAGCTTGAGTACTGTACAGAGAGTTGTAAAGCCAATTTGTCTTGAGTACAATAGAATTCCTCAGTACGTCGAACTTATCCTGGCAAGAGAGAGAGAGTCTTTCGAATAATCTTCTGTGAAGCAATTTACACTAATTAATTGTTTCCTTGCTCTGACCACTTCACACAAATCTGAAATAAACCGTTGTATGGATTACAGCCTCTCCGTCTATAGGCTACAACCAAAGTGGAAGGTGAGGATTGTTTTCGGATTCCACAAATTCCAAGACTGTTCACGTATTCAGTCATATATATGGGTCTTGCATTTCATGGTAATCAACAGTGAAGTTGTATATTAGGTTATGCAAAGACAAAATAGACAGTTGGCAGTGTCGCGCTGTACTTGATTTCCGGAAAACTGCTTAATACAGGGACATCATTTTATTTTTACTAACATTTTTAATATCTCTTATCATCCAGTCTGCTGTCCAAAAATCTGAAAGTTAGAATTTATAAAACAGTTATATTACCGGTTCTTCTGTATGGTTGTGAAACTTGGACTCTCACTCTGAGAGAGGAACATAGGTTAAGGTTTTTGAGAATAAGGTGCTTAGGAAAATATTTGGGGCTAAGCGGGATGAAGTTACAGGAGAATGGAGAAAGTTACAAACACAGAACTGCACGCATTGTATTCTTCACCTAACATGATTAGGAACTTGAAATCCAGACGTTTGAGATGGGCAGGGCATGTAGCACGTATGGGCGAATCCAGAAATGCATATAGAGTGTTAGTTGGGAGACCGGAGGGAAAAAGACCTTTAGGGAGGCCGAGACGTAGATGGGAGGATAATATTATAATGGATTTGTGGGAGGTGGGGTGTGATGATAGAGACTGCATTAATCTTGCACAGGATAGGGACCGATGGCGGGCTTATATGAGGGCGGCAATGAACCTTCAGGTTCCTTGAAAGCCATTTGTAAGTAATAATACGACTGGAGTTCGATTATACTGGCGTAATACACAAACAAATCACTTTACTAGGTATAGGAGGGAAGAAAAGTAGTTCATCCATTTACGTAAACTAGGAAATATTGCGCTTTGGAGTTTGATCATTTTCATTAGGTTTTTGTTTAATCAAAATACAGTACAGTATTAACAATGAGTGTTTTTACTCACGAACTGAGCTATCCATGTGGACGCATTCATTATGCAGTGTATATTGTATTGCCTACAGCACATTAGCGTACAATATAGAGAATGAAGTTAAATTGAAAAATAATCATAATATCGATATTTAAACACACTTTTAAAATTGTTGCCGTTCATTTCGATACAGGCTTCAGTTCTAATGTGCATATTATCGTACTATAGACCATTGTACCTAATCCCAATTACCAGTTTCGTTCTTCGTACTAGTAACTCATGTTGAAATATTTCTGTACGTACTCTATAAAAGAGTACCTTACGTACTGTAAATTCAATCTTCACTTCTGCCCGATCCGAAAACATAAAATTACTCAGACATACTATCTCCTGTCCTTCCAAGTGGTTGTGTCGTAGGGTCGTAGAAAGGAGGAAATCACGTGACAGTTAATTACTTAACGAGGCCCTTTTATTTAAGTTATTTTAAACAATTGTTTAATATTACGTAGACGTCCAATTCCTAACAGAAATTAATGTTCTCAGAAAAGAGCTAAGACAGCCCAGCCACTAGCTGGCGAATAAAAGGTGGTGGGGAAACCGGGATACGACGTAGGCAAATGGACGACAGTACCTGTGCGGAAACGATTCAATATTGAAAGCTCTTTCGTTACTGGAAAACGCGAACATATTTTTGGAACGGACTGTTTACTATGACCGTAAGGCTACTATGACTGTATATGCGGTGTTTGATCTGTGTGGACGACGGTTGAATTTCATTAGTAGAAGGGGTGGGAGTGAAGTACATTAAAAAACTCAGGTACAATAAAAATTGAAGTAAAAATAAAGTAATGTCCCTGTACTAGCACCGGTCATTTTGACTCGCACGTTTTACAATCAATTTTTCTCTTATTAGGAACTTTTATTTGAAATATCATCCGACACTCAGACCTAGTGAGTATAATTAAAGAGTTGAGAGTTAATTTGAGAACATAATTTGGGATCTGTATAGATTCTTCTTCTAAAAAAATATATTATGGCTAGATGAAAAAATTTGTTTCATTAATTGTGTGTAATTACTGGCATATTAATTCTACCATTTCCCAGATGCAGTGAATTATTAATGTTCACTCAATTTTAAATTAAATATTTTTAAAGAAGTTATGTACCTATTTTGTGCTTTATGAATGTATTGTCTATTGTTTATTAAAACCATATCTTGCACACACATATACAGGGACATCACTTTATTTTTCCTTGCATTTTTATTGTACCTGCGTTTCTGAATGTACTTGACTCCCACCCCTTTCATTAATGTCCTTGCTAACGTCAGTCACACAAACTTACGGTCGCTGTTGCTAGCAGTGAAATAAACAGTACAGAGTACAGTGTGTTTCAGAAATATGTTGCATTTTCTATAGAAGAAAGAGCTTATATTATTGAAGTTTATTTTCACACAGGTATGGTGTGTAGCATAACTGAATTTATCTGTGTGGACAAGTAAAGATTAGAGTTACCGAACGAACGGTACCCTATAATATGGTACGGTACTTAACAGCATTATTTAAACAAGAGTTTTGTTTTACTGTTTGTAGGTATGAAGGACGATGATGGAAACTGGAATTACAATATAACCGAATGTGAACAACAGTTTTTTTTACGCTTTCCTGATTATATAATTACGGAATATTTTCGTAGAAGTGTCATTAATTTGGTAGATAAATTTAAAGCAACAGGTTGTACAGAAAGGAAAAAAATTGTAGATGGCCAACAAAGGTGACAGAAGATGCTAGAGAAAGGGTGCAGCGAAGTCCTAATAAGTCTGTCAAGAAGCTAGCTTTAGAAATTGGGATTTCTTACGGAAGTGCTCACAAAATTCTCAGGAATAAATTAGGTTAGTAATATGCTGAATAAAGTGTACATTACATAATGAATATAACCGCCTATAGAGTTGAGTTTGTGAAAAAAAAATGTTACTACTCCACTATTTTTTATAAAATACCGTAAAAGTAATGATCAAACTGAAAATCGTAATACTGTATTTCCCTATAACTTAAATAGATACACTACTTTTATCTCCTCCTATAGCTAGTAAAATGATTTGTTTACATATTGCACTAGTAAAACCAAAGTCCTGTAATGGAAGGGGGGTAACAGTGTTTCCCAGTATAGCCAGGTTAATGTTAAAAATGTTGGTAAAAATAAAGTAATGTCCCTGTATATGATTCATTCTGAACCTTTGACCACACAAAAATTTGTTACACTTTGCGTAGACATGTGGTATGTTAACTTCTGATACGACACCCTCCAATTTGACAGATCTTTCTCTCTGGTTTCCTGCAACTGCTGGGATATAGGCCTACAATCTCTCGAGATATAAGGATCACCAGTCTCATTCTCATCTTCGTCACAAACACTAACTCGGTATTCTTTCTGCGAATCTGAACAGTAAATACTAATTCCAACAAAAGCAGTGACAATTTTGTTAATGTATCAATCACGAGACAGTAAAATTAATAATTTTGGCTTCAATGGCAAATGTAATTGAACATACACAAGATAAACTTCTTTGTTTCAACAAAGTAATGAATGATTTAAAAAGCAATTGAGTAATTGACTGAAAACTGACTGAATATCTGATCAATTGAATTACAAAAAGATGAATGAATGAATAATTAACTGAAAAACTGATTGAATGGTTGAATAATTGATTGAAAGACGAATTGAATTACTGAAGATTAACTGAAAGACTGGCTGAATGAATGAGTGAATAGCTGACTGAAGACTTGTTGAATGACTGAATGATCAACTGAAAGACTGATTGAATAACTGAATGGTTCACTAAAACACTGATTGAATGACTGAATGATTGAAAGACTGACTGAATGACTGACTGAATAGCCGACTCAAAGACTGACTGAATGATCGAATGGAAGACTGATTGAATGACTGAACGATTGACTAAAAGGCGGTTACAATGATTGGTTGAATAATTGACTACAAGACGGTTAGAATGATTGATTGAGTGATTTATTAAACGACAGTTAGAATTACCGATTGAATGATTAACTAAAGGACGGTTAAAATTGACTGATTGGATGATTGACTGAACCACTGAAAAAATGATAGAAGGATTGAATGATTGGCTGAAAGACTGAATGAATGAATGATTGAATGACTGATTGAACGAGTGATTGAGTGATTGACTGAAAGACTGAATGAGTGATTTAATGATTGAATAACTGACTGAAGAAGTGATAGAATGAATGAATGATAGGTTGTAAGACTGAATTGAATGACTGATTGAACTAATGACTGAATTATTCACTGAAAGACTGACTGAATTAGTGATTGAATTATTGAATAACTGACTGAAAGAGTGATAGAATGAATGGCGAATTGAATGACTGAACTAGTGGCTGAATGATTGACTGAAAGACTGAATGAGTGTTTCAAAGATGATTGGACGAATGACTGAATGATTGACTGAAAGACTGATGAATGACTGAATAACTGACTGTAGGAGCGATAGAATGAATGAATGATTGACTGAAAGACTAAATGAATGGCGAATTCAATGACTGATTGAAGTAATTACTGAATGATTGACTGAAAGACTGAATAAATGAGTGATTGAATAATAGACTGAATAACTGACTGAAAGAATTATAGAATGGATGAATGATAGACTGAAAGACTGAATGAATGGCAAATTGAATGACTGATTCAACTGATGACTGAATGATTGACTGAAAGACTGAATGAATAGCGAATTGAATGAGTGCTTGAAGTAATAACTGAATGATTGGCTAAAAGATTGAATGAATAGAGAATTGAATGACTAATTGAACTCATGACTGAATGATTGACTGAACGACAGAATGAATAGCGAATTGAATGAGTGCTTGAACTAATGACTGAATGATTGACTAAAAGATTGAATGAATAGTGAACTGAATGACTAATTGAACTCATGACTGAATGATTGACTGAAAGACTGAATGAATAGCGAATTGAATGAGTGCTTGAACTAATGACTGAACGATTGACTAAAAGATTGAATGAATAGCGAATTGAATGACTAATTGAACTCATGACTGAATACTGGACTGAAAGAATGAATGAATAGCGAACTGAATGAGTGCTTGAACTAATGACTGAATGATTGACTAAAAGATTGAATGAATAGCGAATTGAATGACTAATTGAACTCATGACTGAATAATTGACTGAAAGAATGAATGAATAGCGAATTGAATGAATGCTTGAACTAATGACTGAATGATTGACTAAAAGATTGATTGAATAGCGAATTGAATGACTAATTGAACTCATGACTGAATACTGGACTGAAAGAATGAATGAATAGCGAACTGAATGAGTGCTTGAACTAATGACTGAATGATTGACTAAAAGATTGAATGAATAGCGAATTGAATGACTAATTGAACTCATGACTGAATAATTGACTGAAAGAATGAATGAATAGCGAATTGAATGAATGCTTGAACTAATGACTGAATGATTGACTAAAAGATTGATTGAATAGCGAATTGAATGACTAATTGAACTCAAGACTGAATAATTGACTGAAGGAATGAATGAATAGCGAATTGAATGAGTGCTTGAAGTAATGACTGAATGATTGACTAAAAGATGGAATGAATAGCGAATTGAATGACTAATTGAACTCAAGACTGAATAATTGACTGAAAGACTGAATGAATAGCGAATTGAATGAGTGCTTGAACTAATGACTGAACGATTGACTAAAAGATTGAATTAATAGTGAACTGAATGACTAATTGAACTCATGACTGAATAATTGACTGAAAGATTGATTGAATAGCGAATTGAATGAATAATTGAACTCATGACTGAATAATTGACTGAAAGAATGAATGAATAGCGAATTGAATGAGTGCTTGAACTAATGACTGAATGATTGACTAAAAGATTGAATGAATAACGAATTGAATGACTAATTGAACTCATGACTGAATAATTGACTGAAAGACTGAATGAATAGCGAATTGAATGAATGCTTGAACTAATGACTGAACGATTGACTAAAAGATTGAATTAATAGTGAACTGAATGACTAATTGAACTCATGACTGAATAATTGACTGAAAGACTGAATGAATAGCGAATTGAATGAGTGCTTGAACTAATGACTGAATTATTGACTAAAAGATTGATTGAATAGTGAACTGAATGACTAATTGAACTCATGACTGAATAATTGACTGAAAGACTGAATGAATAGCGAATTGAATGAGTGCTTGAACTAATGACTGAATGATTGACTAAAGGATTGATTGAATAGTGAACTGAATGACTAATTGAACTCATTACTGAATAATTGACTGAAAGACTGAATGAATAGCGAATTAAATGAGTGCTTCAACTAATGACTGAACGATTGACTAAAGGATTGAATTAATAGTGAACTGAATGACTAATTGAACTCATGACTGAATAATTGACTGAAAGACTGAACGAATAGCTAATTGAATGAGTGCTTGAACTAATGACTGAATGATTGACTAAAAGATTGATTGAATAGTGAACTGAATGACTAATTGAACTCATGACTGAATAATTGACTGAAAGACTGAATGAATAGCGAATTGAATGAGTGATTGAACTAATGACTGAACGATTGACTAATAGATTGATTGAATAGTGAACTGGATGACTAATTGAACTCATGACTGAATAATTGACTGAAAGACTGAATGAATAGCGAATTGAATGAGTGCTTGAACTAATGACTGAATGATTGACTAAAAGATTGAATTAATAGTGAACTGAATGACTAATTGAACTCATGACTGAATATTTGACTGAAAGACTGAATGAATAGCGAATTGAATGAATGCTTGAACTAATGACTGAATGATTGACTAAAAGATTGATTGAATAGCGAATTGAATGACTAATTGAACTCATGACTGAATAATTGACTGAAAGAATGAATGAACAGCGAATTGAATGAGTGCTTGAACTAATGACTGAATGATTGACTAAAAGATTGAATGAATAGCGAATTGAAAGACTAATTGAACTCATGACTGAATGATTGACTGAAAGTCTGAATGAATAGCGAATTGAATGAGTGCTTGAACTAATGACTGAATGATTGACTAAAAGATTGAATGAATAGCGAATTGAATGACTAATTGAACTCATGACTGAATGATTGACTGAAAGACTGAATGAATAGCGAATTGAATGAGTGCTTGAACTAATGACTGAATGATTGACTAAAAGATTGAATGAATAGCGAATTGAATGACTAATTGAACTCATGACTGAATAATTGACTGAAAGAATGAATGAATAGCGAATTGAATGAATGCTTGAACTAATGACTGAATGATTGACTGTAAGACTGACTAAACGCCTGATTGAATCTGTCTGACTTAATGACTGAATGACTGTACTTGGCTTAATTAATTACTAATCTGATATGGTGAATGACCGACCGAAATGTTTCACTGGTGCCTGATCAGCTGACAAATTTTATGTATCTCTTACTGGTTCCAACTAAGTAGGTACTGTGCTTGTTTTACTCTTTTGCTCAGAAGCATAACAACTTTGTTGAAAAGGATTCTACCATAACGGAGGCAGGCAATATTTGCGAGGAAGTGTTCAATGGGGTTGAAGGGTATATTCAACAACTAGACGGAGATGTATCTTGAGCGTCAAAGTGCAGACAGTTATGTGCATCGAAGCACTGGGGTGTGGTGAAGGTCCATCACATATTCATACAAGAAACACTAGCAGATACCAGCGCGATGTTGACGAGCATCTCCCGCTGGTTTACTTACTCTGCGTTCGTTTGTCTGAACATCGCGCTGCTTGAAGACGAGGAAGCCACTCGCGTCTTGAGAGTTAACTGATGCAGTCTCAAGCAGAAGATGGGGATAAACAGGGGGCTGCTGTAGGAAATCAATACCGCCGCTACACTCTAACTTACGTACGATGACGGGTGACCTTGAAATGCGCAGTGTCTAATGACTAGTCTTGCATTTGGTTACCTAAAGCCTTCAAGCAAGCCGCCACAGTGTAGGTATGTACGGAGCATAGCTCGACTGTATCCAACGCTATAGTACGTCCGCTCAAATGAGAGCCACTTGCACCTACCTTGATCGGGAGACGTCAGTTGTTTCAGTCTTGAAGCACGCGGCTGGTTGTTGGTACGTCAGCGCTGTTGACAGATCGAAGTCGGTGCTCCGAGAACAAGTTCATATAACCGCAAGTATAATACAGTTAGCTCAGAACGAGGCAGAGGACAGTAAATGTATATTGTGGCTTTTGTGTTCCATATAATGTAAATCAAAAATAAAATAGCTTCAACGTCAAACTTCTCAATGCAAAGCGTAATAAAACACAAGCTACCCAACATGAGTTTCCGTATAAAAGAAATACTTTAATGGAACTATTACATTCAATGTGGTTTAAATATAAAATTCATGGATCTCAGCCAGCAGCAATGGAATCATTACGAATACGGATGTGGCGTTCCTCGTATTTACGGAATATAGAGTATTATCGACAACTGAGTTGTGAAGAAGTATACTTAGACGAAACATGGTATGATACCCATGACGGAGTAAAGTGTCGTTCGTCAGATGGGTCAAGTTATTGTGACGACAATTTTTCTTCAGCTAAATGTCAACGAATAGTAATTTTACATGCGGGGGGAAGAAATGGTTTCATTCCAGGAGCATTATTCGCTACCCACTATGAATTCTAAAATCTTTGAAGAATGGTTTGAGGAATGTTTGCTAAAACAACTGGAAGAACCGTCTGTCATCATTATGGACAATGTCCTATACTATTCCCGTATTGTGAATCCTATACCTACCACTAGATCAACAATAGATGTCATTAAAACGTGAAAATAACATTCCTTTGCCCACGCCAGTCCCAACAACAAAGTTACATCTGCTACAAGAGATAAAACGTAGCCATTACAGAAAAAAGATGTATGTAATTGACGAACTATCATCAAAATACGGTCATGTTGTGCTACGACTGCCTCCATATCATTGCCATAGAATTCGTTTAGTCGGAACTGAAGAGGAATGTCCGGTCAGGAAATGCATTGGGAAATAAAAGAATTACGCGATTTAATAGTAACTGTGGTGGACGACATTAATAATAAAAAGCATTGAGTAAAGTATATCGAACATGTAAAGAAAAAAGAAAGTGATTATCGCTCCTTAGCAGCTAGCTTGGAATCTTGTGTAATTGATTTAAATAGTGACTCAACAGACTCTGAATAGGAGGTGTAGGTGATTTATTTCTGTATTTACAAGACGCACACACTTCAGTCTCCAGAAGGGAGAGATGGCAACGCAGCGTTGTTTACATGGAACCTGCTCGGAGTCGCGTGCCTACTTGCTCCCTGCGGTAAGTGTGTCCAATCGCACGTTCCAAGTGGCTCTCATTTGAGCGGACGTACTATACTTAGTTCAGATCTGCTGTTCAGTCAACATACAAAAACAAAACAAAGGTACGCGGTTTCAAAGGAGTGCTTCAATAGCAGAATTTGGTATGGAATACATAATTAGGAAAGAAGAAAATGTATTTTATTAGAAACAAGGAAACATTTTTTTAAGCACATAAAATATTTACAATCATTAATTGTAGTATTAGTAGTAGAAGTATTTATTTATTTAACCTGGTAGAGATAAGGCCGTCAGGCCTTCTCTGCCCCTCTATCAGGGGATTACAACTATAATATGAACAATAAAATTACAATTACCATTAAATTTACAATTACAATTACAATAAAAATTAAAGTACGACAAGATTACCTGATTAATGCAACCTAGAAATTTTATCATAGAAGTTAAGAACAAAGAATATTTTTGTATTTACTGAATTACAAATTAAACCTACAATAACAAAAATCTATAGTAATGAAATTACAGGATATTGAACTATTTTGTGATAAATTAAGAGAACTATTTACAAGAAACCATGTCTGAACGAGTCTCAATTACTGGCCAAGTGCCTAGTAAGTTTGCTTTTGAATTCAATTTTATTTCGACAGTCCCTGATGCTAGCAGGTAACGAATTCCAGAGTCTTGGCAGGGCTATTGTGAAAGACGATGAGTATGAGGAGGCGCGATGGGATGGTATTGTTTCATGGCGAGAGCGTGTGTTCAGATTGTGGTGGGAAGAAAGGTAAGTGAAGCGAGACGACAGGTACGAAGGAATAGAAGAGTTCAAGATTTTGAAGAGAAGGAGAAGTGAATGTAAATTTCTTTTCTGATCTAGTTTAAGCCAACCTATTGCTTCCAGGGATGGGGTAATATGATCATATTTACGAACATTGCTTACAGAACGTACACACAAGTTATGAGCACGTTGAAGTTTCGTTTTGTTGTCGCTGGAAAGGTCAGTCAGTAAAATGTCAGCATAGTCAAATAGTAAAAATTGTAATGTGTAGAGACTTGCAAAGCCTGCAGTTCTCACCTGTGCAGTAACGGCTAGCGCGTCTGGCCGCGAAACCAGGTCGCCCGGGTTCGATTACCGGTCGGGGCAAGTTACCTGGTTGAGGTTTTTTCTAGGGTTTTCCCTCAACCCAATATGAACAAATGCTCGGTAACTTTGGTGCTGGACCCCGGACTCATTTCACCGGCATTATCACCTTCATCTCATTCAGACGCTAAATAACCTAAGCTGTTGATAAAGCGTCGTAAAATAACCTACTAAAAAAAAGTAAAGCCTCCATACAAAATTTGTTTTATTTTAAGTTAGTGCTGACATTACTGTACTTTTTTAATTTAATTCCAAACTTTAATTACATCTAAAGTATCTAGACAAATTCTGGTCGCCAGGTAACTCTGACAGCTACAAATTTTTATAATAATAATTATTGTTATTATTATTTAATTAATTAATTATTTATTTATTCATTCATTATTTATTTATTCATTCATTATTTATTTATTCATTTACTCATTTA
The DNA here is from genome assembly GCF_040183065.1 of Periplaneta americana. Lineage (NCBI taxonomy): Eukaryota > Metazoa > Arthropoda > Insecta > Blattodea > Blattidae > Periplaneta > Periplaneta americana. The sequence goes on along the minus strand of NC_091124.1, from coordinate 26,668,205 downwards.
TTTATTTATTTATTCATTCATTATTTATTTATTTATTTGTTCATTTAATCATTTATTCATTATTTATTTATTTACTGCTTTTTTCATTTATTACTTATTTACTTATTTATTTATTTATTGACTTATTTATTTATTTACTTATTCATTCATTCATTATTTATTTATTTATTTATTTATTTGTTCATTTATTTATTTATTTATTTACTGATTTATTCATTTATTATTTATTTATTTACTTATTTACTTGCTTATTAATTAATTAATTAATTTATTTATTTATGTATTTATTTATTTATGTGTTGATTTATTTATTTATTCTGGCAGAGTTAAGGCCATACGGCCTTCTCTCAAACTCTACCAGGTCACACAGTATACAAGCAGTGAAAATTTAACAAAAAGTTAAAGAACAGAATACTAACATATTACAAAAAAAAATAATAGCATAAAAAATCGACACTAAACAACATGAAAATAATACCATAATAGAAAAAAGAAAGTAAAATACAGATCTAAATATTGGAATAATAAAAGCAACTTAGTACAAATAATAAATGGGAAAAACGTAAAGAGGAATACAACAAATGGAATGTAATAAAATAATTTTTATGTATGTTTACAGAGGAATAGATTCTGGGGCACAGGAAATCCGCGACGAATTCACGAAGTTCCCCTTCATGATGAAAAAATTTGTGTATGGTGCGCCGTAACAGAATATCGAGTAATAGGACCGATATTTTTTTAAGAAACTGTAAATTCAGACAGGTATCGGACGCACAGTTTTTTTAACAATTGTCTGATAATGAGAGACAATATGCATATTTTCAACTTGACTGTTGCCGCCCGCGTTCTTCGGATCAAGATGTGACCGCACTGTATATTCTATATTTTGATGCAATAAAATTGACATACTAATACTAATACTAATACTAATACTATACAAAGGAAGCAAGAGACAGATCCAAAACCTACATCAACACATAAACAAAATACACCCAAAAATACACTACACATTAGAAATTGAGAACAACAAATCCGTAAATTTTCTAGACATTACAATAACAAAAGTAGACAACAAACACACATTCAAAGTATACAGAAAACCAACAACAACAACACACACACACAACACATTCAACCACTCCACACAACACAAACAAGCTGCATTCCAAACAATGGTACACAGACTACTCAACATACCAATGAACCAACAGGATTACAACGAAGAGCTAAACACAATCAAATACATAGCACAAGAAAACGGATACAACCCTAATATAATAGACAACATAATACGTAAGACAAAACATAATCACAAAAAACATAAGAATACAACACAAACACAAGAAGACAAAAAACACATCACACCAACATACGAAAACAAAAACACACACAAAATTGCAACCTCATGCAAGAAATTAAATTACAACATCGCATACAGAACAAATAACACTCTACAAAAACATCTCAACACACAAACAACACAAACAAACAAATACAACCACACAGGCGTATACAAACTCAAATGTAACACCTGCAACAACTTCTACATAGGACAGACAGGCAGATCATTTCAAACACGTTACAAAGAACACATCATATCCATAACAAAATTACAAAACACCTCCACATATGCAGGACACATCACAAATGCTAACCACAACCACAGAGACATCAACACAGACATGGAAATACTACATATCCAACCAAAAAGCCAGAAACTAAACACACTAGAACAACATGAAATATACAGACACACAAAAACATACCCCAACGAAATTCTCAACACACAACTCAATTTCAAAACACACACACTCTTTGACTCTATACTATACCACAGGAACACATCCTCACAGGAAACAGAACAAGTGGCGCCAAGACCAACAACTGCCATATCTGAAGATGACCCATAAATAGGTCGAAACATGTAAACGAGGTACGTTGAAATTTAACACAGGAAAGTTTTACCATGCATATTCCGAAGTGATACAGTGTTAAAAGTTGTGTAATCAAGATGTATAATAAAATTGTATTTAATACAATGTTTAAAGTTTCATTTCACTATCTAAAAATCTCCCGTTTCTTTGGCCCATTCTGTATAACACGAAGTAAAACCTAAGCAAAAAAATTCGTACTACATAGAACACCGGCAGTATATAAAGTCATACATATTTCTTCCGTCTGCATGCGTAAGATCTTCAGTCACCATTTCTTGTGAGCTCTGGTGTAGAGGCGTGGATCTCAGAGTCTGTAGACAGAGAAGTCGCCCGGCATCTATATCAAAGTCAGGTTTATTTGCTGTTTGTGCAGTTGTGGAATTTAATTAAGAGCCTGACGACTTAAATCCCGTAAAAATCGTTTAGTTGCAAGAAGACCTGAAGTTCCATTTTATGGTGTCTGCAATGAAAATTCCTTGTTTTCTAAAATTAGGTTGCATAGTAGTCATTGGTGGAAATCCTCAGATTCTTAGAGACTGCTCTTCTCAACTCTTTAAAGAGTATCTGCTGTTAGGTTCTTCATTCCATTCACAAACAGAACGACTCATGCGCGATCAATGACTCATCTGGTGCCTTAATTGTTATTACAGATTCGCTTGATTTAATTCGAAATTTTCTCGGGCTTCCAGCCAGGTCATAAGTTGGTGATCCACCGACGTTTCGAGGATGTTCATCTTCCTCATCTTCAGGGTTAAGTGATATCTGAGGGCGAAAAAAAAATCGAAAAATCGAAGGAGAATTGGGAGGAAAATTTAAAAGGTACGCAAAACGCGTCCTTGCAAGGGGTTTGGGGCTGTGCAAAACTAAATATGTGAGCTCCAAGCCTGTTGGCCACTAGTCTCACTCCGGGTTACGCTGCTCTCCTGAAGGAGCTCTAGAAAATTTTGAAGGGGAAGCCGAAATTGGACGTAACCTCTTAGGTACCACATACGCGAGGGGGGCTGAGATGGTAGTTAGAAATGAGGCGTATCATTCCATCTGGGACTCCCATGCCCAATAACTTAACGAGGAGTCCCTCATGCCAAACCTTGATATCTGAGGGTACCTAGCTCCTTAATTTATAGTGCCAGGGGAGTCAGGCGAGGAGCTGTGCGCCGATTGGCTGTTATTAGTGCGGACCGCGGCGAGAACGTTGCCGACGTGTCGTCTTGCTTTGTGTTTTCCGGCTGAATGACCTTGGGTCTCACGGTGGGCTCGGCGGACGCACAGCTCCTCGGCTGACTCCCTATGGCACTATAAATTAAGGAGCTAGGTACCCTCAGATATCACTTAACCCTGAAGATGAGGAAGATGAACATCCTCAAAACGTCGGTGGATCACCAACTTATGACCTGGCTGGAAGCCCGAGAAAATTTCGAATTATCACGTCGCCAGGAAAGCTTCAGTAGTTATTTCGCTTGATTTAGTTTGAATCATTCCTTCGGACAGTTAACTTATATTCACTGGTGTAAAATAGTCGTAAAAGCTTTAATTTTAACAGGATTGTTGGTATAAAAAAGGCTCATTTGACAATTATTAAGAAATTTCAGAATTCCATAACCTTGTCTCTAATCTTTAACATGTAAGAAGATAATATTCTTAATTCGTAACTTCAACTCAAATTTAAACTTATTTCACTATACAGAATGGAAGTGAAATAACTGCAGATATTCAGAGTGGATAGCTCGTTGTATGTTACAAAAAATGGACTCATATTGCTATTTCCTTTGTCAGTGTGTAACATCAGTGTCTTGTGTTACGTAGTCCGACAACAATATTACTAAGAATACATTCTCATTTCTGCATGACATGGCCATCACTGCTTCCTCTTCTTGACAGTCTACGGCTCGAATCGGAGTTACGTGGTTAGTCTAGTAATGGCCATCTTGACAATCACCTAATATAAATACACTAGTGGCTTGTGCAGCAAATGCTGCAAACTAAGTTCATTAGACCTTCAAATAAACATTTTTCAGATTTATTTTCAATGAAGAATACCAGACATTCTGAAAGTTATTTGCTTCCATAATACTGAAAGATACTCTCTCTCTCTCGAGCCAATACTGAAGAGAACCACGCATATAAATATCTACACCACACCGCCATTAAATGTATGAAAAAGACCCAACCCCACTTGATTAATAACTATAAAAATATTTTATTTTTAATAATTTTATTACCTTACGTAAATTGTATAGCTTTCAGTAACATATACTATATAGACGCCACTCAGTAAAATATAGAAATCAAAATTTAATTTAAGTTATTCTCTACATCTACTTAAATAACCCCAAAACGTTTCACTTTCATATCATCAATATAGCATTAATGTGTACAGGGTCATCATTTTATTTTAACAACATTTTTTATATTAACCTGGCTATACCTGTGGATCAAGGCCGTTTGCTACCTCCTTCCACGACTGGAGTTCGATGGTACTGGCGTAAAATACAAACAAATCACTTTACTAGGTACAGGAGGGAAGAAAAGTAGTTCATCCATTTACGTAAAGTAGGAAATATCGCGGCTTTGAGTGTGATAATTTTAATTAGGTTTTGTTTAATCAAAATACAGTACAGTATTAACAATGAGTGTTTTTACTCACGAACTGAGTTATCCATGCGAACTATTCATTATGCAGTGTATATTACACTGACTACAGCACATTAGCGTACAATATAGAGAATGAAGTTAAATTGAAAAATAATCATAATATGGATATTTAAACACATTTCTAAAAATGTTCATTTCGATACAGGCTTCAGTTCTTTTGTGCCTATTAAAGCACTATAGACTATTGATCTAATTCCAATTACCAGTTTCGTCCTTCATACTTAGTAACTCATGTTGAAGTAATTCTGTACCTACTCTGTAAAAGAGTACTTTACGTACTGTAAATTCAATCTTCACTTCTGCCCGATCCGCACAGATAAAATTACTCACACATGCTATCTACTGTCCGTCCAAGTGGTTATGTAGCAGGATCGTAGAAAGGGGGGGGAAATTACGTGATAGTTAATTACTTAACGAGGGCCTTTTATTTAAGTTATTTTGAACAGTTGCATAATATTACGTAGACGTCCAATTAATTCCTAACAGAAATTAATGTTTTCAGGAAAGAGCTAAGAAAGCCCAGCCACTAGTCTTTACAGTGGAGCGAGCAGAAGCAGTGGGGGAAATCGGGATGCGACGTAGGCAAACGGACGACAGTACCTGTGCAAAAATATGGTTCAATATTGGAAATTTTCGTCACTGGAAAACGCGAACATATTTCTGAAACGTACTGTAATCACTAACTCAGTACTGCGGCCTTGGTTCTGTATGGACGACAGTTGGGTTGGAACTTCGTTAGTAGAAGGGGTCGGAGTGAAGTACATTCAAAAACTCAGGTACAATAAATGTTGAAGTAAAAATAAAATGATGTCCCTGTATAATAAATGAAAAATAGTCGCATCATGGCATTAACTACAATAATATTTCATTTCTAATGGTAATAATGTCATCAAACCACCTCAAGTTTTGTAGATTTTAATATCCAATACACAGCTGTACCCAGAAAATTACACACACACCACAGAATTGAACCTGTAAATTATTTTTAGTATGTTAAGTTTTTAATAACCAATTTAACTTGAGCTCTAAATATGTCAGCATTCTTGCAGATCATGGCCTTCGTGTAATATTGTTTACTGTAGTGTGTGTTTTGTTTTTTATTCTGAAATGCAATTGGCTAGTTTAGCTAGTTCTCAAAACTGACGACAGATAGATTTGTGAAAATAGGAAAATTATGTTGAAAAATTGACATTTCACTGAAAATTACTATTTTTCTGAAAAACTTTAAATTCCAAGCTTCTAAATGAAGGGTCATTTATTAAAATCCGTTCAGCCGTTTTCCCGTAATTTCCATTACGAGCTCAAATTACATATATAGATGTTCAAAGTTCTAAAAAACAAAGGAATTGCTATATTAAACTCATGTTAAACATACATTTATATATAAACTTGTTCAATGTTGGCCATGTTATGACTAAGAATGTGACGTAGCGCCGTAGTCTTTCTCGTAAGCCACGTTCCTGTTGCATATAAAATGTGACATTTTTCGCTGTTGCACTTGTAATAAAGGCGTAGCAATCTCAAACATTAAAAAAATTGTGTATGTTTACTATTTCCAATCACATGAAAAGTGTTTTGTGTCCGTTTTAAGCATATCGAATGTATAGTATGCGATCTGTAGGTACAGTACATGGAAAGCACACAGGTGTGTGAATGTCCGTTCATCCATTAGGCCTAGTCTTATCGGGAGGAGCAGTAGACTTCTTGGTGATGCATTACACATCGGTATCTAAGCAATCCGTTATACACATGAATAGACACCAGATATTCCTCCATTCAAGTTCACTTGCGGCATTTATGCCTTCACCAGCCTGTAAACTACTGAATTCAGAATGTGGATGAGGATGGAAGTGGGGGTAACAAGTGGATTGTATGGATGAAAGGGGGGGGGGGAGACGTGTTCTCTCCAAAACAATAGAGACCCTCCCCCCCTTTAATGCAGGAGCAGCGTCGGCGAGTATGGACACAAGGGGGTGGAGGGGTGTGATGGTGTTTTGAACAATGGGCAATCACTGGATTGTTAAAGGGTGTAGGAGGGTTGCAGAAATATTCTTCCCAATCCAGTCTTGATCCCATTCCATTAAGAGATAATGCCATAGAATTCCTGTTCCCCACCTGTATCAAATATGTGTGAACGCTGATTTGTGCTTGCTTGGGGTCTTTGTGTTCGTAATGTTGGCCCAATAGTTTGCTTAGTTCGTCCGATTTGCTTTGCGACTTTAGGAATAAAATTATTACCTCTGCTTCCCACACACCAAATTGCTTCGCCTTAATGGACCAAGATAACACGAAAATGACGTGTCTTCAGCCTGTTACTGTGAAAGCCGGGCTGTACAATTTGCGCAGCTAACTGAAATGTGTCTGCTTTTTGTGCAGCTAACGCCATGAAAGGCAATCCTAGCCATCACTTCCAGTATAGTTTTGTGTTATGCTCTTTGAGTTTAAAGACACTGAGTTGTTGCTTAGTTACGGATGCAAAACAGGAATTGGAAAAATAAAAATAAAAATATTGAATTATTTCCTTATGTCAGCCGGCTTCAGCTAAAATCCTTTTCCTGCCATAGCCCTCTGACGATGTAGGCTACATTCCTTTCTTTTATTTTCTCTTCCTTCCATTCTCTCTCCTATCTTTTTTCTTTCCTTCTCTCTTTCTATCCTTCTCCTTTCTTTCCTTCTCTCTCTATCTTTCCTTATCTCTTTCCTTCTCTCTCTTTCTCTCTTTCTTTCTTTCTTTGTATCTCTCTTTCTTTCTTTCTGTCTCTCTCTTTCTTTCTTTGTATTTATCTTTCTTTCCTTCTCTTTCTTTCTTTCTTTCTTTGCATCTCTCTTTCTTTCTTTCCTTTTCTCTCTTTCTTTCTTTCCTTCTCTCTATTTCTTTGCATCTTTCTTTCCTTCTCTCTATTTCTTTGCATCTTTCTTTCCTTCTCTCTATTTCTTTGCATCTATCTTTCCTTATCTCGTTCCTCCTCTCTCTCTTTCTTTCTCTCTCTTTCTTTGCATCTCTCTTTCTTTCTTTCCTTCTGTCTCTTTCTTTCTTTGTATTTTTCTTTCTTTCCTTCACTCTCTTTCTTTCTTTCCTTCTCTTTCTTTCTTTCCTTCTCTTTCTTTCTTTCCTTCTCTCTTTCTTTCCTTCTCTCTCTTTATTTCTTTCCATCTTTCTTTCCTTCTCTCTCTATCTTTCCTTATCTCTTTCCTTCTCTCTCTCTTTCTTTCTTTCTCTCTCTTTCTTTCTTTCTCTCTCTTTCTTTCTTTCTTTGCATCTCTCTTTCTTTCTTTCCTTCTCTCTCTTTCTTTCTTTCTTTCTTTGCATCTCTCTTTCTTTCTTTCATTCTCTCTCTCTTTCTTTCTTTCTTTCTTTCTTTCCTTCTCTCTCTTTCTTTCTTTGTATTTTTCTTTCTTTCCTTCTCTCTCTTTCTTTCTTTTCTTCTCTCTTTCTTTCTTTCCTTCTCTCTTTCTTTCTTTCCTTCTCTCTTTCTTTCCATCTCTCTCTTTATTTCTTTGCATCTTTCTTTCTTTTTTCTCTCTTTCTTTCTCTCTCTTTCTTTCTTTCTTTGCATCTCTCTTTCTTTCTTTCCTTCTCTCTCTTTCTTTCTTTGTATTTTTCTTTCTTTCCTTCTCTCTCTTTCTTTCTTTGTATTTTTCTTTCTTTCCTTCTCTCTCTTTCTTTCTTTGTATTTTTCTTTCTTTCCTTCTCTCTCTTTCTTTCTCTGTATTTTTCTTTCTTTCCTTCTCTTTCTTTCTCTGTATTTTTCTTTCTTTCCTTCTCTCTTTCTTTTTTGTATTTTTCTTTCCTTCCTTCTCTCTCTTTCTTTTTTCCTTCTCTTTCTTTCTTTCTTTCCTTCTCTCTCTTAATTTCTTTCCTTCTCTCTCTTTCCTTCTCTCTCTTTCTTTCTCTGTATTTTTCTTTCTTTCCTTCTCTCTCTTTATTTCTTTCCTTCTCTCTCTTTCTTTCTCTGTATTTTTCTTTCTTTCCTTCTCTCTCTTTCTTTCTTTCCTTCTCTCTCTTTCTTTCTTTGTATTTTTCTTTCTTTCCTTCTCTCTCTTTCTTTCTTTGTATTTTTCTTCCTTTCCTTCTCTCTCTTTCTTTCTCTGTATTTTTCTTTCTTTCCTTCTCTCTCTTTCTTTCTCTGTATTTTTCTTTCTTTCCTTCTCTCTCTTTCTTTCTTTGTATTTTTCTTTCCTTCCTTCTCTCTCTTTCTTTCCTCTCTCTCTTTCTTTCTTTCCTTCTCTCTCTTTATTTCTTTCCTTCTCTCGCTTTCTTTCTCTGTATTTTTCTTTCTTTCCTTCTCTCTCTTTCTTTCTTTCCTTCTCTCTCTTTATTTCTCTGTATTTTTCTTTCTTTCCTTCTCTCTCTTTCTTTCTTTCCTTCTCTCTCTTTCTTTCCTTCTCTCCCTTTATTTCTTTGCATCTTTCTTTCCTTCTCTCTCTTTCTTTCTTTGAATTTTTCTTTCTTTCCTTCTCTCTCTTTCTTTCCTTCTCTCTTTCTTTCCTTCTCTCTCTTTATTTCTTTGCATCTTTCTTTCTTTCTCTCTATCTTTCCTTATCTCTTTCCTTCTCTCTTTTTCTTTCCTTCTTTCTTTCTCTCTCTCTCTCTTTATTTGCATCTCTCTCTCTCTTTCCTTCCTTCTCTCTCTTTCTTTGTTTGTATTTTTCTTTCTTTCCTTCTTTCTCTTTCTTTCTCTGTATTTTTCTTTATTTCCTGCTCTCTCTTTCTTTCTTTCTTTCTTTCTCTCTTTCTTTCCTTCTCTCTCTTTATTTCTTTGCAATTTTCTTTCCTTCTCTCTCTATCTTTCCTTATCTCTTTCCTTCTCTCTCTCTCCTTCTTTCTCTGTTTCCTTTTCTCTCTTTCTTTCTTTGTATTTTTCTTTCTTTCCTTCTCTCTCTTTATTTCTTTGCATATCTTTCTTTCTTCCTTTTTCTTTATTTCTTTCTTTCCTTCTCCTTTCTTTGCATCTCTCTGAATACTACCAGTGTTATCACTAATCTCTGAATGACATATGTAGATGGTTTCTGTGCTATAAAAATGTTGTAAGATGGTGATGTAAAAGTCGTTAGTGTTTCATTGCGTTATCATATTGGACACTGAATAAATAAAATACTACTGTTACTAATACAGCAATCATCGTCATGGCGATTATGGATTCATTTGAAATTACTATCGTAATAATATCTTTCTTTCTGAAAGAAAACTCGTTGAAATGATAAACGAAGCGACCTTTTCTAGCGAACTTGTCACGTATGATTTATTTCATATTTGTCTCTGCTGGTCGTTTCGGCTCCCATTCGATGACATTACGAATAACACGTAAATCCACATTTTCAGATGCGTCAGGAATCAATTGACGGTTGCTGCCCAATAAGTTACGGATTGTTATGTAAATGACACGGCCATCAAAGTTTTATGATTACTATCGGACGATTTGATTTCCTGATGGACTGAAAAGTAAAAGTTGATGGCGGGTCATTATCGATCAGCTTCAATTATTCATCGCCGGACTCCAGAGGGCAGGCCTGTCGCGCTAATCGCATTACCAATCAGATGGTTTAATTGGACATTTCAAGAGCACACTTTTATAATTTTGATTTTTATTGCTTCGGCCAATTAGTAAAATATACACGCAGTTGTTACAATTATCATGAATGCGGCCACCAGCACCGTCGAGGTGTGGACTACAGCTGTGATAGCTGCAAATAACACTAGCGATGTACAAAATATAAAATATGCCTTTTACGAAGGTAATCCGTTCAGTGCTCTCTGCACCACGCTACAGATTTTTCACTCTTGCCATTGATTTTTAAGTTTCTGGAAAATGGACGCATGTGAATGAATTTCAGGACGAAGTAGTGGCAGTATTGGGCCGAGTGAATAAAACTAGAGCATTTGAGCATAAGCACGAGATTGGAGCATGAGGATGTGATAGTGAGCAAAGGGTTGGACCATGAGGATAAGCCTCTGTTAATGTGAATAAAACTTACCTTATGCTCCAACCCTGTGCTTCTAATTTATGAGCACGTGCTCCCGTCAGTCACATATATATGGACGGCTAAGCTGTAGTATTCCCCATTGTTGGCCGTGTCGGCATCCCTTTAATCTTAATGCAGGTGTCATTATTATGAACTGCGTAGTACCTAAATTTATTCATTCCTATCTGTAAGTGGATAAAAGTGAGACGGATTCTCTGATGGAGAAAGTGAAACGTCTTTATCTATTGAGAGCACAACAGTATTTCTGTTTCAACACTAAGCAAATTGTGGATATTCTCCTGAAGTCGCAGGTACCAGATGCAAAAAATAGAAAAAATGCTGCTATTCAGGAAATACAGAAACTACCTATATGAAATTAATTTCGGAACATCTATCACATTTAAAGAATTACTAAACAAATCAAGAACATCAAAACAAGACTTAAATAAGAAAAGTGATCTTAACAGAACGGGAAATAAGGCAATAGTTCTGAATACAAGGGGACACAAATCCTATATTGAACAAAATTCCATGTAGATCTACTGTCTTTACTACAATTACTAAATAATTAATTAAAGTTGCTGTTATTATGTTATTTAATTTATTTGATAAGTCGCACTTTAACTTTAAAACAAAACTGATGGAGGTATAAACATAACAAGGTACAGGACTCCACACAACAATACAATGAATTCTTCGCAGTATCGCCTTACAAGTTATTATTGAATTGTTTATAGGAGCTGTAAGTGTGGGGCCTCAGCAATCTGCACATTCTGAATCATCACCATCATGTAGTACAGTGTCTTCACCCAAACCACCTCCCTCAAAGAAAGCTAAACACGATTTTTCTGAAACTGAAAAAAACTAAAAGCCTTACCAACACAGAACTACAAAGACTAGTATTGTTGAAACATAAATTAACAAAACTTCAGCCTGAGAGAGAACGATTACTGATTGAAAGACTTAATAGTAAGGAAGCCTACGTCACACTATACCTCACAACAATGAAAATGAAATCTGTCTTGAAAATGATGAAAGTTTTAATTTTTATGTTTTAAATTGCGGGACTGTACACTGTACCATTTTTCCATACTATTACGTCGTGTTTGTTCTTAAGGGTAATAATTACACTTGCATCATGATCTATTTTAGTAAAGTAGGTTAACTCACATGTTATATAAATGGCGTTAGTCTAAACTATGCCTACTTAAATAATATACAAGTGTCACATCATATTTTGGGTGTGTTATAAAATTTTTTTTCTACAAAATATAAGCAAATAAAATTCTTATACTCTATAAAGTCTAAATTAAATATTACTATTCGAAAATAAGTTAAGTAGATAGGTACGGTAATTCGATTTGTCATTTTCTCTTATACTTTAGTTTTATGTAAGTAAAAAGTATATTTCAATTATATTTTAGTAAATTCTAGTTACACTGAGTTTTTTACTCCTTCAGGGAAGAACTAAGATTGTATTTCTGTCAATGTTATTTTATTAACAATAAACAACAACAATATTATGTTAGTGAACTTACTATTAGGTGCATTTCTTTTTAATATTCCCTGTGGTTACAAACATATTTAATTAATTTCTTCAGCAAAATATACACCTATAAAATGTGAAATTAAACGAAAATTAAATTCTAGTGTTCATTACAAGTAATTTCAGCCATAATCACAAGGATTACTTACAGTCCATGATTTTCTATTGTAAGAGCAATTTCTTCCCTCCTTTCACGTCCTGCACCTAAAATTTCTCTTTCATTCACTTGTTCCTCTTCACCATTCTCTTCCACACCCACGTCATCTACGATGTCTACATCTGTGAAATCCTCATCTTGCAAATATTTTGCCACATTGTGCAGCAAAAAACAACAAACTATGATTTTTGGCTCATTTGTAAGAGAGACTCTGCACACGTACTGTAGAACAGGAAATCTCTTCAATTGTCTAAAGCAACGCTCTATCACAACTCTCTCTTCTTTCAGCAATCTGTTGAATCTTCTATGTTTATCTTCTACTGGGTTTCGGTATGGTGTCATTAACCAGGGTTCTAAGCCGGTAACCTTCGTCACCAAGCAGAACAGTGTTTCTGTGCCTCCCTATAACCTCACGAATAGTCGAATTTTTCCATATCCTACTATCATGCACCAACCCAGGCCAATCAACTACAATAATTGTAAACCATTCTTTTGCATTACAAGTGGCTTGGACGTTAATGCTTGGATATCCCTTTCTGTTTATATACTCATCACCAGGGAAAGGATTTATATGTAAATACATATTTACTTATAAAGCTAATATAATTTATATTTTGCATTATCTTTATGTTTCACAATGTGTAGGGTTGAAAAATCCTACTTTTATTTTCCATATTTTTCCATATTTTAGAGTTTAGTACATATTTTCGTTAATTTCCATATATTTTCCATATTTCATATAAAACAGTCCATATTATATTAGGTTTAACAATAAAACAAAACAAAATTCCATTAACTTTTAAAAATACATTTCAACAATAGAGATTTAAACACATGTTCAGTAATCCCTTTAACATCAGAGTTATTTGAAAATTAGCAGTCCTATCAACAATGGGAAAGTAAGTTACAAAACTGTATTAATTTAATTTAAAATTTTTAACAGACTTCAGTTGTGCAGCTCAACAGTTAAATGCCAGTCAGAGTACACATAGGTTCAGTTTTGTAAATCATACTATAAAGACGGTAAATATGCCAAAAGTACGTCATTCAGTCAATTTAAAATCAAAACTAACAAGTTACATTTCAGAATTTAAAGAAGATGGTTTATCAACTGACAATAAAATATTATTTTGTAATTTGTGTCAGTGTGCAGTATCATCTACACAAAAGTTCCTGGTGCAACAACACATTACAACTAGTAAACATCAGGCCAACAAACAACTAAATTCCAAGCAGAGACAATTGTTTTTAACACAACCAACAACATCGAATGTAAGATCTGAGTTTAACATCGACCTGTGCCGTTCTCTCATCTCTGCTGATATTCCTCTCTACAAACTAAAGAATAAGGTCTTCAGGGAATTCCTTGAAAAATATACTCAACATACAATCCCGGATGAGTCAACACTTAGGAAGACGTATGCTCCATCCATCTACGATGAGACAATACAGAAGATAAGAGATGAAATTAAAGATAGTTCAATTTGGGTTTCCATTGATGAGACTCCCGACAAAGAAGGTAGACTTGTTGGTAATGTAGTTATCGGTTTGTTAAGTGAACAATATTCTGAACGAATTCTTTTACATTGTGATGTTCTAGAAAAGTGCAATAACAAAACTATAGTTAAACTGTTCAACGAAGCTATGGGTATCCTGTGGCCAAAGGGTATTATGTACGATAATGTGTTATTCTTTATTAGCGATGCTGCCCCTTATATGGTCAAAGCTGGACAAGCATTATCTGTTGTATATCCTAAATTGACTCATTTTACTTGTGTGGCGCATGCATTTCATCGTGTGGCAGAAGTGGTCAGAGACAATTTCCCTAAAGTAGATTTGTTGATTTCATCAGTGAAAAAAGTATTTCTCAAAGCTCCCAGTAGAGTTAACGTGTTGAAAGAAATGTACCCTGAAATTCCATTGCCACCAAAGCCAATTTTAATTAGATGGGGTACATGGCTAGAAGCAGTTGAATATTATGCCGAACATATAGACTCTATTAACAATGTTCTCCTTGCATTGGACTCTGAAGATGCAGTCTCAATTGATACTGCGAAAACAGTTACCTGTGACATAAGTGTGAAGAATGACTTAGCTCACATTCAGCATACATTTTCATGCATCATAAAAACGCTCAAAAGTCTCCAAAATAGGCACCTTTCACTATCTGAAAGTTTTGAAATTATAAATTGTACTGTGGAACAACTGAATCGTGGTAGAGGTAAAGTTGCAGATGCAGTAAGAGCTAAGGTGGACACTGTACTTTCAAAAAACCCTGGATATGAAGAACTACAAAAGGTTGTTGCTGTGATGAGTGGTGAATCAACAGTGAAGATTAACTTGGACTTATCCCCAGCAGACATTGTGAAATTGAATTATGTACCAGTTACTTCTTGTGACGTCGAACGCTCTTTTAGTCAGTATAAATCTATCCTCAGAGACAATAGAAGAAGATTCACTTTTCAGCACTTGAAAGAAATGTTTGTAACCTATTGTTATGGTAACAGACAATAAAAATTGTGTTTTGTTGAAACTACATTGGAAGATAAGGTACGTCCATTATATTTTTTGTTTAGTTTGATTAAAATGTACCAATATTTAACGTACATAGTCATTTTTTTATAATTTTAAGTCCATATTTAATTCCATATTTTGGTAAAAATCCATATTTAATTCCATATTTTGGTAAAAATAACTACATATATATTTACATATTTCATATATTTTTAGTCCATATAAATCCGTTCCCTGCTCATCACCGTGATCTTCAGGTTTTGGAATGCGCACATGCGTACAGTCCAGTACACCAATCGCACTTGGAAACTTGTATGTGTCCAACCATTCAATTTTAGCAGCGGCTATGTCATCTGCTGTTGAAGGGAATCTAATCCATATATCAGATTTCTGCATAATCATATCAGCCACGCCATTAATTGTCTTACAACCTGTGCTTCGGTGAACACTTCCCTCTTTTGCTATACCAGACTGAAAGCCGGGGTCAGCCAGGTATCTCAAAAATATTTTCATTCTCTGTTCCATCGTCAGAGCACCTCCTCTTGTTTCATGAGTTTCTCCCAAGAAATGGGATGCAATCCACTTCACATTTTCTTTGTTGAATCTGTATAAAGACTTATAATCTTCTATTGGAGGAGAACGGCGCATTTTGCACCGTTTCTCATGGCGTATATTAATAGGCAACTGTGCCATGATCTGCTCTGTAGTCAGGTGAGTCTGCTACTGACCAGACTTACAATTTTCAGAAGCTTTTGCTCATTCCCTGAAGCAAATCCATCACTTTATTCACATTATTTTTCTAATCAAAGAGCAATTGATCCCGCGGTAAGCACTTGCTCACGTCTGCTGTTGCATCACCATGAGCAGGAGGCTGGGCTCTTTTTTATTCAACATATTGGAAGCATTTCACCCAAAATAGTGAAGTAAAAGGACTTGCTCAGCTTTATTCACTCGGCCCATTATATTGCCTGGCAGAGTTAAGGCCATAAGGCCTTCTCTTCCACTCAACCAGGTTTGAGTAATATATATGTAATACATAATATGTAATATAATACAAAACAACACAAAATAAGATACCTTAGAGCAGGCGTCCGTCCACACCTGTGGAATAACGGTCAGCGCGTCTGGCTGCGAAACCAGGTGGCCCGGGTTCGAATCCCGGTCGGGGCAAGTTATCTGGTTGAGGTTTTTTCCGGGGTTTTCCCTCAACCCAATACGAGCAAATGCTGGGTAACTTTCGGTGTTGGACCCCGGACTCATTTCACCGACATTATCACCTTCATATCATTCAGACGCTAAATAACCTAGATGTTGATACAGCGTCGTAAAATAACCCAATAAAATAAAAAGAAATAGAGCAGGCGTCCTCAATTGACCGTGGCGTTAGTTACGTGCAGCGCTTCGCCTGCTGTGTCGCGATGTCTGTGCAGATGCACGGACACAGTTCGTTATCTGTAGTACGCAGTGGCGGACCAGAAATGTCAGAAGAAGGGATGTCCGATAGGCCATCCACGCCATTGAACATGCTATTATGGGAAGAGTCATTTCTATTTGCTGAAAAGTCGGGAGTGCCCACGTATTTGATTTGTGGTAAAGTTCTGAACAACAGAAGGAATTTCAACCTACAACGATATTATTCGTCCTATCACTCAAATGATGATGAAAAATATAAGGGAGAAGAACGAACCACTCTCATCCAAAAATTACTTATAACTAGACTTCGTTGAATTGCCATACGCAGCATGCAATCAGGTTGCCGATGTACGGTAGTATAGAGGAGGTGAGCGACCGCCCGGTCGCGTAGTATAAGCAGTTCATGTTAAGAGATGTGACCGGTCCAAATAGATAGAGCAGCTACAGCTAATGTATACCTATGTAAGCACTTGGTTTTGGATTACTGTGGTTGGAATAGCCAAAGCTTAACATTTGTTCAGTGCAGACAAGAATTCAATCAAACATACTACAATGAGAGTGTTGCTGTTCCAAATAACTGCCCCTGGAATACCCTTACCCCCGCAGCCAGTCTTGACCCGTTGAGAAACGTGGTTGGATGCTGTTAATTATTATGCACAACATTACGGCAAAATAATGGAGGTAATTGATGCATTGGATAGCACAGACAGTTCCGCTGTTGCAGCTGTAAAATCATTGCCTTCTGAACAGCTACTGGAAGATATTCTATTCACTGATTCTGATTTTAAAATCGAGTACAAAAGCATTAGGGTACGAACACGTTGACGATGGTAGACTAGCTGGTAGAGTAGCTGGTAGCGGTAGTGGGGGAAATGAATCGCTAGAATCACATGACACCGCACACGTTGACTCATGGATGGTCGCTTTATTGCTAGCTTTCCAGCACGCTGTTAGCTCCAAGAATGGTTTCAGTCATTCTTTCAAGCTTGCAGCGCAAGTCTCGGCGTGGAGCAGAGAGGCATTGGAGAGGTGATCTGTGGACCAGATGTCAATGATGACTTGTGTAATTAGTAGAGACGACTTTTATCAATTATTTGTGTAATTCGTGCTTTTTAATTTACACAAATTTGTATTCTATTTTAAACTACGCGCGTGTGATTTAGTTTTGACGTTAATTGGCCGTAACTCGGTAACCAGTAAAGATTTTGAGCAGCGGTAACTTTTAAAACGAATTTCCAGTCTTACTCAACATTTTTCTCGCTTTGACCCCCCCACCTAACTTGAAAAACAAAAAAGTTTACCGCTTACCGTAAATTTTTTTCTGTGTCAAAGTTAGTATTTTTTTTCTCGCTTTTAAAAACAATATTTTGACTTCGAATTGTTTTCTATGCTTCCCTTGGACATTGACCTATCAATACATAAAATTGCAGCGCGATTGTTTGAATATCATAGATGCTACGACGTGATAAGTTAAACGGAGCGCGAAATATCATTCTTGGCTACTCCGACTATCAGCCAGCGGCCTGTCAAGCTCCGCCTTGAGCATACCGCTTGCTTCACTCGTGGCGGGAATCCTGTGTCAGTGGTTGTAAAGTTTTAAAACACTGCACACTTTGGATGTAGAAAAACTTATTGCTCGTGTGTTCGAAAGACCTGCCACGACATTAACTTTTCGTATAGATTCAAAACTGGAGGTAGAATTTAATTAATTTTTTAATTACAAACTACCGGTACTAATGAATTCGGATGAATGGACATCGTCGTTCACCAATAGGCCTGATTTGGAGTCTTCGACCTCATTTCAAGAGTTTAATCGCTTTCTTCTATATGTGCCTTAATACCACAAAAAATAAAAATAATAAACAAATAAATAATAACTAATATCAATCAAATTATTGAGAATGTTCACTAGGCACTATTTTGTAAGAATTGTACAGTTTACCTCAGTGTGAGTATAAGCCGTTCTTCCTGCAAAATAGGATTCCCTGGCAATTTTTCCAAGCCTTCTGTATGAAATCTTTGGTTAAATAGAGAAGATAATCGATAGTTTCGATTCCCACTCTCGGGTAGCTAATGAATTTTTCTGGAAAGTTCCGCAGATATTAAAAAAGATAATATTCACCAAACGCAACCCTTTCATTATTTATAGGGTGAAGGGAACACTCTCGAGAAAAGAATTCTTGTAATAATAACCACTTTGATTCTGCACTGTCTAATAAATCAAATTCGTCCTCACTACTTGAATCCCTTGCGATATCAAGTCTACACAGAGATTCCAAGGAGATGACCTAATCAGCTGTGAGTCAGCTGAGAGATTAAAGCGAGCTGTAAACAAGCTCCAATTTGTGCACACCAAGCTCGCTTGTCTTTCATAAACACTGCTAGCGGAGCCTGCTAGCTTTAAAGCTAGGCGCCAACGTGTTGGTACCCTAATTCTGTTAGAATCGTCTAAACTACAGCTCTCAGAAGCCCTTAATATAGTGGATAAAGTATCACAAACAGTTATCCAAAATAACAATTCACTAATTTCAGAAAAAGTGAAATGTGAGTTGAGAAACATCATTGCTAAAAATTCTGCCTATTCACAACCTTCGTATTATAAATGATGTACTATCAGGTCACGACAAGACGTCTGAAATTGGTGTACTAAAAAGTAGTAACTTTCCGTTCTTCAAATATGTACGTATTACATCGTGTGATGTTGAACGTACATTTCCCAATATAAAAACTGTTTAAGTGACCATCGGAGGAGATTACTTTGCAGTCGCTCAAAATGTACGTAAATCTTCAATGCAATGCACATATTCAAGAATGATGTGAATATCTTACATTAAATTTTAAGAGTTAATATATCTCACTATAAAATAATTGTGTATTTACATGTTTAGACATTTCCTACTTCAATGATCATTCATTATATTTCTTGAATGCAGGATACAGGTTTTATTGTAACCGCAGTATACTGCTCAGTGTTTACATCAGAGGCATACTCAATCCTTTGCACGCCCCTTTCTCATACAGTCTATACTGCGTGCGCAGTAAACCTTGCGATTCTCGTGGCAATTCCACGAAGTCTACTTATAACTAATGTGTATAATAATAATAATAATAATAATAATAATAATAATAAAATAAACATTACACATTCTTTCCCTATCTCTATCGGCAAAAAGGTAACTAATTTTTGCAATTCGTTATCTTAAAGTAAGTTTAATAAGGTCATTTGGCATGTGCCATGTTTCTAGGAAGGAAAAATGTTTATTAGATATACAGTGCAGGAAAACAATTCTCTTATATAGACTGTAGTTTGATGCACAACAAGAATTGAATATAGTTAATTAATTTTTAATAGTTGTACATATTTGTGGCCTTTCTTTTCATGTAATAATTTAGTTTACGGTTGTTGAAGGAAGAAATAATTTATTTTAAACATAAAATTGAAGAAACTGTTTCCAGCTTTAGGAACAAAATGGGTCGTTAAACTCAGTGTATTATTGGGGTGATATTGCCATATTTAATGTGCTCGGTTTTTTTTTACTAATTTGTCAGAATAAATTAATGATTGCATGTTTCAAATTCTTTAAGTTATAGGATAAATTTTATTACGTATATTTCAAATAGAAACACATGGAATGGTGCATAACAAATAGGCATAAGAGTATAAGGGATACGGACAACGCTTGAATGGCTGTACTGGTAGACCGCCACTGAGCCTGTTTCAGCTATCCTCCTCTCCCCTCTCCTGCACAGCAAATGATTCACGAGTAGACTTGTGCAGCTCCAGCCAGCACGACTGTGCGATCGGTTGACAACGCCTGCCTTAGAGATTACATAAAATATAATAGAAAATTAAAAATAGTCAAGATCAGTAATATAATATAAGGAGAATATAAAATAAAGTAGAAAATTACACATAATCAAAACAGTTACAGTAGAGCGTCTCGTTTAGGCACAGTGAAAACGTAAACGAAGTGCAGGTAACGTGTGGGGGAGGACGAGTCGTATACAGTAGTACGTCCGCTCAAATGAGAGCCACTTGCACCTACCTTGATCGGGAGGCGTCAGGTGTTTGAGTCTTGAAGCACACGGCTGGTTGTTGGTACGTCAGCGATGTTGACAGATCGAAGTCGGTGCTCCGAGAACAAGTTCATATAACTTAGTATTTATTTTCAGACGAGTCCGCAAGTATAATACAGTTAGCTCAGAACGAGGCAGAGGACAGTAAATGTATATTGTGGCTTTTGTGTTCCATATAATGTAAATCAAAAATAAAATAGCTTCAACGTCAAACTTCTCAATGCAAAGCGTAATACAACACAAGCTACCCAATATGAGTTTCGTATGAAAGAAATACTTTAATGGAACTATTACATTCAATGGGGTTTAAAAATAAAATTCATGGATCTCAACCAGCAGCAATGGAATCATTACGAATACGGATGTGGCGTTCCTCGTATTTACGGAATATAGAGTATTATCGACAACTGAGTTGTGAAGCAGTATACTTAGACGAAACATGTTATACCCATGACGGAGTAAAGTGTCGTTGGTCAGATGGGTCAAGTTATTGTGACGACAATTTTTCTTCAGCTAAATGTCAACGAATAGTAATTTTACATGCGGGGGGAAGAAATGGTTTCATTCCAGGAGCATTATTCGTTACCCACTATGAATTCTAAAATCTTTGAAGAATGGTTTGAGGAATGTTTGCTAAAACAACTGGAAGAACCGTCTGTCATCATTATGGACAATGCCCCATACCATTCCCGTATTGTGAATCCTATACCTACCACTAGATCAACAATAGATGTCATTAAAACGTGAAAATAACATCCCTTGGCCCACGCCAGTCCCAACAACAAAGTTACATCTGCTACAAGAGATAAAACGTAGCCATTACAGAAAAAAGATGTATGTAATTGACGAACTATCATCAAAATACGGTCATGTTGTGCTACGACTGCCTCCATATCATTGCCATAGAATTCGTTTAGTCGGAACTGAAGAGGAATGTCCGGTCAGGAAATGCATTGGGAAATAAAAGAATTACGCGATTTAATAGTAACTGTGGTGGACGACATTAATAATAAAAAGCATTGAGTAAAGTATATCGAACATGTAAAGACAAAAGAAAGTGATTATCGCTCCTTAGCAGCTAGCTTGGAATCTTGTGTAATTGATTTAAATAGTGACTCAACAGACTCTGAATAGGAGGTGTAGGTGATTTATTTCTGTATTTACAAGACGCACACACTTCTGTCTCCAGAAGGAAGAGATGGCAACGCAGCGTTGTTTACATGGAACCTGCTCGGAGTCGCGTGCCTACTTGCTCCCTGCGGTAAGTGTGTCCAATCGCACGTTCCAAGTGGCTCTCATTTGAGCGGACGTACTATACGATGAACACGAGGGATGCACACGGTTTTAGTTACAACATTTATGGCGGAGCATTAATTGAAATTATATTTTACAGAAACACCCAAAACAAAAGAACACAAATTGCGTAACGTTATCATATAAGCCTCAACCAGGTAACGTGCCCCAACCGGGTTTCGAATCCGGGCCACTTGGTTTCGCAGCCAGACGCGCTAACGGTTACTCCACAGCTATGGATGCTATTCTGTTATATATATAATTTGAACTGGTAATGGAAATTAGGGACAACGGCTGAACGGATTTTAATAAATGACCCCTCATTTTGAAGCTTGGAACCCAAAGTTTTTCAGAAAAATAGTAGTTTTCAGTGAAATGTCAATTTTCCTACATCATTTTCCTATTTTCCAAAAATCCATCTTTCGTCAGTTTTGAGAACTAATTAATTGCATTTCAGAATAAAACAAAACACACACTACAATAAACAATAGATTACTACGCGAAGGCCAAGACCTACAGGATTGCTGACATAGTTATAGTTCAGATGGCTCAGATTCTTTCACATCATAATGCCAATATGTCGATCTTCATTTGTGTAATTTTTTGATAACGTATAAAAAATAATTTACAGGTCTCATTCTCTGGTCTGTAGTTTTCCGAATAGAGCTGTGTATTGGATACTAAGAACTACAAAACTTAAGAATGTTTGATGACATTATTACCATTAAAAATGACATATTATTATAGTTAATGCAACACATAATGTTATATTGATGATATGAAAGTGAAACCTTTTGGGGCTTTAAGTAAGTAGACGCAGAGAAAGAATATTTTATATTAGAGCTTCATTTCTATAATTTACTGAGTAACGGCTATCCTATATATGTTACTGAAAACTATAAAACTTACGTAAGGTAACAGTATTGTTTTTAAAAATGAAATACTTTTATAGTTATTAATCAAGTAGTATGGGTCTTTTTCATATATTTAATGACAGTGTGATATACGTATTTATATATCTGATTCTCTAATTTTCCTTGGTAGCAATTGAGTCATGCTTCCTATTTTAGCTGCGTCTTTAAACTACATCAAAATTAATTTCATATTTCTTTGGTTTAATTAATTACATTTGTGATCGCTGCCAAGCATATTTTGTTGTAGGGAAGATAGCATGCCATTTCAATTCTTGCTACCGTGATGAGTAAGTTTATTTCCCGCAACCAGCAACGAATGAAACACTGAAACTGCTAACGATTTACGATGGACAATTTTATTTAGGGCGCATATAAGATTCTACAACACTGCCATATCATTCGCCTCCTTTTCCGCATCTCAGCAATAAATTCCTCACAACAGCCTATATTACAGAAAATATACGGGATAACATTCATTGTTACACAAATTAATCCAGCAGTATTTGGTAGGTCAGTGTTGTCTGGAGAAAGCGCAAAAATTACAGTTCCTAAGAAAAGACCAAAAGGTATTACTTACTGATAAAATAAGAGGCCTACAAGATTTTGTAGTCTCTTGATCACCTCAGCAAGATCTCTTAGGGGGAAAAAGTGATTCTGCCCTCTACGTTTCAGGGTAGTTCACGAAACATGCAGCAGCTATACCAAGATGCTAAGTCTTTTGTTCAAAGCATGATAAACCTTACATTTTCTTAACTTTCACCTACAATCCGCAATGACCGGAAATGGCTACTGCATTACTCCCACATGAAAAACCCACTGATCGTCCTGACATTGTTACTTGCGATTTCGCATTGAAACTCAAGAACTGAAGACGGATAGGTTCAAGGAAAAGTATTTGGCATAAAAAACATTCACTATTATGGAAGCAAATAACTTTCAAAATGTCTGGTATTCTTCATTGAAAATAAATCTGAACAATTTTTATCTGAACTTCTTATGGACTTAGTTTGCAGTATTTGCTGCACAAGCCACTAGTTATTGTATAATAGTTGCTTATGAAATTTCGGCCAGTATATGCGACCGGTGTCCACCCAGCATCTTGATGCACTTGAGAAGCTACGATAGGTAGCGAAAATCCGGTTTCGCAAACCAGCTATAACGGCTGAGGAAATCATCTTGCTAACCACACGATACCTCCATTCTGCTTGGATGATCGTTTTTTTTTTCATTTTAGGTTATTTTACGACGCTTTATCAACATCTTAGGTTATTTAGCGTCTGAATCAGATGAAGGTGATAATGCCAGTGAAATGAGTCCGGGGTCCAGCACCGAAATTTACCCAGCATTTGCTCATATAGGGTTGAGGGAAAACCCCGAAAAAACCTCAACCAGGTACCTTGCCCCGACCACCTGGTTTCGCGGCCAGACGCGCTGACCGTTACTCTACAGGTGTCGACTGGATGATCGTCCACCTCTGCTTCGGCATGTGGACGTGGGTCCAGCAGCCGGCTGGTCGATCTTAGCCCTTCATGGGCTGTAGCGCCATGGATTTACTTTTTTTTAGTGCACATTTTGTAAATAATTAAAATTGTATATATTAGCATAAGTTTTGTCCTGCCCAACTTGACCAAATAGAAGTCGCACGAGCAGCCAATCAATTACTTCGCTTTCATATGCAATCGCATAGCCCACTTAAAAACTCCAGTAATACTTAATCTTGTAGCCTCGTGGGACAAAATACGGTCCCTTTTTATTACTTTTGCAATAATCTAATTCTGATATCTTTATGCATTTTAAACCTTACCTTCCAGACTGAATAGAAATATCTAATCAAGTAATAGTACATTATGCAACGAGCCTATAATGATATTAATTAAGACGCGAGTATATTTGTTTATGAAACGAGCGCAAACGAGTTTCATAATTTTCATACGAGCGTCTTAATTACCATTATAGGCAAGTTTCATACGACTTTTTATTCTCGACCATATTTCTAACTTGAAATTATTCAGGAGTATTTATTTTATTCGTATCGAACTGAAGAGTGGAAGTGACCTTGTGCATAGGTCGTAAATTATGAGATGTGCGCAGAGGCGAAAGTATTGATTTTCTCCGAGGAACAATAATGTCGTTGACCTTGTTATAATCTACAGAATAACATGAACTAATTTTGATATAACTTGAAAATTGATTTAGAATTGAAAAACGAGATGACAAATTGAATTTATTTGAATATTATTTACAATTAACGCTAATTATTTTATGCTCGACCATGCCGAAATATAGTAATTATACACCTGGTAGCAGTCCTTTAATGCATGTCATTAAAGTACACCTACTCATTAAAGTACAGGTGTTCAGCCAATGACAACTCAGCTTACAGATGTTCAGCTAATGGCAAGTCAGCTTTGTATCGTTATAAAACCGCAAGTATCGATTATTCTCGGATATGCAATCGAAAGAGAATTAGCGAAAAGTCACGGAGGCTGGAAATCCAATACTGTCGCAGAAGGTTATGTTCTGTTACTATAATAATTAGCGTTAATTGTAAATAGTATTCAAATAAATTCAATTTGTCATCTCGTTTTTCAATGTCTAATTTAATTTCAATGTTATATCGAAGTTAATATTTAGTTTACTCTGTAGGTTCTTATAGGCTACCAAGGTCATTGTGGACATCTGTTCCTCGGAAAAAATCAATACTTTCGCGTCTGCGCACATCTCACAATTTACGAGGTATTGCTCAAGGTCAGTTAGATACAAATAAAATGAATAATTTCAAGTTAGAAATATGGTCGAGCATAAAAAGTCGTATGAAACTCGCCTATAATGGTAATTAAGAAGCTCGTATGAAAATTATGAAACTCGCTTGCGCTCGTTTCATAAACATCCATACTCGCTTCTTAATTACTATCATTATAGGCTCGTTGCATAATGTACTAATAGTAACAGAACATAACTTTCTGCGACAGTATTGGATTTCCAGCCTCCGTGATGTTTCTCTCGTTGTCTTTCGATTGCATATCCGAGAATAATCGAAAACCTGAACTTTAATGAATAGGTGTACTTTAATGACATGCATTAAAGGACTTCTACCTGTTTATGTCTAATGAAAGCTGGAGATATTTCTTCAGTTGTTAGAACACATGTGACAGTACTGGTTTGAGGCACTCTGTGGTGCTGATGTGTTTTTCGACGTTCGACTGCGTTGGCGTCCGTAATCCGTCTTGCTGATGACGACAACACTTCTCTTGAAGAACTCGTCATTTATCCGCACACAGACCAATGCGACTTGCTCCCCTCCCATCCTCTCTTTCAATTCTGCACAATGCCTCCGCTCTCTTTTTATCAGAACTATCCCTCTCTTCGCGCTACTTTTTATTGTTACCTGAAGATAAAAGCCAGTGCAAAACATTGCCGGCCTGATGGATTCATTTCCACGGAGGCAATCAGGACGTTGGCGGCGTCTCTCTTTGTCACAAGAGCTAGATGGAAACATTGTCATGTGCTTGAGTGATCGCGGGGTATGGGGGGGGGCCTTTGCTTATGACAGAAGACCACAAGCAGTTCAGCAACACCAGCACAGAAAGCAATCTAATAGTAGTAGCAGTAGTAGTAATAATGATAATAATAATAATAATAATAATAATAATAATTACTTACTTACAAATGGCTTCTAAGGAACCCGGAGGTTCATTGCAGCCCTCATATAAGCCCGCCATTGGTCCCTATCCTGAGCAAGATTAATCCAGTCTCTAGCATCATATCCCACCTCCCTCAAATCAATTTTAATATTATCTTCCCACCTACGTCTCGGCCTTCCCAAAGGTCTTTTTCCCTCCGGCCTCCCAACTAACACTCTATATTATACATTTCTGGATTCGCCCATACGTGCTCCATGCCCTGTCCATCTCAAACGTCTGGATTTAATGTTCCTAATTATGTCAGGTGAAGAATACAATGCATGCAGTTCTGCGTTGTGTAACTTTCTCCATTCTCCTGTAACTTCATCCCTCTTAGCCCCAAATATTTTCCTAAGAACATTATTCTCAAACATCCTTAATCTCTGTTCCTCTCTCAAAGTGAGAGTCCAAGTTTCACAACCATACAGAACAACCGGTAATATAACTGTTTTATAAATTCTAACTTTCAGAATTTTTGACAACAGACTGGATGACAAAAGCTTCTCAACCGAATAATAACAGGCATTTCCCATATTTATTCTGCGTTTAATTTCCTCCCGAGTGTCAGTTATATTTTTTACTGTTGCTCCAAAATATTTGAATAAAAATAGTAATAGTAATAATAATGTAATAACAATATTAATAATGACAATAATAATAGTAATAATAATATAATATTACTTAATTACTGCCTTTAAGGAACCCGCACGTTCATTGCCGCCCTCATATAAGCCCGCCATTGGTCCCTATCCTGTGCAAAATTAATCCAGTCTCCAGCATCACATCCCACCTCCCTCAAATCCATTTTAATATTATCTTCCCATCTACGTCTCGGCCTTCCCAAAGGTCTTTTTCCCTCCGGCCTCCCAACTAACACTCTATATTATACATTTCTGGATTCGCCCATACGTGCTACATGCCCTGTCCATCTCAAACGTCTGGATTTAATGTTCCTAATTATGTCAGGTGAAGAATACAATGCGTGCAGTTTTGCGTTGTGTAACTTTCTCCATTCTCCTGTAACTTCATCCCACTTAGCCCCAAATATTTTTCTAAGCACCTCATTCTCAAACACCCTTAACCTATGTTCCTGTCTCAAAGTGAGCGTCCAAGTTTCACAGCCATACAGAACAACCGGTAATATAACTGTTTTGTAAATTCTAACTTTCAGATTTTTTGACAGCAGACTAGATGACAAAAGCTTCTCAACCGAATAATAACAGAAATTTCCCAATTTATTCTGCGTTTAATTTTTTTCCCTATTGTAATTTATATTTGTTGCTGTTGCTCCAAGATATTCGAGTAATAATAGTAATCGTAATAATAATAGATCTAATAATAATAATAATAATAATAATAATAATAATAATAATAATAATAATAATAATAATAATAATAATAGTAATAGTAATAATAATATAATATTATTATATTATAATGAAAGTAATAATTGTAATTATTATAAATGAGACAATGATAGTAATAATATAGATTTAATCATTTAATATTTATTTATTTTTTGCGTATCTTATTTCTTTGTTTTTTCTATGGCACATACAACTTTGGTATTCTTATATTTTGCATTCTGCTCTGCCAATGGCAACTACATTGTTACATATAGAAGATCACTCTAATCTAAGACCAATTTACATACGAAATCATTTTTTTTTTGTGGTTAGAACCTTGTCATTCCACTGTCAGTGGAAAGCAATAATAGCAGTCTGAAAACTTAGGGTAATCATTTAGAGGCTGTGTGTAGGGTTAACCCTTAAATTGGCAAAGCTTCATTTCTCACACTAGTTTAGTAAACCTTGTCGGACCGTAAAGAAAACAACTATCGCAATGTCCTTATTTTATATATTGTACAATATTATAGTATTGTGAAATTTTAATTTTCCTACCAATTTTTTTCTATTGTTCTATTAAAATTATAGCAGACTAGTGGCTTGTGCAGCAAATGCTGCTGCAAACTAAGTTCGTTAGACGTTCAAATAAAATTTTTAAGATTTATTTTCAATGAAGAATACTTGTCTTTTTGATAGTTATTTGATTCCGTAATAATGAACATACTCCCTCTGAATGGATTTTTTAGGCGAAATACTTTTTCTTGAACCTATCCAACTTCATTTTTTGAGTTTCAATTCCAAAACGCAAGTATCAATGTCAGGACGATAGCAGTAGCTATTTCAGGTCATTGTGGATTGTAGGCAAAAGTTAAAAGAAATGTAAGGTTCGCTAAGCTTTCGAAC
Source organism: Periplaneta americana (assembly GCF_040183065.1). NCBI lineage: Eukaryota > Metazoa > Arthropoda > Insecta > Blattodea > Blattidae > Periplaneta > Periplaneta americana. The sequence continues at coordinate 26,639,809 of NC_091124.1, read as the reverse complement.
AATAGTATTTTCGTATAGCTGCTGCATGTAGAACTTGAAATGTAGAGCGTAAAATCATTTTATCCTACTAAGAGTTCTTCCTGAAATGATCTGGAGACTACAAAATTTTCTAGGCCTCTTATTTTATCAGTAAGTAATACCTTTTGATCTTTCCTTAGGAACTGTAATTTTTGCGCTCTCTCGAGCCAATACTTAAGGCAATGACACATATCAGTATCTACACTACACCGCCATTAAGTATATGGAAAAAGACCCAACCCCACTGGCTTAATAAGTATAAAAATATTTGATTTTTAATAACAATATTATTATCTTACTTAAGTTTTGTAGTTATATATAGCAGTCACTCAGTAAATTATAGAAATGAAGATCTAAATTAAGATATTCTCTACATTTACTTACATAACCTCAAAACGTTTCACTTTCATGTCATCAATATAGCATCAATATTATGTACAATTAATGAAAAATAGACGCATCATATTAACTATAATAATATTTAATTTCTAACGGTAACAATGTCATCAAACCACCTCAAGTTTCGTAGATTTGAATATCTAATACACAGCTGTACTCAGAAAATTATACACTGCAGAATCAGTTTTTAATAACAAATTGAATTGAGCTCTAAATATGTCGGCAATCCTGCAGGTCATGGCCTTCGTGTAATAGCCTATTGTTTATTGTAGGGTGTGTTTTGTTCTGAAATTCAATCAAGTCGGCCGTGATTCGATAAAATTAGTTCTCAAAACTGACAAGAGATGGATTTTGGAAAATAGGAAAATTATGTAGGAAAATTGACATTTCAATGAAAACTACTACTTTTCCGAAAAACTTTGGGTTCCAAGCTTCAAAATGAGGGGCCATTTATTAAAATCCGTTCAGCCGTTTTCCCGTAATTTCCATTACCAGTTCAAATTATATATATAGATATCCTATTAACCTGTTTTATAGAATACTTTGCCAATTTAAGGGTTAAAATTTACTGAGATGCAGAGAAAGTAGCCTGCAAGTTACTGACCATATTAGACCCAACATTGTGACTGAATGTTTAAATATATCTGCAAGCTCATATTGATAGAGCGTCGTTAGATATCGCATTACAATAGTCTATACCTTATGTTCCAAGTCCATAAGGCTCCGGAAATACGACTGAAAACTAGTCAAATTTATACATTTGAGATTAAAAATCAAGTCGGTTACTAAATCTGCAGGAGAAAATTGCCGTTTTTGACAATATTTAATATTAGTCTTACTTCTGCTGAAGTGCCGGCCGTAAAATCTCGTGCTCGTTGTTATGAGAGCCGTTATTCACAAAAGGGGCGCACAGGATGTTAATATTCCGAGCCTAGAATCTGTTAGCCTCTCGGGCGTGGCCAGCCGCCTCTGATATATTCGATGCCGCATCTCGTACTCGTTACACCTGACGACACTTAAAGAACAAAAGACCGACAATTCATGACAATCTGTACATGAAAGAACTCTCGTGGAGTCCTGCTACGGCCCTTGCCTTGTCGCTGCGCTAATCCCTATACCTCGTTCGTATTTCCATCTTCGTTTTTTTATTCTCTCCCACGGCTTTTCTTCTTTTTCTGCCGCTTTGCCTCTCAAGAAGCTTAAAGAAGCCCTTATTGACTGGGAGCGAAAGGCTTCAATACAGTGTGTTCAAAAATAAAATCAATACCGCACACGCAGTCTCAGATTTATCAGTCTCTCTCTCAATTCATATTGACTTGAACAAATTTTTTCACGATGTGATCCAGTATACTCTGATTTTGGTATATGATATCGTATTTCTTCTCCTCACTAGGTATGACGAAGGGATAATTTGGAAAGTGAGCGGCATATAAAATGCAACTTCTATTTTGCTCTCCTTTTATTTCCCTTCTTCAGCTAATCTTGCCCTTTTCTACTTATTTATCATTTTCCTCCTTCTCTTTTCTTAATTCTCCTACCATTTCGTCCTCGTTCTTCTTGTATTCCCACTGTTCTCCTTGTATTCACTTGTTTCCTTATGGGCCTACTAACCTTGTTTCCTTGTATTCTCATAACGTTACTCTTGTTCTCCTTGTATTTCCCTTGTACTCCTTATAATTCCCTTCTTATGTTTGTATTTCTGTCTTCCTCCTTGTAGTCGCCGCCTTCTCTTCGTATTACCCTTATTTTATTTGCAATTCCCTTGCGAGCCTTGTATTCTCCTTGTCCTCCCGTTACTCTCATTATATTCTTCTTGTTCTCTCTTGTAATTCCATTGTACTCTTTGTATTTTCATTGTATTCTTTGTATTACCCTAGTTTTCCTATATTCCCCTTTTCCCCTAGTATTCTCTTTGTACTTTTCTTGTTATTATATTCTCCTTGCATTCCCTTTGTTCTCTTTGTATTGTCGTTGTTCTCTATGTATTAACCTTGTTTTTCTTGTATTTTCCTTGTTGGCCTTGCATTCTCGTTCTTGTATTTCCCGTGTCCTCTTTCTATTCCCCTGCTTTTCCTTGTATTTCCTTGTATTCCTTGTATTCTCCCTTTTCTCTTTGTATTCCTTGTTCTCCTTGTATTCCCCTTGTTCCCCTTGCATTCACCTTGTTTTCCTTGCAATCCCGTTTTCTCCTTGCATTTCCTTGTATTCCTTGTATTCTCTTGGTCTCCTTGTATTCCCCTTGATCCCCTTACATTCACCTTTGTTTTCCTTGCAATCCCGTTTTCGCTTTGTATTCCCTTGTTCCCCTTGCATTCCCCTTGTTCCCCTTGCATTCACCTTGTTTTCCTTGCAATCCCGTTTTCGCTTTGTATTCCCTTGTTCCCCTTGCATTCCCCTTGTTCCCCTTGCATTCACCTTGTTTTCCTTGCAATCCCGTTTTCGCTTTGTATTCCCTTGTTCCCCTTGCATTCCCCTTGTTCCCCTTGCATTCCCCTTGTTCCCCTTGCATTCCCCTTGTTCCCCTTGCATTCCCCTTGTTTTCCTTGCATTCCCATTTTCGCTTTGTATTCCCTTGTTCCCCTTGCATTCCCCTTGTTCCCCTTGCATTCCCCTTGTTTTCCTTGCATTCCCATTTTCGCTTTGTATTCCCTTGTTCCCCTTGCATTCCCCTTGTTCCCCTTGCATTCCTCTTGTTTTCCTTGCATTCCCATTTTCGCTTTGTATTCCCTTGTTCTCCTTGTATTCCCCTTGTTCCCCTTGCATTCCCCTTGTTCCCTTGCATTCACCTTGTTTTTCTAGCATTCCCTTTTTCGTCTTGCATTTCCTTGTACTCCTTGTATTCCCCCTTTTCTCTTTGTATTCCCTTGTTCTCCTTGTATGCCCTTGTTCCCCTTGCATTCACCTTGTTTTTCTAGCATTCCCTTTTTCGTCTTGCATTTCCTTGTACTCCTTGTATTCCCCCTTTTCTCTTTGTATTCCCTTGTTCTCCTTGTATTCCCTTGTTCCCCTTGCATTCACCTTGTTTTTCTAGCATTCCCTTTTTCGTCTTGCATTTCCTTGTACTCCTTGTATTCCCCCTTTTCTCTTTGTATTCCCTTGTTCTCCTTGTATTCCCCTTGTTCCCCTAGCATTCACCTTGTTCTCCTTTTATTTCCCTTGTTCTCCTTGCATTCCCCTTGTTCCCCTAGCATTCACCTTGTTCTCCTTTTATTTCCCTTGTTCTCCTTGCATTCCCCTTGTTCCCCTAGCATTCACCTTGTTCTCCTTTTATTTCCCTTGTTCTCCTTGTATTCCCTTGTTCCCCTTGCATTCACCTTGTTTTTCTACCATTCCCTTTTTCGTCTTGCATTTCCTTGTACTCCTTGTATTCCCCTTTTCTCTTTGTATTCCCTTGTTCTCCTTTTATTTCCCTTGTTCTCCTTGCATTGCCCTTGTTTTCCTTGCATTCCCTTTGTTCTCTTTTATTACTGTTGTTCTCCTTGTATTTCACTTATTCTCCTTGCATTACACTTGATCGTGTATTCCCTTTGTTCTGCCTTTATTCCGTTTATTTTAGATGTATTCGCATTGATATTCTTTCCCCTTCATCTGTTTGTTTTATTCCCCTTCTTATACTTATATTCCTCTTAATCTGCTCGTTTTTCTTTAATCTGTTTTAATTTCACTTATTTTCCTTCCCCCTCCATTGTTCTACTTGCATTCCCCTTGTTCTCCTTGTCTTCATTTGTGTCTCCGTCCATTCATTTGATCATTAATTCTCTTGTTACTTGTTTATTCCCCTATCCGTTCTTTTTTTCCTTTCTATCTTTCTTTTTTTCTTTTTCCGACCGTTCTTTTGTCCGTTTGACCATCCGTCTGTTCGTCCTTGCGTCCTTCCCGTCTTTAGTCCGTCATTCCTTCTACCCCTGGCATCTGCCATTCATTCCTCGGTGTATTTGTCCTTTCGCCCTTTTTTTCGTTCATTAATCTATTTTCATTACGGTAGTATTTCGTTCGTTCATCGATCATTTTGTTTCTTCAATCGTTCACTCCTTTGTTTGTTCATTTACACATTAATGATTCATTTCTGTCTGTAAGTTGGCTTATTTAATATACCACGATGATGTTACGTGGAATATAGCAAATTCTGATTTACATTTCAGGCGCTCCGCTCCGTTGCTCCAGAAGCAGTTGGACTGCAGGGCACTGCATGGAGGACGCGGTGAGTCGAACTCATGTGCTTCTTATTCTTGTTTCATTTGTGTGCAAGGATATTATTTATAGATTTCTGTTTCTACCATATTTCTCAACCAGTTTTTGCTGGTAAGATTTTTACATATAAATAAGTTATGGAAAAATATCCTTGTAGAATATCTCCAACGACAAGTAGCTTCGAAACCTTTTAACATGGAAATTGATTGTATATTGGCTTCAAGAAGCGGGGTGCGGGAAAAGTATTCTTCAATAGAATTTGAAGTTGCAGGAGAGCGTAAGTGAAGTTCTCAACTTTCTGAAGGACGTGGAAGTGAGGTTATGAAGTACTTTTACATGAGAATAAGAGAGAGTACTGCAAATTAGATACGTCGATATGAATGCGGAGGAGTGGGCTAAGCACAGCGACAGAGACAAGACGGGAAAGAAATTCAGAGCGAAAAAGCAGAAGGTGTACAAGTTATTCTAAAATCTTTGTTAGAGATCTTTTGATTGATTGAATAAATGAGGAAGACCCAATCCCTCTGGGAACTTGTTTCATTCCGCGGTTCGCCATTCAACTGAATGGATTTAAATAATTTAGGAAAATAAATTGTCTTGAAGTGGATGTAATCGAGCTAAATATACAAAGAATAAGAAGAAAATGGCGCTACATAAGTGTAATTAGGTCATGAGTTAAAGCTTTGTGCTACGACTTGATCGTAAATCATCAGCGACGTTTGTTACAGAGATTGAAATTTGAAAGGAAAGAACAGTAACTTGTGTCTTTGTGAATTAATAGTGCAATTTGGGTTATAATTAATAATCTTAATATTATATAACTTAAAAACGTTATGTAATATTAAGATTATGCAAATCTAGTCTTTCAGGTAAAGCTCCCTGTAAAGCAGATTTGAATAATTCAAGGGAAAAATTGTTCCGGGGCGTTCAACCAGAGGTCCCGGGATCGATACCCGGCCCCGGAACAATTTTTCCCTTGAATTATTCAAATCTGCTTTACAGGGAGCTTTACCTGAAAGACTAGATTTGCAGAATATATACGTCACTGTGTACGTTAACAGAAGACCACAATTACAAGTCACTCAGAGATTGTGTGCACTCGATGTGGGTTTCTGGCGTTTCGTCAGCCCACGTGAGTTGTGTGGATATAAAGGGAAAAGTTGAGACGGTGTCGGGTGGAGTTCCCGGGTAGCTCAGTTGGTAGAGCCCTGGTACGTTCAACAAGAGGTCCCGGGATCGATACCCGGCCCCGGAACAATTTTTCCCTTGAATTGTTCAATATTAAGATTATTTATTTCAGACTAACCCAAAATTGCACCATTAATTATAGAATCAGCAATAGCTATTATTCAATCATATGTATTTGCAGCATTATGAACATTATATTCTAGAGAAGTAAATAAATGACAAGACACCCAAATCTCCCAGTTCATTTGAAAAGTTCAGAACCATAGTGGGCCAAGCGCCATTTATTAAAACCGTAGAAACCAAGGGTTAACATGAAGGTATTACCATAATTCAATGGACACATATAGCAAGTAGTCCACACCCGTGGAGTAACGGTCAGCGCGTCTGGCTGCGAAACCAGGTGGCCCGGGTTCGAATCCCGGTCGGGGCAAGTTACCTGGTTGAGGTTTTTTCCGGGGTTTTCCCTCAACCCAATACGAGCAAATGCTGGGTAACTTTCGGGGCTGGGCCCCGGACTCATTTCACCGGCATTATCACCTTCATATCAGTCAGACGCTAAATAACCTAGATGTTGATACAGCGTCGTAAAATAACCCAATAAAATAAAAATAGCAAGTAATACAAAGTATACACATTAAAACTAAATGATATGGCAATCTTCATTAAACTGTGGTATCTACTTAACTTTAATCCTTGCTATCTCCGTTTTTAATAATTGGCGCTTGGACCATTATGGCTCTGAACCCTTCATTCAGTTGACCAATGACCATGACCATTAACGAGAGCTATTGCTGAAATATTAACAATAACAGGCATAATTAAATGATTTCATCAATATAAGCAAGAGTTATTAGTAATTGGTATAACTATCATATTAATAAAAATAATTAAATGATAACGAGGTATTGTACAAGAAGGTACTTACCAATGATTTGGGATTTGAACCGTGACTCCATTGAAATTTTAGTTTCTGTCTCTGATGTCAGGTGATCAATTTTGATTTCTTGTTATTGAAAGATTTATAATGAAGTTATGGCGGAAAAATATCTTAAGTTCCGTCAGAACTCTACATAATTTTATTTTCATGTATTTTTTACACACTCTTCCCATTACTATATCATTCCAACTGAATCTTTCATCCAACGAATGAAAACATTTATGTCTGTTACTCCACTAATTTTCTTTCAGAGAGAAAAAAATGAACATCAGGATTTTGTTATGAAAACATTTATTTTGAGGTCGTTGACCCATATCTCACCAATAAATTCCCAGGGAATTTTATACTACACATTTAAAATGTCCGTATTTTCAGTATAAAAACTTACGTATTGTAATATTTTATATCAGTTGTTTCTGTTATTATAATTTAATACTTCGAAATGTAGATAGTTATTTTTCGTTTGTGGATCTAACTTTGTAATGGATGGTACGAAACTTAACATAAGGCAATAATTGCTTTATTTCGCAGTTGGTTGCTTAGCAACGGGTACGAATTTGTAAACATTGTAAAACAAGCGAACAGTACGTTGATATTACTATTGAAATCGTTAAATGTTTGGACTAATAATGTACTTTTAATTCAATATTTGTAAGCGTTACATAATATTGGTATACTCCGTATATTACTGTACGTTTTTCTAGATCACGATTTACATTTTATTTGGGGCTAACATTTTCCTATATCAGTGAATATAAAAATTAAACATTCAAAGCTGTTTTATTTTGTTCACAATTTCCATTGGCATCAACAATCGGAATAGGTAAAAGGTTACGAAATATTACTGCTCTTTCTCATCTCCTTGCTCCAGGCTAAATGTATGACATTGTAGTTTTCCAATTTTTGAACAATTATCAAGGTATGATTATACAATTCCGTGATATTCCTTTCTTGCTTTTGGGAATGCGTTTCTACATTTTATACACTTTTTAATTTTTTTAATTCATTTAGATACTTTTTCATGAAGTATTCAAATCGGTTTTAATACGCTTACAGTATTGAAACCTTAATGAAAACGGGGATTCAAAACGATCTGAGTCTCAAATTGGAATACGAATTGAGTTGCATGAAAACACGTATACTCAAGACGATTTCAATATGCTAAGCCAGTGATGTCAAAGCAAGCGCATTTTTCTGACCTTGACGTCGTGCGCGGGCAGCAAGCGCTAAGTATGGAAAGAGGAAGGGTTGTGTATATGAATAAGTAACTTGTTGGATTAAGAAAACAGTGGTGCACAAACATCAAACGGAACGTGAAATTTTATGTCGTTATTTTTATATGGCTTCTTTCTGTTTCATATTATCTATATTGTCTGTAAAACAAAAGTACTAACACTGATTTCTTAATATTGCACTTGTGTTTTAAATCTTAATAACATAATAGAGAGTTAAGAAGGAATATTCACTTAAATTCCATAGTAGTATAATTAAGTGGATGAAACACATCATTCATAAAGAAAGTGATATTCCAAAGAAAGAGATTGAGTATGACATGATAAGTTGGAATTTATATTGATGGTATCTTTAGCCTTACGAAAGTAATCAATAAACTAATCAAAACAATACAAAGCAAAGTTACCTAGGTGCTGTATATGTTTTAAGTGTAACTAATATTACATAGCAAAACTCTTATCGCATTATGCTTTTAAGGTGATATTTGTGAGCAACTTCCTATCATCAGAATATTAAATTATTTTCTCGAAATCTGCTAAAGCTATAGAGTTAACATTTTTACAACACATGGGCACGTATCTTTTGCTTATGATGTAACAGTAGTTGCTTTGTTAATTCATTTCCTTACAAACAATTTCCATGTGAATATTTTCAAAATTTTCAATACACTATCTTCAGTAATAGGCCTACGTATATACGGTATATTAGATTTACGAAAACATTCTGTAAGGCTACTAAATAAATAGGTTTATATCTGAAAATTTCACTTTTCTATACGAAAATTTGAGAAAATATTTTTTTGAATAAAAAAATCAAACTTGTGAAAAATGAGCATTAAAATTAAAACTTACATTCTTATAATGCACTTATACTTCTCAGGCAAATCTAAAAATTAACACGGATACAGTTTTAATAAGTTCTCTTCCCTTTATCTATTGAATCAGTGCTGGCCATCTCTGAATATAGCTCGACCAAGCGGCATCTATTACCTCTTTCGTCTGTCTCTTTCCTTTCCGTTGTAAAGCGCTCAGGCTCTCCTGGGCTCTAAAGCGCGCGCTTGTTCCTGTGAGCATCAATTGACATATATATATATATATATATATATATATATATATATATATATATATATTGTTATAATGTACCGAAGTACATATGATATTTCCATGCAGATATTCTGCGTCATCATACGATGAAAGAGTAATGGAACGGAGAAAAATTCTCTCCGGCGCCGGGATTTGAACCCGTGAACCCGGGTTTTCAGATCTACGTGCTGACGCTTTATCCACTAAGCCACACCGGATTCCACCCCGGCGTCGGAAGAATCGTCTCAGTTTTAAGTTCCAACTCTTGGGTTCCCTCTGGTGGCCGCCCTCTGCACTATGTACGTCATAGATATCTATGAACCTAGGACCGAAGTCCACACATGTGCTGAGGTGCACTCGTAATGAGTGACTAGTTGGCCGGGATCCGACGGAATAAGCGCCGTCTTAAATCACGAAGTGATTTACGCATATCACACACACACACACACACACACACACACACACACACACACACATATATAGCTGATATTAGCTTATTGGACCACAAGCGAAATGAAGACATACGACAGGAACTAAATATGTCAAATATTATAGAAACTATCGCAGAATATAGGAATAAATGGTATGAACATATATGTAGGATGGAACCAACCCGTATTCCATACCGACTATACCATTATAAACCCCAAGGGAGAAGACGAATCGGACGCCCTAGAAAACGCTGGAAAGACCAATTTTAATATTGCTATGGAGACGAAACAGGCCAATGGGCCCAAATCGTATTGTTGATGATGATATATATATATATATATATATATATATATATATATATATATATATATATATATGATATGCGTAAATCACTTCGTGATTTAAGACGGCGCTTATTCCGTCGGATCCCGGCCAACTAGTCACTCATCACGAGTGCACCTCAGCACATGTGTGGACTTCGGTCCTAGGTTCATAGATATCTATGACGTAGTGCTGAGGGCGTCCACTAGAGGGAACCCAAGAGTTGGAACTTAAAACTGAGACGATTCTTCCGACGCCGGGGTGGAATCTGGTGTGGCTTAGTGGATAAAGCGTCAGCACGTAGGGCTGAAAACCTGGGTTCAAATCCCGGCGCCGGAGAGCATTTTTCTCCGTTCCATTACTCTTTCATCGTATCAATTGACATGTCTCCGCTAAGCGAATGAACGATCATAATTTTTGTGTGTCATCTGTAGACTTCGAAGTTGAGACACATTTACTCTGAAGTTAAGTACATACAGAATAATACAGCGTGTAAAAAGTAGCGGGCAGTGTAGTCCTCTCCCGTCATACGCACATAAGGTGAGAATATGCCCTGGAAATGTTATTCAATTATCTCTATTATTTTCTGAGATATTACATACTAAATCTTGAAAAATGTAAAATAAACAAACTCCGTATATTCAAGGGAGAAATTTGAGCACAGAGTGAAGGGATCGGAGCGCAGCGACTATTTAAACATAGCTTAAAAGCATTTAGTTTCTTCCTAACGACCTTGAAATTTCACTCAAATGAAGTCAATACCATGAAGTATTTTTTGGCTAAAAATAAAAAAAAAAATGTTAATTTTGACACACGTGTGGTAATTTCTGTAGGTTCTTTCCTTTAACAAGGGAATATTACATGAAAGTGTTATTATTTTCAAATAGGCTACAGTATAATAGTACATTATGCAACGAGCCTATAATGATAGTAATTAAGACGCGAGGATGTTTATGAAACGAGCGGAAGCGGCAAGTTTCATATGACTTTTTATGTTCGACCATATTTCTAACTTAAAATTATTCGTAAGTATTCATGTTATTCTTATGTGACTGGGGAGCGAACTGACCTCGTGCAATCTCGTAAATTGTGAGATGTGAGCAGACGCGTAAGTATTGATTTTTTCCGGGCAACGAATGTCGACGACCTTGATCTAGAGAGTAAGATAAACGTTAAACTTGATATAAACTTGAAATTGAATTCGACATTGAAAAACGAGATGACAAATTGAATTTATTTGAATATTATTTACAATTAACGCTAATTATTATAGTAACAGAACATAACCTTCTGCGACAGTATTGGATTTCCAGCCTGCGTGACGTTTTGCTAGTTGTCTTTCGATTGCATATCGGAGAATAATCGAAAACCTGAACTTTAATGAATAGGTGTACCTTAATGATACGCATTAAAGAACTGCTACCAGGTGTATAATTACTACATTTCGGCATGGTCGAGCATAAAATAATCTATCGAATAAAAGAGAGAAGTTTGACTGAAATCAGTAGCAAAATATCTTACTTGGGCTCCTTAATTTTCAATTGGTGCAACTGTAACATTAGTGTGTAGTCTATTAAGAATTATACGATTTCATATGTTTTAACATGATGAAAACTGCTTCTTTCAGAAGGTTAAGAGCCAAATATAATCTCAACAGAGCTATTTTGACTCTGTGACGTTTACAAGAAGAAATGAACAAACTGTAGTCAGTCTTTTATCCGACTGTATCGCAGGAAGGAAGAAATGCCGATAGAAAATGCGTTTTTATACGGACTTGGCTCTTGGATGTAGTGTGTTGGGTCTTGGAAAAGATTCAACAGACGTGAGCTAATACGGATGTTGATAGCAGAGAGCAACATGTTTGTTACGTGTTGCTTTTGGCTGAGTTCAGTCTTGAAATTTCACCGGCAGCACAATATCGAATATTGCAGACTGAAGAAACGGCATCGTTTATACGAGTACTCCACATGTTACTAATTCAAATAAGATTACGAAACGTATGGAAACGGAAAATGATTTGGCTGACACAGTTCAGAATGTAGCTGTCACTCTTATCTATATACCTTTTTTACCACTATCTATTTTCCTATTAATATCAATATGGTATGCAAGTAACTATGTCAGATTATCTCAACATCTTCTGTAACTTACATTTTAATTTACCACTGTAGTTAATTCAGATTTTCCTTACCGTGATAGTTATTATGGCTTTTACAATTTTTCATCAAAGCACATGTAAAGACTCAAAATTCTTATTTTCTTATGAGACAGAAAATTGAGTGTAGGCCTACCGTTCTTTAATTCCCTCACAATCTAATTCTTATACATTCTGTGAGTCCCCAACTCTGTAAGTTCCCATTCTGTAAGTTCCCCACCCTCACTCCGTAAGTCTCCACCCTCATTCCCTAAGTCCCCCACCCCCACTCCATAAGTCCCCCATCCTGTAAGTCCTCGCTCTGTAAGTCCCAGCTCTGTAAGTTCCCCAGTCTGTAAGTTGCCCACCCCACTCTGTAAGTCCCCCAATCTGTAAGTTCCCACTCTGTAAGTTTCACATCCTCACTCCGTAAATCTCCACCCCCACTCCATAAGTCCCCCACCCCCACTCCATAAGTCCCCCATTCGCACTCCATAAGTCCCCCATCCTGTAAATCCCCGCTCTGTAAGTCCCCCAATCTGTAAGTTCCCCACCCCACTCCGTAAGTCCCCCAATCTGTAAGTCCCTCACCCTCACTCCATAAGTCCCCCACCCCCACTTCATAAGTCTCCCATCCTGTAAGTCCCCCTCTGTAAGTCCTCGCTCTGTAAGTCCCCCACCCTGTAAGTCCCCCAATATGTAAGTTCCCACTCTGTAATTTCCCCACCCTCAATCCATAAGTCTCCACTCTCATTCCATAAGTCCCCACCCCCACTCCATAAGTCCCCCATCCCCACTCCATAAGTCCTCCATCCTGTAAGTCCCCGCTCTGTAAGTTCCCCACTCCACTCCGTAAGTCCTCCAATCTGTAAGTTCCCCACACTCACTCCATAAGTCCCCCACCCTCACTCCATAAGTCCCCCACCCCCACTCCATAAGTCCCCCTTCTGTAAGTCCTCGCTCTGAAAGTCCTCCACTCTGTAAGACCCCCAATCTGTAAGTTCTCCACCCCACTTCGTAAGTCTCCCAATCTGTAAATTCCCCACCCCACTCCGTAAGTCCCTACCCTCTCCGTAAGTTTCCCACCCACTCCGTAAGTCCCTCATCCTGTAAGTCCCCGCTCTATAAGTCCCCTCTCTGCAAGTCCATCACTCCGTAAGTCCCTCACTCTGTGTCCCTGACTCTGTAAGTTTCCACTCTGTAAGCCCCACTCTTTAAGTTCCACACTCAGTAAGTCTCCACTCTGTAAATTCCACACTCAATAAGTCCCCACTCCGTAACTCCCCCACTCCGCAAGCCCCACTCCGTAAGCCCGCCTACTCTGTAAGTCCCCATTGCGTAACTTTCTCACTCCATAAGTCCCCACTCTGTAAGTCTCCCACTACGTAAGTCCCAACTCTGAAAGTTCCACACTCTGTAAGTTCCCACTCCGTAACTCCCACTCTGTAACTCCCCCATTCCTTAAGTCCCCACTCTGTAAGTCTCCCACTACGTAAGTCTCAACTCTGAAAGTTCCACACTCCGTAAGTTCCCACTCTGTAAGTCTCCCACTACGTAAGTCCCAACTCTGAAAGTTCCACACTCTGTAAGTCCCCACTCCGTAATTCCCACTCTGTAACTCCCCCACTCCGTAAGTCCCCACTCTGTAACTCCCCCCTCCATAAGTCTCCATTCTGTAAGTCTCCCACTACGTAAGTCCCAACTCTGAAAGTTCCACACTCTGTAAGTCCCCACTCCGTAACTCCCACTCTGTAACTCCCCACTCTGTAAGTCCCCACTCTGTAACTCCCCCACTCCGTAAGTCCCCACTCTGTAACTCCCCCACTCCATAAGTCCCACTCTGTAAGTCTTCCCCTACGTAAGTCCCACCTCTGAAAGTTCCACACTCTGTAAGTCCCTCACTCCTCATCTTATACTTTTCGATTGCAGCGGTATTTTACTAAATTAACTTATTATTCCCAGAACATGAATTTTACCAGCAATCGAAAAGTATTGGGAATAAATTTGAATAAGGAACAAAAAAAAAAAGTTTCCTTCCCAGGCAGGATTCGAACCACGAAAGTCTTAGTTACCAGTCTATCGTGCTCTGGAGTGAACAAGGCTCTGTCCGGTTTTTTTTTTGCCACTCATGTACATATCAGTCAGAACCTCAATCAAAGTATGTTAAATAATGTGTGATGATATTTTTTTTCTGATTACTGTAATTAGAGATCAACTTCTTTTTTTAGCAATTTAATACACTATACTTTTCCAGAATGGGCTCCAACGAATACACGTTCTACTGAAATCCATGTGCATTAACCTTTCTCATCCACTACAATTGCAAAATGGTGTGTAACATTAGCCAACACAATTCAGAGAAATGCTGCTTGATTTGTGTTAATTTACTGCGGCTTGTTTAATATTTGGACGTGTTTTGCGTGAAATATATTGTTAGGAAAAAATTTGAAATTAAATGCTGTAATATGATTTGTATTCTACCCACTGCGGGAAAAATATAACATAACCGTGAAAACAGTCAACACTGGAGCAGCACTGGCTGCGAGTTGCAGCCGCAGGCCATCGTTCTGACGTGTATTGCAGAATCGAAGCGGTTGAATACAATTTTGCTGCATCAGTACCGAACGTACTAACCACCAGCACTGAACCCCAGAAAAATAATATATTCGTTTTGGATTATTTAACTCTGCCCTCAATGTTTATGTAGACGGTAAAAAATTGCTGTCATCAAAATTATACGTTGAAAGCAAATGCATCTCTGGAAAATCAAAACCTCGAATGATGTTTATTACACGAGAATGGAGAAAGTTACACAACGCAGAGCTGCACGCATTGTATTCTTCACCTGACATAATTAGGAACATTAAATCCAGACGTTTGAGATGGGCAGGGCATGTAGCACGTATGGGCGAATCCAGAAATGCATATAGAGTGTTAGTTGGGAGGCCGGAGGGAAGAAGACCTTTGGGGAGACCGAGACGTGTATGTACTGGGTGTTCATTTCAAAGCGTGTCATGACGTCACTGTTGTTGGGTCACCGATTTGAAGCGAGTTTCAGCTTACATGTTAGAGAAGTTGCCTATTATTTAATCGTTCTTCAATCTGAACTTGAGAACGTGTACGGTATGACTTGAACGTCGTAGCAACAGATGGCGGTCTGTACGGTCTGTGTGCTACCATAACCTCTTTCGAACTGTGTTTTGCGCCGGCAAGTCGTACGCATGGTATTTGTTATCATCGGTTGCGTACGGTAACATTCCACAACACAAATCAAATGCTCCGTGTCCATGTTGACCGTCGAAGTTAATGTCAACAAATACGTAAGTAATCGTCTTAACCCTCTCCCCATATCCCGACAGTACGTATTTCCAAACGGTTCACATTCCTGCCACTACCGGCTTTACCGTACGTATCGGTATAGTAGGATTTTTCAAAGGATCCCCAGTCGGTCTCTTTTGTTGCTAGAAGAACTTGGCCGCACGGTCCACCCCGGTCATTAAGGGACGCTTGCGGAAATTTCTAGGCGCGCAGTTGTCACATTTTACATTGACTTCGCCACGTGGGTATGAAACAATCGTATATTTATTTCTGTACAACAAATTGTACTTTAATTCAATCAATCACGAATTAATGAATGGTTAATTTTGAGTTACTGTGTGCATAAATCCGTTATAGAATCATTGTACGGTCAACTTCTTCAAACTAATATATTTTCATGCTTAGACTATATCAATAATAATAATAATAATAATAATAATAACAATAATAATAATAACACCGAAAGAATATTGTCAATTTGTGTTTCGTGCCTAAATTCGCAGCGAAATCTGAAATGTTATGTAATAAAATATGACATTTTTCTTCTTACCTCTATTCGTCGCCATTCTCTCCTAAATGAATCACAAATCTCTCTTGCTTACTGTACCTGTCGTGCTTCATATAATTCCCTTCCGTTTTAATTTGCATGTTGAACACAGGAGAACCAATTATGAGGACCAATTGTTGCAGCTCCATCACGCAGAAGTTAACACACTAGACTCAAGTCGCGATAATATTGTTTTTCCTAACATTAGACTTCAGTTGATGCCAGATCATTTCCAAAGGTCGACCTGGTTGGCGCAGTTGGTATAGCGCTGACCTTCTATGCCCGAGGTTGCGGGTTCGATCCCGGGCTAGGTCGATGGCGTTTGTGTGCTTAAATGCGACAGGCTCATGTTAGTAGATTTACTGACATGTAAAAGAACTCCTGCGGGATAAAATTCCGGCACACCGGCGACGCTGATATAACCTCGGCAGTTGCGAGTGTCGTTAAATAAAACATAACATTTAACATTCCCAAAGGATTTAGAACACAGTGGTACGGAGGAAAGCATAACACAACGTGTCCATATGAGGCTGCGAGCTCCTCCACTGCATGTTTCTTACTGCATGACTGATTTGATAGCCTGCAACATAACTCCCTTGATGGGTATGGGGTTGGGTAGGGTTATATTATTGTCCTAATAAAGTTAATTATGTCTTTAAAATTGCTGTTCATCTATCATTGCTATCTTGGGGTTGTAAACAACTAAGTAATTTACAATATACTCCACGAAATAATAATAATAATAATAATAATAATAATAATAATAATAATAATAATAATAATAATAATAAAATTACAGAACACTTTCAAACGGCGAAAAAAAATACTTGTGAATTGTTTCAACATATTAAGAAAGACTGCAGTTAGTTTTAGCATTCAGGGGAGAATTGGCAACATTTATGTTTGCCTCAGAAAGCGGAAACAGAGATTACCCCATCCCCCGAGTGGGCAGAAAAGGTTGGGGGAACCGTCATACTTCAAAAGGTCACCGCTCAGCGTGCGGTAGCCTCTGTCTTTAACTGGGGATGCATAGAGCGAGCCTACTATACGTACTCTTGAGAATGAACGCCGTACTTGCTAGGCAACTTCTCTACCTCATAGGTTATACACCTCTGCGGAAGTGTAGGAAGATTGAATTCTCTAGGCTCATCGGCTAGCCACATGACGGCATACAGCGAGCCATGACACACTTTGAACTGAACATCCAGTATTTATTCACACTGCAAATGGATATATACCTGGTGGCAGTGGTAACTAATTATACTCAATAATGACAATTAATAATAAACACACCTAATAAAAACAATAATTAATAATAATAAAATAATAATAATAGTAATAATACTAATAATAATAATAATAACATTAATAATAATAAAATAAGAATAATAATAAGGAACATCCTAAATTAAATGAAGCATGGTCACTTAAAATAACATTTAAAGTAAATCTAATTTGTATCTTAACCCTAAGTTCGAACTAAGACCCATGAGTGTGACAGGTTCATACCTACACAAGTACCTTTCGGCACTACACTTATTTCGCTATCAACTCACTCATTGCACTGATTCTACCTGATTTCACTAACACTTCTAACCATTTCACTGTTCAAATACTTTTCACAGCCACTTCACTGAAACCAACACACTTCACTTACACAATAGACTTCACTGACACTACACACTTCCTCACTGATAGAACACTTCAAATAACAAGATATCAATTACACCCTTTAAATAGTTACTACCGCCTATTAGTAAAGCCCTTAAGCCTATTTTTAAATACATTTTTGGTTATTGGTAAAGCCTTTAGTAAGTCTGCAGGTAAAGCATTCCAGTCCCTGATAGTAGGATTGAGAAAAGAAAACTTTCCAGTCGTAGATGGGAGGAATATATTAAAATGGATTTGAAAGAGGTGGAATATGATGGTAGGGACTGGATTAATCTCGCTCAAGACAGGACCTGAGGACGAGGTTATGTGAGGGCGGAAATGAACCTCCGGGTTCCTTAAAAGCCATAAGTAAGTAAGTCCTTAAACTTCTGGTAGAACCTATACAACATCAATATCTTTTATGAATTCTCAGAAAAATTGAATATGGAAAAAAAAAAAAAGTCTTTTTCTTAAAGTTCTTTCAATAATATGAATTTAGTGGAATTTAAGTTTATTTTCTAATGGGATTAGGTGAATCCTGTATTCCAAGAATTTCCTATTCGAACAACTTTCGTATAAAATCACTCATATGAATAACAGAAATTGGAAAGAGATTTTGAAAACTTTGATGTGCAGGAGTTCAGTCCTTGTGTGAAAATTCTAGCTTTTTGCTACATTGATGCAGAATTATTGAATAGCGGGAGGGCTTCGGAACATGAATTCAGGGAAGCATTATAAAGTTTCGAGAACGGGACACGCGCTGAGGGCAGCAGAATGGAACGGGGCGCCTGGGATTCGATAATTGACGGGGCTTGGGAGTGATTGATGGGTGCTTGATTTGCAGAGAGGGATTTCTGTCTCTGCGTTACTCTATGTGTCTCTTAATATCCACCCTTCATTACCAACAGTTTATTACAGTATTGACTTTTTAACAGATTGCAATATAATCTAGCTTTTGTCTACGTGAACAATAGATCGTGTTTTTGTAGCTACGTGAAAAATAATGAGTTTTAAAGTCACCTGTGATATGTTTCATGAAATTAGGAGCTACAAGTTCAAAGAAATATAATTTTAAAATCTCGATAGGATAGCAAAAAAGGGCTTGGTTTTTGGAGGTACGAATTGAATTAGAGCAAAAATTGTATTGAACAACCACGCATTGAAAGAAGTAAATTCATTTAAATTATTTCGGATGCAAAAACTTCTTAGTTTAGCATCATTGTTCTTGTTTAATTAACTGTACGAAAACAGGTTGGAGCATCATAACTAGAGCCCGGATGTTTGGCAAAATTCCCTTTTTACTGGATGGAAGTAAATCATTATTTGCATAGATATAAATGTCTTCTTCTATTGGGTTATTTTACGACGCTGTATCAATATCTAGGTTATTTAGCGTCTGAATGATATGAAGGTGATAATGCCGGTGAAATGAGTCCGGGGTCCAGCACCGAAAGTTACCCAGCATTTGCTCGGATTGGGTTGAGGCAAAACCCCGGAAAAAACCTCAACCAGGTAACTTGCCCCGACCGGGATTCGAACCCGGGCCACCTGGTTTCGCAGCCAGACGCGCTGACCGTTACTCCACAGGTGTGGACGATATAAATGTCATTTGGAGTAAATCAAAGTGATAGGGTCTATTTTTATTTAGCCTGTTTTGCCTTTCTAAGGTATTTCTTACTAGGAAATGCCTTTTTTTTTTGTCATTTTAAAGTAATATTTCTTGTTTATTCACAATTTTCTAAGTAATTGTAATGTAATGTGTATGAAATTTAAATATTTGAAACAATGACTAACTTTACTAACAATAGTAAATAAAAGTAATTTATTTCGGTGCTTAATCTGCTAATAATCGTGCTTTAATACTATTGGTGTAATATGAATAATGATCGACAATCCACAGTTACCAATACATGGTCATCATTTTATTTTTACTTCAATCTTTATTGTACATGAGTTTCTTAATGTACTTCACTCCCACCCCCTCTACTAATGAAGTTCCAACTGTCCACACAGAATCAAGGCCGCAAATAGTAAACAGCACCGAGTTAGTGAGTATAGTACGTTCCAGAAATATGTTCGCGTTTTCCTGTGACGAAAGAGCTTTCAACATTGAATCATATTTTCGCACAAGTACTGTCCGTTTGTCTACGTCGCATCCCGATTTCCCCCACCTGCTTCTGCTAGCCCCTCTGTAAAAGCTGGGCTGTCTTAGCTCTTTTCTGAAAACATTAATTTCTGTTAGGAATTGGACGTTTACATAATATTATACAACTGTTTAAAATAAATAAAAGGGCCTCGTCAAGTAATTAACTGTCACGTGATTCCCCCCCCTTTCTACGACCCTGCTACATAACCACTTGAAAGGACAGCAGATAGCATGTCTGAGTAATTTTATCTATGCGGGTCGGGCAGAAGTGAAGATTTAATTTACAGTACGTAAGGTACTCTTTTATAGAATAGGTACAGAATTATTTCAACATGAGTTATTAGTACGAAATACGAAACTGGCAATTCGAATTAGATGTAGGCCTAATAGTATATATTGCGATAATATGCACAAAATAACTGAAGCCTGTTTCGAAATGAACGGCCACCATTTTCAAAAATGTGTTTAAATATCCATATTATGGTTATTTTTCAATTTAACTTCATTCCCTATATTGTACGGTAATGTGCTGTAGAGAGTATAATATACACTACCTAATGAATACGTTCGCATGGATAACTCAGTTCGTGAGTAAAAACACTTATTCTTAATATAGTACTGTATTTTGATTAAACAAAAACCTATTGAAAATTATCAAACTCAAAATCGCGATATTTCCTAGTTTACGTAAATGGATGAACTACTTTTCTTCCCTCCTATACCTAGTAAAGTGATTTGTTTGTGTTTTACGCCAGCATCATCGAACTCCAGCCGTGGAAAGGGGTAGAAAACTGTGTTTCCGGTTCTCTAAAGGTATAGCCAGATTAATATTAAAAATGTTAGTAAAAATAAAATGATGTCCCTGTATAATATTGCCATGTCTTCACGACAGCAACAATCAGGTTTATAATTTTAAATATTAAGCTGGTACTCATAGAAGTTGTCACATAGCATTTCCAATTGTTTGCTTTCACATTTTCAAATCTTACTGCTACAATTTTGTGCTACGCGTGTTTATTATTGTAGGAGAAAGAAATTTGAGTGAGGAACAGTCAGTTATTGTAGGGTGACAGAAGATATGATGAGTTAGCTAGAATGCCTTAATTCACTAAACCATTGAATAGTAAACTTCATGCTTACGTTAGTGAATTTGGTGTCCATGTGTTTTCAACCGATGGAACATATTTTGTTATGTAAGGTTTGTAAAAAGACAGTTAATCACGAGAAAAAGTATTTTGTAAGTCAACATGTGTCACCTACGAAGTAAATATGTGAGTTATGTTGCTACAAAATTTATTGCTAAAATATATTATGTCTTTTTAAAATTTATAATGCCTTTTTCAAAGATTATTGTGCTTCTTTTTACGTTTCTATTGCCTTTTTCGCCTGCCTATTTTAACTGTTATAAATGACTAAACATCCGGGCTCTACTCATAAGTGACGTCAGAAAGGCATCACTCATAAGACAACTAACCAGGACAGGCATGCCAAAGTCAGTTGAAGGGGAAAATACCACGTCAACCTCACTCCAAATCTTTTCGACACGATTGACGTTCATTCATCGCTCTCAATCCCAATACTTGCTTCAGTGGTGGGTAGTATATAAACTCATGTTGTAAAAACAATCACCATTCTAAACATAAATTAGGATAAGATTGATAAGACCACACATAAACTATTGAAAATTTGTCTATTTGGTACTGTATTTAGTGATTCGCTGTTCTCTGACACTATTCTAACAAACTTCACAGTTGATTTAATACAGTCCTTCTATAGTAAGTTCTCATTGCAAGTTATTGTTATACTCCAACATTCCAAACAACAATGGTGATGGTGATAAGGATAATAGTACATTATGAAACGAGCCTATAATGGTAATAATTAAGACGCTCGTATACTCGCGTCTTAATTACCATTATAGGCAAGTTTCATACGACTTTTTATGCTCGACCATAATTATAACTTGAAATTATTCAGATGTATACATGTTATTTGTATCTGACAAGATCGGAAGTGACCTTGTTCTAGTTCGTGAATTGTGAGATGTGCGCAGACGCGAAAGTATTGATTTTTTCGGAGGAACAATAATGTCATTTACCTTGATGTAATCCCGTTAAACTTGATATAACCTTGATTATTGAATTCGACATTGAAAAACGAGATGACAAATTGAATTTATTTGAATATTATTTACAATTAACGCTAATTATTATAGTAACAGAACATAACCTTCTGCGACAGTATTGGATTTCCAGCCTCCGTGACTTTTCGCTAATTCTCTTTCGATTGCATATCCGAGAATAATCGATACTTGCGGTTTTATAACGGTACAAAGCTGACTTGTCATTGGCTGAACACCTGTAAGCTGAGTTGTCATTGGCTGAACACCTGTACTTTAATGAGTAGGTGTACTTTAATGACATCCATTAAAGGACTGCTACCAGGTGTATAATTACTACATTTCGGCATGGTCGAGCATAAAAACATAAAATTTATCATTAGGACTAAAAAAAATTGTTCATTCGTACTTATTATGTTAGTTTTGTTAAAACGAAGGTCAAAGAAAAGTGTAAACATGTGGGACATCGAACTGAAAGTTATTGATCACATTTTTTAAATATTCCATTCGAAACTGTAGAGCGAAATTGCACATTTCAACTAGTCAACTAAATATTCGAGGATACATAAATTCTTAATGTGTCCACACTTCACGGTTGGATTCCAATAAACACATTTTAATTTATCTCTATACCGCATTGTTTGGCACTGACCAGTGCAGAGCAGAGTTTTGGGGGCATTTGGCTGGTAGGATACAAATTAGATGATTCTAATTTATTGCCTGGGGGCTATAATTATTCAGCCAGTTTATATCAGCTGTCGGCCTGGCTGTAAGCGAGGTGATGAGCTCGATTACGATTGATAAGTACTTGTTAATACATTTGCTTATTATAAATGGACGATCTGGAATTGCATTATCCACAATTATATATAGAAAATTTGTACCGTAAAGGGATGTCTATATTTTCGTTTGAGCTTTTATGTCATTCGAAAAAATTTGATCAAGATCCAAATTGAAAGTTAACTTTCTGAGTTACTATTCAAAATACATAATAATCCGTGGCGCTACAGTCCGTGAAGGGCCTAGACCGACCAGCCGGCTGCTGGCCTCACGCCCAAATCCCGAAGCAGAGGTGGACGATCATCCAACCAGAATGGAGGAATCGTGTGGCTTACACGATGATCCCCCCAGCCGTTATAGCTGGTATTCGCAACTGGATTTCGCTACCTATCGTAGCTCCCCAAGTGCATCACGATGCTGGGTGGGCACCGGTCCCCATACACTGGCCAATTTTCATGAGAAAATTTGTTCCCCCACGAGGACTCGAACCAGCGCGCAATCCTTAACGCGAGTCCTAGGCGGGATGCCTTAGACCGCGACGCCACGGCGCGGGACATTCAAAATACATACATGATTCAAATCATTTTATTAAGTATTCAAATAAAACATTTCGAAGGTGTTTCTGTTTTGGATTGCTTACGGAATACAATTTTTATATTCTCGAAATGTCACAAAACTGACACGGAATATACAGTCCCTTCGTTTTAAAACTTCCCAGTCTAGATAACTATCCATTTCAATTAAGTTTAATTTAAACAAATAACATTTCGATTTCGATATTGAGCGGAAAGTAAGTTTAAAACCAATGTTAACTACACAGAGTGTTTCCGAGGTGGTGTTACAAACTTTCTGGGATGATGGCGAAGGGCACATGTATCAATTTCAGATAAGGAACCATGGTCCGGAAATGACTGAGTCGAAAGCTATAAACAAAACTAGTTGTGTGGAAATGCAATTGTAATTTGGCACCACGTGCCCTCCTTCCCTTAACCTTTGGAACAGTCGTGGAAAAATGGTATGGGCCGGATGTCTCCTACGTGGGTACTTGCCCCGATACAATCTGTGAGCTTGTTTACTGTTCCCATTGGCCCATCCGTATTCGAAAATCAGGTCTGCTTATTCCGCTCTCGTGTATTCCTCCATTTCACTAGGACTGATCGACTGGACACTGCAACTTGTACACATCCACTGCTGTCTACAGACGTGCATATCAGGACCGACCATGTCCGTTACACATTACGCTATCTGCATTGCTTTAGTGTAGTTTCCTGTCCCCATCCTTCAGACAGCGCAATGAATGGAATACTGTAAGTAGACAACGTAAACAAGGTCAGATGAATAAAGTACGTGTAAGATGTACAGATAAATACACATAAATAAGGTGTATAGAGGAATAAAATTATTTCATTTCCACACAACTGTTTTTGCTTGTAACTTTCGACTCGGTCATTTCCGGACCAGAGTTCCTTATCTGAAATTGATACATATGCCCTTCGCCATCATCCCAGAAAGTTTGTAACACCACGTCGGAAACACTCTGTATTTTAGGTTTCAGCCCTTCGCCCCGGTTATCACGGTTGTCATTTGAAATTTATTTAAAATGGCTCTCTCTATAATAAGATACTTAAATTCGAAAGAATATTCAATTGCTTTTATCTCTCTTTCATTCGTTTTTTGTCATCGCCTAGCAACATGGATTGTTGTTACAGTTGATTAGAGCTGACGAGGATAAAACTAAAAAGACTGTTACTGACTACAGGTTATTTCAGGTACTAACATAAACTAGTATTAAGAAATATTATGTTTGTGCATTGTACGGAATTTTACTTGAAGCAGGTAAAGAAATAGGTTTGGAAGTAAATCCCGAAAAGACAAAGTATATGATTATGTCTCGCGACGAGAATATTGTACGAAAGAGAAGTATAAATATTGCAAATTTATCTTTTGAAGAGGTGGACAAGTTAAAGTATATTGGAGCAACAGTAACAAATATAAATGATACTCGGGAGAAAATTAAACACAGAATAAATATGGGAAAAGCCTGTTATTATTCGGTTGAGAAGCTTTTATCATCCAGTCTGCTGTCAAAACATCTGGAAGTTAGAATTTAAAAAAGTTGTATTACCGGTTGTTCTTTATGGTTGTGAAACTTGGACTCTCACTTTGAGAGAGGAACATAGGTTAAGAGTGTTTGAGAATAAGGTGGTTAGGAAAATATTTGGGGCTAAGAGGGATAAAATTACAGGAGAATGGAGAAAGTTACACAACACAGAACTGCACGCATTGTATTCTTCACCTGACATAATTAGGAACATTAAATCCAGACATTTGAGATGGGCAGGGCATGTAGCACGTATGGGCGAATCCAGAAATGCATATAGAGTGTTAATTGGGAGGCCGGAGGGAAAAATACCTTTAGGGAGGCCGAGACGTAGGTGGGAAAATAATATTAAAATGGATTTGAGGGAGGTGGGATATGATGATAGAGACTGGATTAATCTTGCTCAGGATAGGGACCAATGGCGGGCTTATGTGAGGGCGGAAATGAACCTCCGGGTTCCTTAAAAGCCAGTAAGTAAGTAAGTATATTTGTGTATTGTAAATCTATTCTATAAAAATTTAAAATAGGATAGAAGATAAATGCTGAAGTTTGGATTTATGTTATTTATGTATGGTTTTGATACAAAGGGAATTGTATGTGGAAGAGTTCCGAAATAGGCTGTCTAGTCAAGAATGGAGAAAATTTTGAACATTTTATTTTGTTAATTTAATTAATTTAATCTAGGAAACAACCCAAAATATGCTGTGTTTTCATACTACAACCAACTGAGAGCAACAACAATCCAGGTTGTCAGACGACGATAGAAAACAAAAGATGTGGCAACAATTAATGAATGAGATGAATAATTTCAAGGAAAAAAAATTGTTTCGGGGCAGACATCGAACGTGGGACCTTCGGCTGACCTCGCCAAAGCTCTACCGACTGAGCTACCCAGGAACTCTACCAGATCCAAGCTCTACATATCTCAAGTGGGTTGAAAAAACGTCAGAGACCCAACATTGAGTGCACACTTTCTGTGCTGGGATCTGATAGAGTTCCTCGATAGCTCAGTCGGTAGAGCGTTGGTGCGATCAGCCAAAAATCCCAGGTTCGATGCCCGGCCCCGGAACAATTTTTCTCTAGAAATTATTCGAGTCAGCTATACAGGGAGCTATACCTGAAAGCCAGATTTGTAAAATGAATGAGATGTATAAATAATCGAATGCTCATAAATTTAGGCATCATAATATTCATAATACTGTAAGTATGTGTGTGCCATTTGAAATTTCAAAGATGGTGCGGCTGAGCGTGTGAAACCTAAAGTGAAATTAACTGTGGTTTTAAACTTCTCCCTTAGTATCTAAATTAACTTGTTTCTTGTTTAAATTTAATTTAATTTAAACAAACGCAGATGATTTCAGGTTAAAAGAAAAAGCATTGGTTTTATGGACCTTGCATAATACAGGGACATCATTTTATTTTTACTTACATTTTTATTGTACCTGAGTTTTTAAATGTACTTCACTCCCACCCCTTCTACTAATGAAGTTCAACCGTCCTCCACACAGATCCAAGACCGCATATACATCATAGTAGCCTTACGGTCATAGTAAACAGTACGTTCCAAAAATATGTTGGCGTTTTCCAGTGACGAAAGAGCTTTCAATATTGAATCATTTTCGCACAGGTACTGTCATCCACTTGCCTACGTCGTACCCCGGTTTCCCCCACCAGCTTTTATTCGCCAGCTAGTAGCTGGGCTGTCTTAGCTCTTTTCTGAGAACATTAATTTCTGTTAGGAATTGGGCGTCTACGTAATATTATACAACTGTTTAAAATAACTTAAATAAAAGGGCCTCGTTAAGTAATTAACTGTCACGTGATTTCCCCCTTTCTACGACCCTACGACATAACCACTTGGACGGACAATAGAAAGTATGTCTGAGTAGTTCTATCTTTTCGGATCGAGCAGTAGTCAAGATTGAATTTACAGTACGTAAGGTACTCTTTTATAGAGTAAGTACAGAATTATTATTTCAACATGAGTTACTAGTACGAAGGACGAAACTGGTGATTGGAATTAGGTACAATAGTCTATAGTACGATAATATGCACATTAGAACTGAAGCCTGTATCGAAATGAACGGCCACCATTTTCAAAAATGTGTTTAAATATCCATATCATGATTATTTTTCAATTTAACTTCATTCTCTATATTGTACGCTAATGTGCTGTAGACAATATAATATACACTGCATAATGAATACTTCTGAATGGATAGCTCAGTTCATGAGTAAAAACACTCATTGTTAATACAGTACTGTATTTTGATTAAACAAAAACCTAATGAAAATGACCAAACTCAAAAGCGCAATATTTCATAGTTTACGGAAATGGATGAACTACTTTTCTTCCCTCCTATCCCTAGTAAAGTGATTTGTTTGTATATTACGCCAGTATCATCGAACTCCAGTCGTGGAAGGGGGTAGCAAACGGCGTTGATTGAGAGGTAAAGGCAAATCAATATTAAAAATGTTACTAAAAATAAAATGATGTCCCTGTACATTTTAGAAACTCTATGGTACGTAGGCGTTTCTATGGCAACTGGTTATTTGATGGGACAGCCCCATATGCCTAATGCGTTTTTTCTTAACCTGGAATCTTTTATAGTTATTTAGACTGGAAAGTTTTGAAATGAAAGCCTGTATAATTAAGCTTTTACGCCTTCCGCGTTCTTTGACCATATTGTGACTTGTGTTATTTAAAATTGTTATTCAAATGATATACGCAAATTAAATAATTTGATATGCACCTGAATAAGATGATAAATTTTTGTTATCTGGACTGGACATCAAAGACATTTACATTCTCAAATGCAGGAGGGTACTTCATTAATTTCATAAATTGTACGCATTTATAATTTAATGCATAATTCGTAGCTGTTTTGTTTTTCATGGCAATAGGATCTTTGTAAAAAAATTAGTTTGCAATTTCTCTAATGTAAATACTGTGTTGCTGAATACGTCTAGGATTTGTTAATATTTAAGAAACTTAGTGTTAATTGTGTACGAAAGGAAATGTAGTAATAGGAAAAATGAACGCTTGGAACGTATCCTTTTGAGTTTAACCGAGGAGTAAAGATACCAGAAGCCTCTGCAAACGTTTGCAGGGAGAACGCCATCGGAGAAAGTAAGGCGCGGAATCGGTTTTCTCGTTTCAGAGGGAGTCATTTAGACACGATTGATGGTCTACGTTCAGGAATGTTATCTGACTTTGAAGAAGCTCGTTTCAAGGCTATAATTCAAGATGATTCACATCTATCAACAAGAGAATTGGTCAATATGATAACATATGACCAAGCAAACATCATACGACATTTTCATTTTATGTAGATTGTTAAAAAATTGAGTCCATATGTATCGTAAGTTTTGACAAAAAATCAGCGTGCGTGTTATCATTTGCGATTCTTTGCTTACAAATCATCGGTTAGCAACATCGTCGTCTTAGCTGCAAATTATTGCTGGTAATGAAATATGACACTGCACTTTATGCTGTGGCGTACACATCTCGGCTGATAAGAAAACGACTGATGCATTACCTGTCCTCATTCCGATTCTGCTCTTGCGCCGCATATGACGCAACAATTTTCTTGCTAGTGTAACAGAACAAATTTCGGAGAGACTTTCTATCGATTACGCTTATGTTATAAGATTATAATGTACAGTTCTCGCATTATACGCTGGTATTTATGTATTGCTTTAATTCGGACGCCCTGTATTTAACACAAGAGACTTGTTCTATAGGCTTACGGTCTTACTAATAAAAACTCATACAGATTTTTAACTGTCCTATACTTAAACAGTGAATAGATCGTTTAAAAGTCATGTGTAAATTCCTTACTAATCAGTACATACGTCGTGTACAACAATACAACTGTTACACAACTAGGTCATAATTTCGTCATTATTACGAAAGGTAAGAGAATAACTGAGATTCTCTATTGCATCCGAAAGCGTGCGCTAGTATGCCGCGCTAAGTATCGACAATACAACTGGACTTGATCGATTACCACTCCATATTTTCATCAAAGAGTACAGTTGCATTATTTTAAAGGCAAATTTTGCTATGGAGATGATTTTTTGCGATGAAGACTATTACTTCAGTCCTAATCAACTGAAATTCCATCGCGTATTCCACATAAATGAATTTTAATTAAAAAACAAACGATGCAAGAGAGTATAAATGTTTCAGGTAATTATAGGAATCCTATGAATACTCTCTAACTTCATTTTAGAGATATCTATTATATGTTTATATTTAATATTTATGAGTTTGTGCAATGCAAATTGTAGTTAATTTTATAACCATCCTATACCGAGCTACGAAATCTATAAAATACTATAATTCTGCATCAGACTGTATTTACTTTGGATTGCTACATTGTGCCACATCTTTCTGTTGTCGCAAACCATCCATCTGTAATAAGAGTTACACGGACTGTACTGCTCGAGATTCTATCTCCATATTGTGCGTGAAGAGAGTGGGGGAGGAGAAAAAGAAGAACTGGAACAAAATGCATCCCATTCGAATTTTTCCGTTGAATTGGTTCCTTTCTGGAACTGCTGTATTTTTATTTAAGTATAAAAAATTGAAATCCGTTGAGCACAACGAGACGTTGAGAATAGACCCATCTTCTCCGGTAGACCTGTCTTCTTTCTACTCGCTCAACATTTCCTAAGTTCAGTCGACATGGAGGTTACGTTGGAATGGTCGTTGTAATATTCTGAAGCAAAGTACTTAAAGGCAAGTTAATATTGATTCTTAAATGTGTGTAGGTTATTAAACACTAGGAAAGAATTAACACTTTACAATTGAAACTTAATGAAATACTCGAGTACTCAGTTAATGTGTTATAATTAGAGGGCGGAAAAATGTGCGTTACCACGCGATACAAATTAGTTTGGCCTGAAGTATGGATGACGCCACAGGTACAAGCGTAATAACCAGGGAAAGGGATTTCGAGTATTATAAAGAATGGTGAAACGTAGTATAGATATTCGTAGCTCAGTGACTGTCAAGCGAGCTGCGTCACGGCGCATGCAAGAGTACAATCCACTTCATACAAACTTACACGCAACGTCTGTAAATATATTTCAGAATAAACAAATGGAATAGTTTAATGACATATAGTGACCTAAATACATAATCTGCATTTCTTTTTGAACTACATGTCCTTTTCTTCGCAACGCACAGGACACCAATAAACAACATTACAAATATACATAATTAAATATGAACCTCTTCATCTTCGCGTGTCAGTGGACATATTGATGTTGATAGACAGTTCTCTTCTGTATGGAACTTGCATCTGAATATGTAGATCCAAACGAAATGGCATTTTCAATTAATGCTATGCCTTGTTATAATAAATTGTAAATATTATTTTCAAATTTTCAAAATACAACTTTGCTCTGTTGCAAGGAAGGAAATTTTGTAACGTGGAAAAACTCCGCTCTCCATCTGCAGAGACAATTAGAGAGTACTTGAAACAAGATACGTCAATTAAATTCACATGTTGAATGACGTCATTGGGAAACGTCTTTGTTAGTACATCTGAAATCCGACTAAGAATATCGTATCCATCATTTTTAATCAAAACTTTGTTCATTTTTCTAACAACACGTTTTCCTATTTCACCTTCTACTGCACTCAGTTTATTTACAATAGTCCTCATAATATTTATTTGCTCAACTAGTTCTACTCCTGACTTTCCTAATTGAATAATGGCATCCGGTAAATATCCAAAAATTTGACTTAATATCCGTGACTTCTTTCTCGATTGTTTCATCATTTAGCAGTTCTTGGCGTATTTGAATCGCAGCCGCGTCATCGGTATCGAATGACTGGACCACTTTCTTCACAGACTGGAGGTGACGTGCGTAATAATTGCAAGCTTCTAACCATGACCCCCATCTCGTAGGAACTGGACATTGGGGAAGCGACAATTTAGGGAATTGTTTCCTGAATTTTGTTACTTGATCTGGAAGTTTTACAAATATAGTCTTTCAATACTGTATTGTTAGTTGGTTTCACTTTCGGCATTGTACCTGCACTTCACTACTCTGAACTGCAAACCTGCATGTTGAAGTTCTTATGCGACAACTGTCCCATTCACCTGTTGTTGACGTGTAGAGATCTGCGAGTATGTCATGGAGGGGAGGACTTGGTATAAAGGGTTGTAAACAAATGACTGTGTAGATGCCAATACTAGCTTTTACTACTCCAAATTCCGTTCCCTAGTAATAACATAAATACACTACAAGAGGGCGGCAGTACAAGTAGTAACCAACAAATGATCTTCAGTGTCAACTTCTAATCGCATAGGAAAGAAAGTCAGGTGTTCACAATATTGTTTATTGCCTTTGTGCAAGTGGTAGTGTTGCGTAAAAGTTATTTAAAATATCTAAATCGAAGGATTTGAAATTAAACAGTCTAAGAAATAAATACGGAAGAGAGATTTTGATTCCGCAAGGGGAAAATATTTTCTGTGCCGTGCGCAAATATGAAATTAAAACACGTAGGAAATATTACTTAGAGCGGCATTGTAACAGCAAGAAACATACCGAAAACGTACAAAGGTCTTCGACATCAAATAATGAGGAACATGCACGGTCTGAATTTAATGTCGATTTATGTAATATGACGATTTATGCAAATATTCAGTTCAAGAAACTTGATAATCCACATTTTATAGGTGAAAAGGTGAAAGAAAAATTTCACAAATTCTGCAAAATGAATACCTGTTATACAGTTATGTGTAACATTTGAAAAAGGACGATACTAGGGCGTTTTTTCTTTTCCATTTGCACCTCTAACACCTTGAGACGGAAAGTAGCTTTTCGATGTTGAAAAACGGTTTGAGTGAAATACGTCGAACTTTCTCTTTCGATAATTTACGAATGTATATTGTAGTTCAGTATAATGCATCCTTTAATCATCAGGCGGTGACAGGTAACATTTGAGGTAAGTTTTTAAATCATCATAACTATATTACAACTTCATTCCAGTATTTACAGATCGATTGAATAGAGTGATGGGGTTCTCATTACCAGACTGTACTCTCTTGCCGCTGTTTACGTGAGTGAACGACAACAGTATAGTCCGTTGATACTGGACTTAAGGCATAACGAACATCTTTCCGCCCTTTAGTTATAATCAATTAACACTATAAAAGAAATTACGAGCAAATTGAAATTTTATAAGCGAATGACTGTTTCAATATTATTGTATGGTTCTGAATTCTAGACATTGATTAAAAAAGAGAATAAAGAATGATAGAAGTCGCCGGAATGAGATGACTACATATCTGAGCTTAAGAGGAATTAAAACACATGACCATTGTATGCTGGTGCACAGAAAAATGTTTTTCTGCGTTAGTGCGTAAAGTTGCATTTTATCCACTGCTATCAGTGCGTAAAATGAACCTTTAAGACATTAGTGCGTAAAAATGCAAGTAATCACTTTACGAACTGCTTCTTATTTTACGCACTACCAAAGAAAATGCAATATTCAATGTAAAAACTTCATTCAGTAAGAAATTAATGCATTACCTCAATCTTTCGTGACGTAAATATTAGACGTAATACAAATAGGCTAAGTAAGAAAATTAAATTTTATATTTACATTTTAACCTGTATTATCCTAAAGTTACGTATTATGTAGCAGGCCTACTCATTGCTTGTATTTTTTCAAGGATCTGTAGTAACTTCATTTTTCATCAGTCTAATAGGGTGTGATTCCAGAGTTACTATATATTTATGATTCTGAGTTCAGAAACGTAATCCGGAAACGTGTCCAAAATGCTGTGTTAAAATCAATAACTTAGTTGCAAGAAATACTGAAAGAAACTGTAGGCATAATTATTAGAAAAAAATTAACTACATTATATTAACTGCGTAATTTCTATATTTTATTTACTATCTGTCAAACTCTTTGTTTATTATGACCAGTCTAGACGGCCACGAAATCGTGATCGTATAATCTCTCCAACTTCAAATATGTATTTAATGTAAATTTGTGCTATCATAGAAAAAACATTGAATGATACACACCCGTGCCAAAAAGAGAATCTTTATGAACATGTAACATAAATAACTACTGTTGAACTGAAGTAAAGTTTTACGTACACGATTAACACGTAATGAATAATAAAAATATGTAATAAATCAGTGAATTAATAAATAAGTATTAACGTTTATTGATATAGGCTTAAATTAGGAATTTGTACCATTAAAATTAGACTTCCAGAGGAACCAAATTATATATTTTTGGTATTTATTTATTTAAATTTAAATATACACAATACAGAATACAATTGCAATAATAGAAATAGAAATAAAGTAATACAATCAATATACAAAAGGATAGAGTAGGCCTAATATTAACAAAATTTGAGGACCGAATGAGCAGCGCTCGTGTTCGGTCGCAGTTCAGATATATTATTAATAGCCCTATAAGAGAATACACAAATTAAAACAAAATAGGAACTAAAATTAAAATTACAGCTACAATGAAATATATATAATATAATATTAACATAGAGAAAAATAATGTCGTACGTAAATAAAGTAGGACAATTTATGAAAAAAATATATATTCCAAAATTAGGGCCTACGGAATACAAAATGTAATATAGGCTGATTAATTCATACACAAAGCCTATAAATTTATTTAATCAAATTGAAGACATTA
Source organism: Periplaneta americana (assembly GCF_040183065.1). NCBI lineage: Eukaryota > Metazoa > Arthropoda > Insecta > Blattodea > Blattidae > Periplaneta > Periplaneta americana. Next base: position 26,606,521 of record NC_091124.1, on the reverse strand, counting down.
ACAAGTTTCTAATTTTCTTGTTATATGCTAGTGGGTTACATGTTAGAAGTTCTGGGTGTAATTTAGCTAAAGAATTATACAACCGAGGGCCAAAATTAATGCTATGCTTTAGACCAGCAGATGTGAAACATTTAGGTTCTACTAATGTTGAATTATTACTTCGTCTTGTGTCATGATTATGTGCCTGTAATATAAACTTATTACGATTTTATGATAACATTTTAACAGAGTATATTTATAAATTTGTTCAATATTAAATACATTAAATTCAGAATAAATTAATTTATACATCTTGATTACACAACTTTTAGCACTGTATCACTTCGGAATATGTATGATAAGACATTCTTGTGTTAAATTCTAACGTACCTTGTTTACATGTTTCGATCTATTTATGGGTCATCCTCAGAACTGGTCGTTGTTGGTCTTGGCGCCACTTGTTTTGTTTCCTGTGAGAGTGTGTTCCTGTGGTATAATGTAGAGTCAAAGAGTGTGTGTGTTCTGAAATTGAGTTCTGTGTTGAGAATTTCATTGGGGTGTGTTTTCGTGTGTTACACATCCAACCAAAAAGCCAGAAACTAAACATACTAGAAAAATATGAAATACCGTATACAGACACACGAAAACACACCCCAACGAAATTCTCAACTCACAACTCAATTTCAGAACACACACACTCTTTGACTCCACATTATACCACACGAACACACTCTCACAAGTAACAAAACAAGAGGCACCAAGACCAGCAACGACCAGTCCTGAGGATGACCCATAAATAGGTCGAAACATGTAAACAAGGTACGTTTAGAATTTAACACAAGAAAGTCTTATCATACATATTCCGAAATTAATTTAGTTGGATATAATCAAAACGTTTCTTCAAACAAATTTTAATTATTCGTTTTTGTAGTAAATTTAACACGGCCTCCAGATATGGAGGGTAGCTGCGAATATATTGAATAAGCAGTCGTGGACAGCCGATAAGGGGTGGTCCTCTATTATTCGGTTGAGAAGCTTTTATCATCTAGTCTGCTGTCAAAAAATCTGAAAGTTAGAATTTATAAAACAGTTATATTACCAGTTGTTCTTTATGGTTGTGAAACTTGGACTCTCACTCTGAGAGAGGAACATAGGTTAAGGGTGTTTGAGAATAAGGTGCTTAGGAAAATATTTGGGGCTAAGCGGGATGAAGTTACAGGAGAATGGAGAAAGTTACACAACGCAGAACTGCACGCATTGTATTCTTCACCTGACATAATTAGGAACATTAAATTCAGACGTTTGAGATGGGCAGGGCATGTAGCACTTATGGGCGAATACAGAAATGCATATAGAGTGTTAGTTGGGAGACCGGATGGAAAAAGACCTTTAGGGAGGCCGAGACGTAGATGGGAGGATAATATTAAAATGGATTTGAGGGAGGTGGGATATGATGATAGAGACTGGATTAATCTTGCATAGGATAGGGAACGATGGCGGGCTTATGTGAGGGCGGCAATGAACCTTCGGGTTCCTTAAAAGCCATTTGTAAGTAAGTAAGTAAGTAGTAAATTTAACGGACTAAGATTACATTTTGTACTTCCACCCCAAACATTAATACCATATTGCTTATCAAATCGGTTTTCCGTCATAAATATCACAGGATCGTCCTGTTATCGAATCCCACACCCTTTGCCCGCAAACTACCATTGGTGCGAACAACTGCCGGTCTCTTTTGACGTCACTACGTACGGACTTTGCAGTGAATATATAATCATATTAAAAATGTGGTTAACCATTTCCGTGTTAGTTTGTGATCAAGCTTTGTGCTGGTATTCTTGTATTCTTGACTCAATTGTGCAGACAGCAGATTTGTATTTACAGTAGAAGCGGAGCAGCACGCAGGGGTAAATAACTGTCCCTGCCATCCCGGCCAGTCCCTGGCGGGTGTTGGCTCTTCATACAAACTCGCTCAAGTCATCACAGGGTCCTGGATTAACATATAAATCAGCGTCATGCGGGCGTTTTCAACTCAATTACACAGATGCTGTACACTCCGTAATTTCGGGAGAACCTCTCGAGACTTTATACAATAAAAATGCGACTTCTAGTATTGGGAATAACACGGCGACTCTAGCGTCCTTCATGCCGGTGTAACCAGAGTTACTTCTGTCAAACAGGACCATTCCTCTTATATAATTTTCGAATATTACGTCACTGTACACAGAGTGGACAAAAATAATCGCTTTACTACTGGGTGTTCATTTCAAAATGTGTCATGACGTCACTGTTGTGAGTCAGCGATTTGAAGCGAGTTTCAGCTTTTATGTCAGAAAAGTTGCTTATTATTCAGGCGTTCAATCTGAACTTGAGAATGTGTACGGTATAACTTGAACGTCGTAGCAACAGATGGCGGTCTGTACTGTCTGTGTGCTACCATAACCTCTTTCGAACTGTGTTTTACACGGGCAAGTCGTACGCAGGGTATTTGTTATCATCGGTTGCGTACGGCAACATTCCACAGTACAAATCAAATGCTCCTTGTCCATGTTAATGTCAACAAATACGTAAGCAATCCTCTTAATCCTCTCCCCATATCCCGACAGTAAGAAAAAAACTCACGTCAGTGCGTGCTTCCAAACAGTTCACATTCCTGCCACTACCGACGTTACCATACGTATCGGTACGTACTCTTCAGAATGTACGCCGTACTTGGTAGGCAACTTCTCTGGTACATAGGTAATGCACCTTTGCGGAAGTGTAGGAAGATTTAATTCTCTAGGCTCATCGGCTAGCCACAAGACGGCATACAGCGAGCCATGACACACTTTGAACTGAACACGCAGTATACTACCACAGTCTAGTATATACAGTCACGAAGCTCAATTCGTAGGGAATATGCATCCATAGATAGTTGCTAACCACTAGGATCGCTACTATCGCCTCATCACAGACAATGAGAAATAGTACCGCTACAGTATATTATTCCTAGTACAGTCAACAACTCAAGCTTCGTCACTATAGGCTATATATACTAGAGTGTGATACTACTACTGCTGCTGCTACTGCTACTATTGCTACTATATACGTGACAATTCTTCTATGGGCAGCAGCACCAACATATAAAAAGTACACATAATAAAGAAGAAATTCTTTATTGATTGTTGCGGCCGATTTGGATAGCTTGTTTCCATATGAAATCACTTGATATATCTCGAGCCTGTCTGCTTCATTTAGTCTACTTTTTAAAATAACTCTTAATCCTAATTCTCTACAAGAAGACTCCGCATGTGAACAAAAATACCGCAAAATCGTTCCGCGTCCCTTGGTCGTATGTTCGCACCAAAAAATCAGAAATTTATCGACATGTGTGAAAATAATAGATGCCTAATAATAATAATAATAATAATAATAATAATAATAATAATCATAATAATAATGTACTATTAATAATATAATATAACAATATTTGTACTAATTGCGTCAAACTTATGTTGTATTACAATCTTCAGATCTGTATTTAACTTTTTTATAATATGGTATTATTGTCATTTTGTATACTATTAGAGTCGACGGCAATTCGGAAGGCGGTAGTCTGCTAGCGTTTGCGTCGAGAGACGGATAGAGAGAGCAAGGCAGCGTACAACATTGCCACATCGTACTCCACGCGCACGTGCAATACAAATAGCGCAGGAGAGAATTTAAATTATCAAAAGACAATAATGACCTTAGCCGTTGATTACTGTAAGCATGACACCAAACAAACCCTGTTTCTTTCACTAACAATATTCTTTGCACGGTTCTCAATCCCACATCACATGCTTCTACAGTCGTTTCTTGCACGTTGGCAACGTTGCAGTCAGCATCAAGATGGCCGGCAGCGTTCTGCTCGTCAACGTTTTTAAAATAATTATACACCTTAAACAATATTTTCCACACCTGCCTGTGCAATACTTGTTTTTTTACAGTATCTTCTTCCATTTACTTATACACACAGAAATGTCAGTTTTACTTATTCAATGTATTGAAACACACGTGAACAAACGACCTTGGGAAGTACTTGTTACAGACTGATTCCGATTGGTTCTGCTGTACAAGCTTGTGACGTCACATGTCACAAATGCTACGGCGCATATAGCAGCCGACCGCCTTCCGAACTGCTGTCTAGTCTAATTTTGTAAAATGTTAGTGTTTTGTTCTTTCCGCTCTTTGTTAAATTTCAATGCTTGTATATTTTGTGACCTGGTGGAGCGTAAGAGAAGGCCCTATGGCCTTAACTCCGCCAGTGTAAATGAGTGAATTAATTAATTAATTATAAACCAATTAATTTTGTTGCAATAATAATGACCATAGCAAAAATTTTCTTCATTATCACACTTTTACTGTAAGTCGCATCCATTCAGGTATCAGAAATTTTAACCAATGTTATACATTCATAAATAACGGGACTCCCTGGTCATGTGATCTCCATTTCGCAAGGGTATCGCTTGAGATAACACAGGGCAAACAAGACTTATTCTATTACTTCTGAAAGAAGAATTAGACGTCTCCTCTACCAGTATCAAACCGGTATGCATTGAATTTAGGGTCTAAGTACAAGTGTAGCGCTCGAAATTATGAAGCTTTTATTATTATTATTATTATTATTATTATTATTATTATTATTATTATTATTATTATTATTAGTGCAAATTTGAGGTATTTTTAATCATATGGAAGCATAGATCAGATATTTCGGGCAAACTCAGGAACTCCAATGAAAAAGTCTTTTTGAGAAATAATTGTTCATTATCAGTGTAAGACATAGGTAAGGTATTAAATTTAATTATTCTAATGTTTTATTTTCAAAATGAAAATATTTTACAAGTTTTATGGGCATTAAATGTAAGTGGTCTTGGCTGGGTAATAGGTTCTGTTTTGTTTCCCTAAAGTTTGGAGCACTTACTCATAGAGAGATCAGTTGTTAATGTATGTTTTTCAAGGAGCTATTGTTGAAGAAATATTTTGAGGGTTAGGCAGTTAATTCCAGAGCTCCACGATCAAGGAACCTTTTACTCTGTTTTATATTCTTTCTGCCATTTATTTTCATATAATTAATCTCACAGTTCAAGAGATTATTTTTATTTAGAAATGTTACAGTTGTTTTGAAACTTGATAAATGAAGGACATTGACTCATCTGTAACATCCGTGACAAAATGTGTGTAACATCCGTGTCATGGAAGAGACGGGTGATAAAATATTTATCGATTATGTTTCTGTGAACAAATTGGATGCCGTGAGATTTGCACAGCTTTCACATGGACATTATGAGAGTGAATCTGTTTTTGCTTGAAGCAGAAACCAGAGTTTTGTACTTTTTGTTAATAAGATGTGAAGTGAATTCACAAATCTGGTAACATCCGTGATGGATCCATTTCTATATTTTCTGCATTAATAAGACAATTTATTCAACAACGTTTTCTGTAAAATGATACTGATCTTCTAAATTGATTCTAATAATAAAAGTATTTTATTTTCTATCTATAGAGTTTGATAATAGTAAAAATGTAACATCGGTGACAACTGCAATAGCTGAGATCCTACAATATAGTAATGCAGAGTGTTTGGATATCCCTGACCTAGTGAATTATTGTATGTCCCAGTCTTGACAAGCATTTTGCAGAAGTGGGTCCTCAACTCAGATGGCTTAGTAAAGCGAGCTTTGAACTGGGAGACCGGTATTTGAATCCCGTGGGAGACGTTTGTAATATCACTATTAATAAATCTGTGGTATCCAATTAGGCTTGGAAACATTGAGTTCCGGACGGCATTTCCCGTGGGACACGAGGTGGAGGAAGGGCGGGGGAGGATTTCGACTAACCATTCACCTTGTCCTAATGCACAAGTTGACATGGTGCAAAAGTACAGAATATAGAATTCACTCTGAGATGATTAGCAAGTCTCTCATATGGGGCTGGAAATCAACATTTTTAACATCCGTTTCATGTAGTTGTGTCTAAAATGGTTTTTCAATTTCGTAAAAGGCGTTAAACATTCCATATGCGGCTATAAATTAACATTTTAACATCCACTTCATGTAGTTGTGGTTTCTCAATTTTGAAGAAGGCATTAAGCATTGCATACGTTGCTATAAATCAACATTTTAACATCCATTTCATGTAGTTGTGCTCAAAATGGTTTCTCAGTTTTAAAAAGGCGTTAAGCATTGCATATGTGGCTAGAAATCAACATTTTTATCATCCACTTCACGTAGTTGTGCCTAAAATTGTTTCTCAAGTTTGAAAAGGCATTAAGCATTCCATATGAGGCTAGAAAGTAATATTTTTTACAGTCACTTCATACAATTGTGACTAAAATGGTTTCTCAATTTTGAAAAACGTGTTGAGCATTGCATATGTGCCTAGAAATCAACATTTTTAACATCCGTTTCATGTAGTTGTACCTAAAATCTTTTCTCAATTTTCAAAAAGGCGTTAAACATTGCATATGTTCCTAGAAATCAACATTTTAACATCCATTTCATGTAGTTGTACCTAAAATCGTTTCTCAATTTTCAGAAAGGCGTTAAACATTGCATATGTTGCTAGAAATAAACATTTTAACATCCACTTCATATAGTTGTGCCTAAAATGGTTTCTCGATTTTTAAAAAGGCGTTAAGCATTGCATATGTAGCTAGAAATCAGCATTTTTAACATCCATTTCATGTAGTTGTACCTAAAATCTTTTCTCAATTTTCAAAAAGGCGTTAAACATTGCATATGTTGCTAGAAATAAACATTTTAACATCCACTTCATATAGTTGTGCCTAAAATGGTTTCTCGATTTTTAAAAAGGCGTTAAGCATTGCATATGTAGCTAGAAATCAGCATTTTTAACATCCATTTCATGTAGTTGTACCTAAAATCTTTTCTCAATTTTCAAAAAGGCGTTAAACATTGCATATGTTCCTAGAAATCAACATTTTAACATCCATTTCATGTAGTTGTACCTAAAATCGTTTCTCAATTTTCAAAAAGGCGTTAAACATTGCATATGTTGCTAGAAATAAACATTTTAACATCCACTTCATATAGTTGTGCCTAAAATGGTTTCTCGATTTTTAAAAAGGCGTTAAGCATTGCATATGTAGCTAGAAATCAACATTTTTAACATCCATTTCATGTAGTTGTACCTAAAATCTTTTCTCAATTTTCAAAAAGGCGTTAAACATTGCATATGTTCCTAGAAATCAACATTTTAACATCCATTTCATGTAGTTGTACCTAAAATCGTTTCTCAATTTTCAAAAAGGCGTTAAACATTGCATATGTTGCTAGAAATAAACATTTTAACATCCACTTCATATAGTTGTGCCTAAAATGGTTTCTCGATTTTTAAAAAGGCGTTAAGCATTGCATATGTAGCTAGAAATCAACATTTTTAACATCCATTTCATGTAGTTGTACCTAAAATTTTTTCTCGATTTTTAAAAAGGCGTTAAGCATTGCATATGTGCATCCACTTCATATAGTTGTGCCTAAAATGGTTTCTCGATTTTTGAAAAGGCGTTAAACATTGCATACATTGCTAGAAATCAACATTTTAACATCCATTTCATGTAGTTGTGCTCAAAATGGTTTCTCAGTTTTTAAAAAGGCGTTAAGCATTGCTTCTGAAAGCTTGTTCTGAAATATTATCCCCTCCGTTAAGCTATCTATGCAATTTGTCAATGCAATGTGGTATTTTTCCAGAAAGACTCAAATATTCAATAGTAAAACCAATATACAAAAAGGGAGATAAATGTACTATTGCTAATTACAGACCCATATCATTATTAACAACATTTTCAAAAGTGTTTGAGAAAGTTATGTATAATAGATTATATCATTACCTGGAGTCCAACAATATATTAGTTTTAGAACAGTTTGGATTTAGAAAACAAAAATCGACAGAGAATGCTGCTTTTAGTTTGGTGGATGAAATACTAAATTCATTAAATTCGAAACTACATGTAGGTGGGATTTTTTGTGACTTGGCTAAAGCATTTGATTGTGTAGACCATAGTATATTAGTAAAAAAATTGAAGTTTTATGGCATTAAAGATGAGATGTTGGGTTGGTTTACATCGTACTTATCAAATAGAAAACAAAAAGTAGAAATAAATGTACCAAATAGTCATAAAGTTACTTATTCAGAATTTAAAAATATTAAACATGGTGTTCCGCAGGGGTCAATTTTAGGTCCATTGTTGTTTCTAGTTTATATTAATGATTTAGCCTTGACCATAAACAATTCATCCCATGTAATTTTATTTGCAGATGATACAAGTGTAATTATTTCAAGCAAACAATACGATCATTTTATAAACACTTCTAATACAGTGCTGAATCTAATGAATGAATGGTTCCATGCAAATAAACTAGCACTTAATGTTGATAAAACCAGTGCAGTCAAATTTAGTACACACAATAGTGCTCAGGTTTCCTACAGTATTCGATTAAATGGAACTCATCTCAAAGAATCTATAAGCACAAAGTTTCTTGGTTTAGAATTGGATAATCACTTGAACTGGAAAACGCATATAGAATGTATTACTCGTAAATTGAGCTCTGCCTGTTATGCATTAAGATCCTTATCTACTATTGGTGATATAAACTTACTCAAAATGTCATACTTTGCATATTTTCACTCTGTAATGAAATATGGCTTAATATTCTGGGGTAACTCGTCTGAAGCTAAACACGTTTTTGTTTTACAAAAGAAAGCTATAAGAATAATGGCCGGTGTGCATAAAAGGACCTCATGTAAAAATATTTTCCGAAACTTAGAAATCTTGACTTTACCTTGTGAATACATTCTTTCCCTAATGATGCTGTATATTAAGAACCAAGATAAATTCAGTACTAATCAAGACATTCATCATTTTAATACAAGACATAAGTCAGATCTTCATCTACCCTCTGTTAGTCTAAGCTGTTTTAAAAAAGGAGTTCGCTATTCATGTATAACAGTCTTCAATGCACTGCCTAATTATCTTAAAGATTTGAAGAACAACGAGAAAAGGTTCAGAAAAGAATTAACCAAATTTCTACATACTCATACCTTCTACACAATTGATGAATTGTTTATGCTTGTGAATTGAATTATTCTACTTAAATGACATGTACAATTTTATATAGCTCAACTAAAATATGTTTTTATATTGACTTAATCTGTTTACTATGTATTGTATTTTTTGTTTAGCATAACTGATGAATTGTATGTACTGTAAATTGAATAGTATACTGTATAAATCAACTGATGAATTGTTTAAGCTTATAAATTGAATTAATCTACTTCATATGAATTGTATAGCTTAACGAAAATAAGTTTGTAAATTGAACTAATTTGATTGTATATGTTTGTATAGTTTGGCTGATGAATTGTATATGTTCTTAAATGATTACTAGTCAGTGTAGCTCTACTGATGAATTGTATACAGACCTACTGTAAATTGAATGGTAATATGTATAGCTCAACTGATGAATTGTTTATGATTATAAATTGAATTAATCTACTTGATATTAATTGCACAAATTTGTATAGCTTAATGAAAGTATGCTACTTTGTATTGTATATATTTGTATAGATTTGGCCGATGAATTGTATATGCTTTAAATTGAATAGTAATCTATATAGCTCTACTGATAAATTGTTTGTTTGTAATTTGAAGTAGTTTGCATGATATGTATTATCAATTTCTGTATATCACAACTGGTTGAATTGTTTATGCCTTAAATTTAATTAAATTGTTTTGTATTATAATATAGCTCAACTTATGAATGATCGTTTGCGTTTGTAAATTTAATAATCTGATTGGCTATGTATTGTATACTTTTAGTAGAGCCATCGATGTTGGTCAGTCGACAGACTCGCTGGGCTGCTGATCCGGAGCTGCGTTCGGGCTTGGGTTGGACCCCCCTTTGGACTTTGGTTTCTTCGGAGGTTTTCCCCAGCCGTGGGACTGAAGCCGGATGGTCTATGGCGAGTCCTTGACATCAACCCCTTTGATTTGATTACCCCCTTTGATTTGATTACCTGGTTGGGTTTTTCCGAGGTTTCCCCCACCGAAAAGGCAAATGCCGGGTAATATTTTGGCGAATCCTCGGACCTCATCTCATCTCACTACATCTCGCCAAAATGTAAAAAAATGTAAAAAAATGTAAAAAATGTAAAAAAAGTAAAAAAATTGTACAAAATTGTAAAAATTGTAGAAAATTACTAAATTGTAAAACTATAAAAATTTGTAAAAATTGTAATTGTAATATTGTAAAATGTTGACATGTTCCACATCTTAAAGCTTCATTGCTCATGTAAGATCTATGGAATAAAATAAATGAATGAATGAATGAATATGTGGCTAGAAATCAACAGTTTTATCATCCATTTCATGTAGTTGTGCCTAAAATGGTTTCTTAATTTTGAAAAGGAGTTAAGCATTGCATTTATTTATTCATAGTTTTCTGCACAAGGGCAGGTCTTTCACTGCAAACCCAGCATTCTCTGTCTTTCTCTTAGTCTCCGCATACGATTCGTATATGTTAATGTCGTCTACCATCTGATATCTTCTTCTGCCCCGAAATTTTCTCCAGTTTACCATTCCTTCCAGTGCATCTTCAGTAGACAGTTTCTTCTCAACTAGTCATCCATCCAATTCCTTTTCCTCTTTCTGATCAGTTTCAGCATCATTCTTTCTTCACCCACTCTTTCCAACATAACTTCGTTTCTTATTCTGTCTGTCCATTTCACACGCTCCATTCTTCTCCATATGCATATTTCAAATGATTCTAGTCGTTTCTCTTCATTTCGTCATAAAGTCCATGTTTCTGTCCCATACAAAGTTACACTCCACACAAAGCACTTCACTTAGTTTTTCCTCCAGAGGTCCGCAGAAGATGCTGATTTTTCTATTAAAAGCTTCCTTTCCCATTGCTAATGGGACTAGAAATCAACATTTTAAACATCCGTTTCATGTATTTGTGCCTAAAATGGTCTCAATTTTAAAAAAAATCATTAAGCATTGGATATGTAGCTAGAAATCAACATTTTTAACATCCATTGAATGCAGTCGTGCCTAAATAGTTTCTCAATTTTTAAAAAGGTGCCAAGCATTGCATACAGGGCTAGAAATAAACATTTCTAACATCCACTTTATGTAGTTACGCTTAAAGGATATTATTTGTATGGTACAATTCAGAACGCCTGCATACATACTCGTATTTCAAGCACGTGATCTTTCTATTCAATCTTTGTCCATCCGTTGATCAGTACTAAATTTATCTTGGCTTTTAACATAAATAATTACCAGAGAAGATAGAACTCCATATTTGAAATTGAGAATTAGCGGTGAAAATGTTAAGCATTTTGAAAATTATATTAAATTTTTTAACATTAATCATGTAACATAATCCTCCGATTGAGGTTCTGGCTGATACATACATCCATTATTATCAGACAGTACATCTCATTTGACGACATGTATCAGAGGAAGAACAATTGTTTGTATGCATCTGAAGTTTGACTAGTGTAATATGTAGCTAGTATGCAAAGGAGGAGAAAGGAAATTGTCATTCTACCCCATTATCTCCTGGCCTATTTTCATCATAAATTGTGCTTTGTTGGTATCACTTGTGAGATTCAGACCTATCTTCTGACATTTGACTAAACAACAACATGTAATATTTCTTTCTCTACATTAAAACTGCTGTGATCTTAAATAATTAAAACATTTAAATACTTTTTGTGCGAATTTTGGAACGATATTACACAATAAAACTTTTAAAAGGCATTGGGTGATGGTCTTTCTTATTGTCTTCAATTGTCTTGAAATTTAGGTCCATGCTTCATGACCGCATGGGTATTATTTTACTGCAAAAACATTCTTAAAAATTCTTATTTTACCAAAACATCTCTCTGCAGACAAATCATCCTCCAAGTCCAATCTGTTTGAAATCGGGTCTGAGTGTTAGTGGTATTAGTATTAAGAGACTCCAAAAAAGAAGAGGTAGACTTAAAGAAAGACAGCTGCAATAAACAGCTAAAAAATCTGACGATTTTGAACTCTGGACCTTTTAACAGAAGATCATTATTTATCTGTACAACGACTGCGTTCTTGGAGATAATGTTTCAGCTTCACAGAGAATGTATGATAATACTTGAAAAATATATTTAAACCTTTCGCTGTTGGTTTGTGTTCGAGGTTTGTGCTAGATTCTTGACTCAATTGTGCAGACAGCAGATTCGTATTTACAGTAGAATCAGAGCAGCACGCAGGGGTAAATAACTGTCCCTGCCCGTCCGGCCAGTCCCTGGCGGGTGTTGGCTCTTCATACAAACTCGGTCAAGCCATTGCAAGGACGTCGAATACTTTAAAACTTTTAAAGTACACTTACTACATACAAGCTGAACTCGCATGGCTGCCTGAATGCGAATGATGATGATGAAGATTATTAGTGTTACTATTATTATTATTATTATTATTATTATTATTATTATTATTATTATTATCTTTAATTTCTCCCCTTCATTTAGTTGTAATACTAAATTCATACTTTTAATGCAATAAGTAGACACATTCAAATTTCCCGACTCGGGAAAATCACGAAAATTGAAAAACATTGCAAAATGACGGGAAACTGTTTCTAGGTAATTTGTAATACATTACGTGTATTTCGACATATCACGTACGCTCGAATTTCTTTTAAATTTGCCTCTATGAGTGAATTTCTACTTTTACTCGAAAAATTGAATAGCATCTACCGAAAAATCGTAAATTAAAGCCGCTATTCCCCTCCTCGCGATTTTTCTCTTTTTCCCCCTACATTCAGCAAATTATTAACAAAGTACCAAAACAAATATGTTCGCGCTATAAACAAAGTATCACGCCATTATGTATAAAAAAGCCATGCTGAATTAAGGCCCATTCACAATGAAAATTAAACATAACCATAACATAAACACAGAAGTTTGCGCCCAGGCTACCAAATGGAATCATTCACAATGATTCACATAAGCATTGACATAAACATTACCGTAAGACCACAGTCTAGTATATACAGTCACGAAGCTCAATACGTAGTAAATATGCAAACATTAGATAGTTGCTCACCACTAGGATCGCTAATATAGCCTCATTACAGACAATGCGAAATAGTAACCGGCACAGTCTATTGTTTCTAGCACCCTCAAAACTCAAGCTTCGTGACTGTATATAGTAGACTGTGGTAAGACGTTAACATGAAAGTTTGCAAACTCCAAACTTTCATGCTTATGGTTATGTGATTTGCAAACAGAACACAATCGTGGAGCGTTGAAGTATACTACAGAATATGAGGAAATGGCGTCGTTGTTACGTTTCCATGGTTACCAAGTACAGGGACATCATTTTATTTTTACTTCAATTTTTATTGTACCTGAGTTTTTGAATGTACTTCACTCCCACCCTTTCTACTAATGAAGCTCAACCGTCCTCCCCACAGATCCAAGACCGCATATACAGTCATAGTAGCCTTACGGTCATAGTAAACAGTACATTCCAAAAATATGTTCGCGTTTTCCAGTGACGAAAGAGCTTTCAATATTTAATAATTTTCGCACAGGTACTATCGTCCATTTGCCTACGTCGTATCCCGGTTTGCCCCACCAGCTTTTATTCGCCAGTCCACACCTGTGGAGTAACGGTCAGCGCGTCTGGCTGCGAAACCAGGTGGTCCGTGTTTCGTATCCCGGTCGGGGCAAGTTACCTGGTTGAGGTTTTTTCCGGGGTTTTCCTTCAACCCAATACGAGCAAATGCTGGGTAACTTTCGGTGCTGGACCCCGGACTCATTTCACCGGCATTATCACCTTCATATCATTCAGACGCTAAATAACCTAGATGTTGATACAGCGTCCTAAAATAACCCAAAAAAAATTATTCGCCACCTAGTGGCTGGGCTGTCTTAGCTCTTTTCTGAGAACATTAATTTATGTTAGGAATTGGACGTCTACGTAATATTATACAACTGTTTAAGATAACTTAAATAAAAGGGCCTCGTTAAGTAATTAACTGTCACGTGATTTCCTCCTTTCTACGACCCTAGAACATAACCACTTGGACGGACGGTAGATAGTATGTCTGAGTAATTTTATCTTTTCGGATCGGGCAGAAGTGAAGATTGAACTTACAGTACGTAAAGTACTCTTTTTATAGAGTAGGTACAGAATTATTTCAACATAACTTACTAGTACGAAGGACGAAACTGGTAATTGGGATTAGGTACATTAGTCTATAGTGGGATAATACAGTATACACATTAGAACTGAAGCCTGGATCGAAATGAACGGCCACCATTTTCAAAAATGTGTTTAAATATCCATATTATGATTATTTTTCAATTTAACTTCATTCTCTATATTGTACGCTAATGTGGTGTAGACAGTATAATATACACTGCATAATGAATACGTCCACATGGACAGCTCAGTTCGTGAGTAAAAACACTCATTGTTAATACTGTACTGTATTTTGATTAAACAAAAACCTAATGAAAATTATCAAACTCAAAATAGCTATATTTCCTAGTTTACGTAAATGGATGAACTACTTTTCTTCCCTCCTATACCTAGTACAGTGATTTGTTTGTACATTACGCCAGTATCATCGAACTCCAGTAGTGGAAAGGGGTAGCAAATGGCGTTGATCCAAAGGTATAGCCAGGTTAATATTAAAAATGTTAGTAAAAATAAAATGATGTCCCTGTATGTTTGCTGTTATGTTTATGTTCCCATCTTGAATGATGGTATGACTAATTTATTTTACCGTAACGTTTATATTCTTAAGTTAACGCTTACGTTATGTTTAATTTTCATTGTGAATGGGCCTTTAGAGTCCTGCATAACCGGTTACGAAAGATAGGAAAAGACATATTACTACTCAACGCCTGGCGCTATAGACAGTATGCGAAGCTCTTGCGTCTCTGTTTAACGAATGCCCGAGTCTCACTCGATTGGACGGCTCTGGATCATGAAAGACAGATAATACAGTATTAAGCCATTCAGGAGTTCCAAAAATCGTTGCAAGGACGCGATTATCATCGTGTACCTTTCAATTGATATTTACTCCTCTCTCTTCATTGATTGAAGCACGCATCATGAAACTACAATAATTAGATTTGAGAGTGCTTTTATTTATGTTAATAACTTTTTATCTCCCTAAAAACGAAACAAATCACCTCTCTTATGTTACAACGGACATGGACTGAATTGCATCACCGTTATGAGTTGTGCAGGGTGCGCAATGGGGGTCATGTTGAGCTCTGAGGAATCTTGCATCTTTCAGTGTCGTATGCACAAAGTTTCAACAAATACAGTTCAGTAGTAAATGTTTAACGGTCTTTTTATTTTATCCATACCCAAACGGATCACTTTGTAATTATGTGATACTAGTGGCTTGTGCAGCAAATGCTGCTAACTAAGTTCATTAGAAGTTCAAATAAAAATTTTTCAGATTCATTTTCAATGAAGAATAGGTCTACCAGTTACTTTAAAAGTTATTTGCTTACATAATAATGAAACATGCTCTCTCTGAATGTTTTTTCATGCCAAATACTTTTTTTTTAAGGGAACCAGGTAGTGATTAGTGGCGAGCCAAAAATCCAATTTCTTATGTTGCGTTATAAAATAAAGTACAAAACTTGCTCTTTGAACAATATAAACATTTCTGCAGATAAGCCTTTTAAATGACCTCTTTAAATTTGGCGGTGCATGTAACTCATACATTATTCTTTTTTTAAATGCAGTTTTTCCATTTGTTGACATTTTTCAAACTTAAGTGCACTTTTCTCTGAAACTGTTGAATAAACTTAAATGAAATTTTTAGACTGTTTTCTGCACCCAGTGTTCTACATAGTAGACCTATGGGTTTAAG
Source organism: Periplaneta americana (assembly GCF_040183065.1). Classification (NCBI taxonomy): domain Eukaryota; kingdom Metazoa; phylum Arthropoda; class Insecta; order Blattodea; family Blattidae; genus Periplaneta; species Periplaneta americana. Next base: position 26,590,616 of record NC_091124.1, on the reverse strand, counting down.
AATGTTACATACATAACATGAGAAAAAATATATATGCATTGAGAAACTGTAAAATAAAATGTTAAACGAAGTTCAATATTTTTTCTGTTTCACTAGGAGTGAAATATTTAACTAAATTTTGCTTTAGAATTTACAATATACATTACTAGATAACTTAGAAAAATACAAGGCATATGAATGAAGATTGTAGCAAGTAATGTGCACCTGAAGAATGAGGTACACTTAGCAAAGTGAGAAAAAGGTTTATTAGTTAGGGCGTTTATTTTGAACTTGGATACGAAACAAATCAGTTGTCTTTTATACCACTGAATTGATAATGATTGATTGTATAAGCCTGGAAATATTTATTCCATTCTGAGCACTAGAAGCCTAGAAATATTGCACTAAACTTTTGTCTTGAAGTTTCTTAATCCCACAGGCATCACTACCCAGTTCCCTTAACCTATCCATCTTCAGTTTTTGAGTTTAAAAGCGAAAACGGAAGTAACAATGTTAGGACGATCAGTGGATTTTTCATGAGGGAGTAAAGCAGTAGTACATATATTTCAGGTTATTGTGGATTGTAGGTGACAGGTAAGAAAATGTAAGGTTTGCCATGCTTTCGAACAATAGACATAGCATCTTAGTATAGCTGCTGCATTTTTTCGTGAACTACATTGAAATGTAGAGGGTAGAATCATTTTATCCTGCTAAGAGATCTTGCTGAAATGATCGGGAGACTAAATAATCTTGTAGGCGTCTTTTACTATGAGTAAGTAATACTTTTGGTCTTTTTTTAGGAACTGTAATTTTTGCGCTCTCTCCAGACAATACTGGAAAGAATCACGCATACAAATATCCACACCACACCGCCATTAAGTATACGAAAAAGACCCACACCACTCGATTAATAATTATAAACATATTTCATTTTTAATAACAATAATTTTATCTTACGTAAGTTTTGTAGTTTTCAGTAACATATACTGTATATATTATACAGCCGTCACTCAATAAATTATAGAAATGAAGATCTAATTTAAGATGTTCTCTACGTATACATATATAACCCCAAAAGATTTGAGTTTCATATCAATAGGCTATATCCTTAATATGTAAATTAGTGACAAATACATCATGGCATTAACTATAATAATATTTCACTTTTAATGGTGATAATGTCATCAAACGACCTCAAGTTTCGTAGTTTTTAATATCCAATACACAGCTGTATTCAGAAAGTTACATACAACAGAATCAGACTTGTAAATTATTTTTAGTAAACTTTGAAAGTTTTTAATAACCGATTATAGAGATGTTATAAAAAATTACACGAATGAAGATCGATATATTGTTGTCATTATGATGTCACAGAATTTGCTTTGATTTGCTCTACCTATGTTAGCAATCCTGCAGGTCATGGCCTTCGTGTGATATTGTTTAGCAATCCTGCAGGTCATGGCCTTCGTGTGATATTGTTTACCAGCAGTACCCGTGCGCTCCGCTGCATCCGTTAGAAATAAATATAAAGTAATTACATAATTAAAATAGGACATTTGATCCAGGGAACATTCGTATTTGATATAAGGATAAATCGTTTATTATGTTACTTAATTTAAATTGTATTTGCATAATTAAAATGCGATCATTTTGATCCAGAGACCACTCATTTGGTCATAAAAATTATTTTAGGAAATACAGGAAACGAATGTACAGAATAGCCTATCAAGTTTTCTGTGCATAAGAAGTTATTTTAATCTTACCTGTCCTCGATTCACTCAGAAGTTACTGTAATAACATTATAGCAATATGTCCATCTAGAGAAACTACACTTTCCAATGGTGAATTAATAATTAATTATACAAATCGGTTAATTTAGCTTCTGATATTACTTCATACAAACACAGAAACATTATCTGTAGGCTATCTTTCATAGTTTTCGATTGTTGTTGTCCAAGGCCCCTTATAGACGAAGTCATTTGTTTTTTAATTCATTACACGGCCTTAGATGGCAGTTATTTTAATTTTAAAACTCATTTATCTCATTAAATATCAGTCCTATCAAACTTTTTCAAGGAATAAAACTTATCGCAAATTATTTTTAAAGACACGTTTGTTATGTAACATTTTTCACAAAAATCAATAATAAGCGAGATATTTCGATTTATTTAATTCAGGCCCCCTTATAACTCCCCTTTTAAGTAATGTATTTTCAATGCCATGTAGCCTAAAATCTAAGTTACAACGAACTTAATTCATATTCCAATTTTCATCGAAATCCGTTCAGCCATTATCGCGTGAAAAGGTAACAAACATACAGACAGGCAGACAGATAGACATACAAACAAAAATTTCAAAAAAGCGATTTTCAGTTTCAGGGTGGTTAATTGTATATGTTAGGACCAATTATATTTGGAAAATCGAAAATTACCAGAAAAATTTCGGCTACAGATTTATTAATAGTATAGATTATAGTGTGTGTTTTGTTTTATTTATTAGTTCTCAAAACTGAAAATAGATGGATTTTGGAAAATAGGAAAATTGTGTAGGAAAATTGGCACTTCACTGAAAACTAGAATACTATTTTTCTGAAAAATTTTGGATGCCAAGCTTCAAAATGAGGGGTCATTCATTACAATCCGTTCAGCCGTGTTCCCGTAATTTTCATTACCAGCTCAAATTATATATATATATATATATATATATATATATATATATATATATATATATACATTATAATATATGTCATTATTATATAATTTAACATTATATGTGTAATATTATGCATGCAATGTAATATAATGTGTAATGTGTGTATTAATGTGTCGTGCATGTGTTTGTGTGTGCATGTGTGTTTATATACAGCACGTATAAACAGACAGAGATGAGAGTTGAATTGGTGATTGGACTCTACAGCTTTGTTCGGTGGCATGCCTTTGCACTGTTCTGTAGAAACCTGGACTCCGCATAGCTGCTGTGAGTCCATATGGAATATTCAGTCCGCAATAACGCTCTAATTTCGTCGGGCAGGAACCTCTCCATGGCAACGGTTGAAGAGGATCTCGGTTCTATTCTCAAGTGAGGGTCCCCTCCCACCTCGCCTTTTGTAATATGGAAGCCAAATTGTAATTACACTTGTGGCAGGGAGCTGCTTCTTTCTTCACCACCAGGAATCGAAGCTGAAATGTTTACTTTGCAGTGTGCTCTGGCGAACTAGAATTGGTTAAGCATCCTTTATGCCTTTTCCCCACCCACAATGCAACTTGTACAACCAGCGTTGAGCAGTGCTCAGTTGTGTTCAGGGAATAAGAGACACAGTTCAAACATGTGCATTACTTTTCGTGACCTCTAGAAACTGCTTCAGACAGCACACTCAATTGTCTTTGTGTTCTCATAACCGAGATTTCTATGTCTGCTACCTTCGACAGCATCTTATTAAATGGCATATCGTAATTGAAAATAATACTAGTCTATGTTCATTTCATTGGATTAATCGTTTTATTATTTTACGAAGAATTTACCTCAATAAGTGAGCGTGTATATACCGGGCGTATCTAAAATATTGTGACAAGTTTACTAGTACAGTAGAAGCTCTTAAGTTCGACAGAAATCAAGTTCGACATTCTATAGTTCGACTGCTTATGTAGGAGAATTAGACACACCCCTATACGGGCACTAAGAAATGGGTTTGCCATTTGAATGGGAATTGCTCCTGTGTCTTGTAGTGATACTTTTGTTAAAGGAAACCAGAATATTTTATTGATTAGGACATCCATATTGATCGCTGATTTTAAATTAATGAACTCTTCTTTTTCTATTTGAGAACTGTGCCGTTTGTGAGACGGAACTGTCGAAACCCACTATGGTACTAGAAGCGTATACACAAGTCTCGGGGCGGGCAGGAAATGCAAGTACAGTACTGTATTCGTTGATGGATATCCAATAAGAATTTGTATTCATTTCACCTGCCACACCCATTACCCTTATTGGTCAGAACTTTCAATTCTGTTCTGTCGAACTTAGGAGAGTCCACTGTATTTTAAGTACATTGTAACGAACATTTGCAGGTACGGAACATACATGGTTAGTTCAAATGAAATTCGGTCGGGTCATACTATGGAATATCTATCGGATTTTTAAATTCTTCAAGATGCTCGGTGGGCACCAGTCCCATACACTGAAAGAAAATTCTTGAGAAAGTCCTTTACCATAAGAATTCGAACCTCTCACGTTCCGAAACTTGAGCTATACGCCTCTAAGACTTAGACTACGACGCTACGGCGCGGGACGAAGCTACTAGTGAATATTATACAGGAACATCATTTTATTTTTACTAACATTTTTAATATTAACTTGCCTATACCTCTGGGTCAACGCCCTTTGCTCTCCCCTTCCAAGACTGGAGTTCGATGATACTGACGTAATATACAAACAAATCACTTTACTAGGTATAGGAGGGAAGAAAAGTAGTTCATCCATTTACGTAAACTAGGAAATATTGCGCTTTTTAGTTTAATCATTTTCATTAGGTTTTTGTTTAATCAAAATACAGTACACTATTAACAATGAGTGTTTTTACTCACGAACTGAGCTGTCCATGTGGACGTATTCATTATGCAGTGTATATTATACTGTCTACAACACATTAGCGTACAATATAGAGAATGAAGTGAAATTGAAAAATAATCACAATATGGATATTTAAACAAATTTTGTGACAGGCTTCAGTTCTAATGTGCATATTATCGCACTATAGCATATTGTACTTAATTCCAATTACCAGTTCTTCGTAATCCTCGGCCTCATCTCGCCAAATATCATCTCGCTATCACCAATTCCATCGACGCTAAATAACCTCGTAGTTGATACATCGTCGTTAAATAATCAAATAAAAAATAAAAAACCAGTTCTTCGTACTAGTAACTCATGTTGAAAAAATTCTCTACCTACTCTATAAAAGAGTACCTTACGTACTGTAAATTCAATCTTCACTTCTGCCAGAAAAGATAAAATTACTCAGACATACTATCTACTGTCCGTCCAAGTGGTCGTAGAAAGGAGGGAAATCACGTGACAGTTAATTACTTAACGAGGCCCTTTTGTTTAAGTTATTTTAAACAGTTGTATAATATTACGTAGACGTCCAATTCCTAACAGAAATTAATGTTCTCAGAAAAGAGCTAAGACAGCCCAGCCACTAGCTGGCGAATAAAAGCTGGTTGGGGAAACCGGTATATGACGTAGGCAAATGGACGACAGTACCTGTACGAAAATGATTCAATATTGAAAGCTCTTTCGTCACTGGAAAATGCGAACATATTTTTGGAACGTACTGTGGCTACTATGAGTGTATATGCGGTCTTGGATCTGTGTGGAAGACGGTTGAAGGGGTGGGAGTGAAGTACATTCAAAAACTCAGGTACAATAAAAATTGAAGTAAAAATAAAATGATGTCCCTGTACAATTTACTGAACAAATAATAGAAGTTTATGCATAAGAAATTATGATACAGCACATTCGATTATTGTGCCATACTTCGATTATTGTGATTTTCTACTGACTGACCTCAATGTCAACCGGTCGCAAAAATTACAACGTATTGTGAGTTTTATTGGTAACAACAATGTAATTTATTCGTCACAACAATAATTCCTTTCTACAATTCACCTTAAACGCTCTCGTCAACAATTGGATCTTCACTCAACACAGTATTCGTTATAGCACTCCACCGACGACAATGACAATTTACTTGGACTATTACGCACAACAATGAACTGTTAATCTTAACTAATATTTACAAAGCACTATTTACAAATCAGAACTACCAGTTCTCAGTTCACAGTTCTTCTATCTCAGTCACTCGAGTTCACAGTATCTCGAACCACAGACCTTCAGAGACAGTTCACTGTACTCGAACTCGGGTCCCTCCAACTGCGGTCCACTGCACTCGAACTCAGGTCCCTCCAACTGCGGTCCACTGCACTCGAACTCAGGCCTTCGGATGCTGACGCAGATGCGGACGCACACTCGAGTCGAACTCCGATACACAAGACTGGCTTGCTTTCTCACTGACTGGCTGACTAATCAACTGAAAACTGGAAACTGCTGTCGTTCCTTCGCGACCGTAATTTATAACTACAGCGACGTAGCCTCGAAGGTTCCACCCGTCTCTAGAGATGGCATTCCAGGGAAATCCAGAGCCCTCTCCTCTCTACCAGCACCAGATGCGCGCGCAAACTCGTCGCGTGACGTAATACACCCTCTCTCTTCTCTCCACCGCGCGACGTCACTCAATGTTCCGTGCAGCCTGTGCGATCTGCTTTCATGCGGGACGCTGGTCGTGAGTTCGAATCTCACGTCGCTGTCACATTGCTCCCTCCTTAGGACTGCTCGTCTCGGGCAGTCCCTTGGTAGGCTGCTAGTCGGTCCAACGTTTGGGGTCCTCCGGCTGCTCCCTCCTTATGTTGGTGCCACCCCATCCTTGACTTGGCTGGGCAGCAATACTCGTACTGCGTGGGCGCCATCTTGCTTTTCCACTTGGCCCTCCAAGGAGAGCTCGCTGGCCACGGGTTGGTCCTCGGCGTCCATCAGGAACACTTCATCCCGACCAAGACGGAGTATACGGCGCCGGACGTCCACCGTCGCATCGAGTAACCGCATGGCGTCGAGTCCCAGGACGACATCCTCGGTGATGTTGGCGACGAACACCCACATCTCCAGTTTCCTCTTCCCCAAGGTCAGGTCCAGGAAGACCTCTCTCTGGATGGGCAAGCTCTCGCCTGAAGCAGTCCGTAGCTCGTATTGGCGCAGCGGCGTCCTCCCAGGTAGGCCACGCACGACGTCTGGTCTGGCGATAGTGAGCATCGCCCCGGTGTCCACCAGTACTCTGCATGGACGGCCTCTTATCCGTCCTTCAGCAATCAGCCCATCGTCGCATCTTCTGTCGACCGGTTTCAGGACGAGCCGAGGGGACGGTGATGATGGCGCCGACGTGCTCCTCCTAGCATCGGCCCCCTCTCTCTCCTGACTGTTGCCAGGTCGGTCGCAACTCCTCCGCAGGTGCCCAGGTTCACCGCAGGACCAGCAGGTGGGCACCCGTCGTCCCCGTTGCTCAGGCGACTGTTGACTCCTCTCGGTGTCAGCCACCTCTCTCTCCGGCCGGTGGCCAGAGCGGTCGCAGTCCCTCCTTAGGTGTCCCGGTCTGCCACAGGACCAGCAGGTGGGTGCCCGTCGTCTCCGCCGCTCCGTTGACTGCTGGCGCTCCTCGACGTCGGCCACTTCTCTCTCCTGCCTGTGGCCGGATTGGTCACAGTCCCTTCTCAAGTGTCCCGGTTTGCCACAGGACCAGCAGGTGGGCGCCCGTCGTCTCCGCCGCTCCGTTGACTGCTGGCGCTCCTCGACGTCGGCCACCTCTCTCTCCTGCCTGTGGCCGGATTGGTCACAGTCCCTTCTCAAGTGTCCCGGTTTGCCACAGGACCAGCAGGTGGGCGCCCGTCGTTTCCGCCGCTCCGTTGACTGCTGGCGCTCCTCGACGTCGGCCACCTCTCTCTCCTGCCTGTGGCCGGATTGGTCACAGTCCCTTCTCAAGTGTCCCGGTTTGCCACAGGACCAGCAGGTGGGCGCCCGTCGTCTCCGCCGCTCCGTTGACTGCCGCTCGGGGGGCTTCGGTTGGCGCCCCCCAGCATCCGTCGCCGTGACGCTCCTGATCCAGTGCGGTGTTGAGACTCCCGCCGCCGACTTGGCCGCCTCCATCCTGAGGGCCGCCGCCAGAGCTGCGTTGATGGTACGATGCTCTGCCAGGAGTAGCTGTTGTCTGATTTCGGGGTCTCGAACTCCGCTGCCGAAGGTGTAGGCCGCCTCTCCAGCGATGAAGTCATTAGGTAGGCCCCTGAGGGCCTTATGGGCCAGTTGTTCCACCGCCATCGCGAATTCTTGCAGGGACTCGCCTGACTGTTGGACCCTCGTTTTCAGTTGGGTCCTGAACGCTGCCGCAAGTTGATGGTCACCATAACGTCCCTCCAAGGCCGCCATTATCTCAGCGGCTGTCCCATCTTCTGGAACGCTGTGAAGAATCTCCGACGCCTGTCCCTGAAGCGCGGCCAGCAGCTGAGTAGTTTTCTCTGCTGGCGTCCACCCATTGTGCTCTGCGATGGCCTCGAACTGGCGACGGAATATCGCCCAAGACGTCGTACCGTCGAACTTCGGCGTCTTGACGTTGTGATGTCTGGCTGAAGCCGATGGTTCCGCAGGGGCACTATATGGAGTCCTCAACTCTGTGGCCGCTTCTTGCATGGCTCGTCGAACCTCCTCGGCAACTATCTGTTTATGTTCTCTAGCCTGGCGATCCACCAACGCGAGGATGTGCTTGTTTTCTTCAGCATGTTTTTCCATCACCTCACTCGTCTTGTCCAGCAATTCGCTCGTCTGCTCTTGACGGCGCTCGAGATCGCGGATTTTGCCGTCGAAATGGTCTACCTCCTGTCTCAATTCGGTTACTGTCTCGTTTATAGTTGTAAAATTCTTGTTTAGGTTGTCAAGGTCGGCTTTGAGTTCGTCTTTCACGATGGCGACAATTCCATCTACGTGGGCTGAAACGCTTTCAATTTGCGTAGTGACGTCATCTTTCACTCCGCTTATGTCACTTTTCATCTCCGTTTTCACTTCACTTATGTCGCCTTTCACTTCACTTATGTCGCCTTTCACTTCACTTATGTCCTTTTTCAGTTCCATGATGGCTTGCAGGATCAGCTGTAGGTTCTCCATTGTCGATAATATCCCGGTTCTGACACCAATGTGAGTTTTATTGGTAACAACAATGTAATTTATTCGTCACAACAATAATTCCTTTCTACAATTCACCTTAAACGCTCTCGTCAACAATTGGATCTTCACTCAACACAGTATTCGTTATAGCACTCCACGACGACAATGACAATTTACTTGGACTATTACGCACAACAATGAACTGTTAATCTTAACTAATATTTACAAAGCACTATTTACAAATAAGAACTACCAGTTCTCAGTTCACAGTTCTTCTATCTCAGTCACTCGAGTTCACAGTATCTCGAACCACAGACCTTCAGAGACAGTTCACTGTACTCGAACTCGGGTCCCTCCAACTGCGGTCCACTGCACTCGAACTCAGGTCCCTCCAACTGCGGTCCACTGCACTCGAACTCAGGCCTTCGGATGCTGACGCAGATGCGGACGCACACTCGAGTCGAACTCCGGTACACAAGACTGGCTTGCTTTCTCACTGACTGGCTGACTAATCAACTGAAAACTGGAAACTGCTGTCGTTCCTTCGCGACCGTAATTTATAACTACAGCGACGTAGCCTCGAAGGTTCCACCCGTCTCTAGAGATGGCATTCCAGGGAAATCCAGAGCCCTCTCCTCTCTACCAGCACCAGATGCGCGCGCAAACTCGTCGCGTGACGTAATACACCCTCTCTCTTCTCTCCACCGCGCGACGTCACTCAATGTTCCGTGCAGCCTGTGCGATCTGCTTTCATGCGGGACGCTGGTCGTGAGTTCGAATCTCACGTCGCTGTCACAGTATTCATAATTCCTGTGTTCGCTTCGTCTGCGATGTCCGTCGCGCTGACCACATTACCCCATCCTTCCAAACTCTAAACTGGCTACGGCTTAACGAACGTAGAAATTTTCATTCTCTTGTTCTCCTTTTCCAAGTCCTTCACACTTCTACACCTACCTATCTTGCCTCCCGTTTCAGTTACCTGTCATCATATCATAATCTCTTTAATCGCACGCAAAATAGCCGCATACTAGCCATACCAACACATAAGACATCATCGTATTCATCATCATACACAATCTCGCTCTCGCGCTTGTGGAATACTCTACCCAGTGACATCAGAGACTGTCGGAATTTAGTAGCGTTCAAAAGCAAGCTTATTAAGCATTTTCTTACTGCGTAGAGTAGATTTAATTTGTACTTAATCAATAAAAGAAATGCTTCTCTCTTCTTCACTTTTACAATAAACTGTCTAGCTTTTATTAATCAGTTAATCTTTTAGTACTTTAATTTTTATTGTATTTGTAAATTATTAATATGATTGTAATTGTATTCTTAATATGTAGTTGTAATCCGCTGGTAGAGGGGATGAGAAGCCCTAATGGCCTTATCTCTACCAGATTAAATAAATAAATAAATAAATAAATAAATAAATAAATAAATAAATAAATAAATAAATAAATAAACAAATAAATAATAGAGGATTTTCCAATAAGAGTGTCCTACTTTTAACATTATAACAGCTGCGATGTTTATGAAGCTATAGCAGTCATATTTTTCCCATGATTACAGTTATTGACAAATAATCATGGAACCTTATACCATTCCACAACACCTAGAAATCATTAATACTTATTATTAAAAAAAGTCACCCGTTCTTCAAGTAATCCGTGCATTACGTGAAGTGTAAGTTGTGTGTAAGATACCGGGCACTGATAGGGGATTATTTTTGTCCTCAATTGGAAAGTATGGATCTCGGAAACGTCTCGTTTAAGCAAGATGCCGCCACGTGTCATACTGTTCACGAAACAGTCGAGGGGTATAGGAGGACTGTGCCTTATGTCGATGTAGATTTTCTTACTGTGACAGTGAAAAATTCTAAATATGTCATTTTTGTTAAGTTCAAGAGGAGGAGGTTCAGACCCTGAAAGCCTCTCACTTTCGTACGTCCCTGGAAGAACTAAATAGTCCACACCTGTGGAGTAACGGCTAGCGCGTCTGGCCGCGAAACCAGGTGGCCCGGGTTCGATTTTCAGTTGGGGCAAGTTACCCGGTTGAGATTTTTTCCGGGGTTTTCCCTCAACTCAGTATGAGCAAATGCTGGGTAACTTTCGGTGCTGGACCCCGGACTCATTTCACCGGCATTATCACCTACAGTTTCACTTGCTAGAAATTGGAACTCGCTTCCGAGTGATATAAGGGATTGCTGGACACTAACTTCATTCAGGTCAAAATTACATAAATTCTTACTTAACAGATTAATTGCTGATTAATATCTGTTATTTATAATGAAACTAACATCTGTCCATTCTTATTATTATTATTATTATTATTATTATTATTATTATTATTATTATTAATTTTATTATTATTATTATTAATTTCTCTAAATAGATTTACAAAACCTCTAATGGCAATTACATTAATATTCTCATTATAGAAATAGAAATATATATATATATATATATATATATATATATATATATTTTCTCCCTGTAACATAGTCCTAGTAAGCTTATATTAAATTAATTATAATTCATTGAATTAAATTAGCTCATAAATTAAGTTACTACTTTACCTTATAGGTTTATCTAAGTTTAAATAAATATGTAGTCTACTAGTCGTTAAAACTGAAGAATATTGCTGGAGAACCTTTTAAGTGTAGTGTAAATATTTGTAATTTAAATATGTATTGTATTGATTAAGGCTGGTTGAGTGGAAGAGAAGGCCTTATGGCCTTAACTCTGCCAGCGAAAATAAAACATTATTATTATTATTATTATTATTATTATTATTATTATTATTATTATTATTATTATTATTCACTTCATTCAGACGCCAAATAACCTAAGATGTTGATAAAGCGTCGTAAAATAGCCTATTGAAAAAAAAGAACGAAATACGAAAGGTTGTTTCCGATCTCTGGAAACAACTTATAAGTAAATCGAAAATCGAGCCTCTTTGGGAGGGGTACATTACGATCGTTTCCGATGCCAACTGCAGTTACGTGAAAATCATAGGAGTATGCAAAAACGAGATTTCGTTATTTCCAAGAGAGGCATCTTCTGTGTACCGGTACTTAATAAGACTGGCAAAGCTCGGATGGGGTTAATAACCAGAGGGAAAGAAGCAAGCAAATCCACCTACGCCATAAGCCGCACCACCCAAAATGATAAAAATTAATCCCATCCGAGCCCGAGCTTTATCAGTCTTATTAAGTGCACAGAAGATGCCTTTCTTGGAAATAATGAAACTACGTTTTTTTGCAGTTTTTTTTATTTCCACTTAACTGAACTTGGCATTGGAAAGGATCGGAATGTACTCCGCCCAAAAAGGCTCGATTTTCTTGGGCATTGTTGCTGTCAGACACCGTGCACTCTATGATATCACTAGGGGGCGGATGTTGATGACCTAAAAATCTACTTAAAATGATCATTAAAATGTCCTTAAACTAATGGAAAAATGACATAAAATTAAAAGAAAATATTTAAATATTATTCACCGCACTCGCACCACAACTTCTTAAAAATTAGTCACCCTGTTTCAATGAGTGCCCTGCAAATCTCGGAGAGAGGAAGCAACTTCCTGGAATTTGGCTAAGATAAAGGAAAAGAACATGCAACAAAATGAAGGTTTTATGGGAAAACTATAGATTTTAATGAGGGTTTACAGTGTGTTTCAATCAAGGATGGTCCATGTCAGTGCCTTCATTACCCGTCTCTTCCTTCCGCGCTTCACTTTTGTTACCAGATCTTCCAGATGACGAGCAAATGCTGGGTAACTTTCGGTGTTGGACCCCGGACTCATTTCACCGGCATTATCACCTTCATATCATTCAGACGCTAAATAACCTAGATGTTGATACAGCGTCGTAAAATAACGCGATAAAATAAAAAAATTAATAAAAAATCTTCCAGATGATGGAGTGTGAATGACAAAACAAATTGTGGGTGCAGAGTCCATTCTTAGAATTTCTGTGTTAAAAATATTGTCTACTACAGTAGACATTCCTTCCGAAGCATGTTGAGGACACAACGTAGCCTACTATCCAGGATGTGGTGAAAATTTTCCACCTTCCAAACATAAATTCTAAATACACCCTCGTACCGACAAAAGAATAGTAGCGGTGAAAGTCCTCACTTAAACTCAGCTGCTGTCAAGTATTTTATATTACTTCCGTTGTGTGAAGTGAAGCCTTCAGTGGAATGAGGGATGGACTTCAGTGTCTGTTCCAAACTATAAACCTCAAACTTTACTGTTATTCACTTATTTAATAGGTAATTACTACTGACCTATTTGGTTATAAAATGATTTAACAGATCTGTCTGTAAAAAAGAAAGTAAAGTGCATTCCAAATGATCTAAAAGTTCTTCAAAGTATTAAAAATGACCCAAATATGCCGAAAAAAATATATAAAAATTACCTATTAGTTCAAAAACGTTAAAAAAATGTAAAAAATTCAATATAAGAAATTACTTTTTACGTTGATATTAACATGGAAAGGATTTCTATATTCAAATCAAGATTTCAGGTATAACTCCCTGTAAAGTTGATTTGAATAATTTCGAGGGGAAATCTTGATTTGCATAATACACGTCACTGTTCGTTAACAGAAAACCACAATTTAAGTCACACGGAATTAGTGTGCACTCGAAGTTGGTTGCTTGACGCTTGTCAGCCCACTTTGAGGTCTGTGGATATAGAGGGAAAAATTGGATCGGTGTCGGGTAGAGTTCCCGGGTAGCTCAGTTGGTAGAGCGTTGGTACGTTAAACCAAAGGTCCCGGGTTCGATGCCCGGCCCCGGAACAATTTTTCCCTCGAAATTATTCCATTTCTATGTTAATAGGCATCGTCCTAATGTGGAAAATAAGATGACTTTCCATCAATATCCGCTCCATAGATATCACTCACTACTGGTCTGTCACCTCTCACCACTGTTCAGCTGTCGTGTTGTCACGTCGTGACGTCATTTAAAAGTCGTTTCCAGAGATCGGAAACAACCCTCTGCAGCAATAATTTAGTGGTGTTCCATAACCCTTTTACTATTTCATATCCCCCTCCTTTCCTCTCTTTCCTTCAAAATATGAAAATTAGTGTATATTTGCAGGATTATAAAACTCTTTGCCACATCTTCAACAAGAAGAAAGTAGACGCTAGGCCATTTCCAAAATAAAGTCTGAAGCCCTTGAGAAATCTTCCGGATTTCTTGTGTGCGAAACGGACTGTATGCTGCGTCAGGACCTAAATCAAAGGGCACTTGGGAATGACACGGGCGGGGTTCGAGGGGAGGCGCGTCCTGGCCAGTCAATTGAAGCGTCTCCCAAGAGTGGAGCCTCCACGATGGTGGTAACAGTTCCCCTGTCATTCTCAGACCTGCACCGGCAATTGTCTCCATTGTACTTGTCATGAATGCGCTAACACGGGATTCCTGCAGTGCAATCACAAACAACCACGGGGGCCGGGAAAACATCCTTGCTTTTATGACAGGAGGGCATTAATTATACAGGACAGATCATGCAACAGAAATGGATAACGATTACAGTAATGACCGGTTAAAAATGATACCCACTTCCAATTTTTTGTCCATTAAATTGGTATTTTCATATTACAAAATTATTTGTTTCAACAACTCTCAAGGTTCCCTTTATCGTAAAAATTTTATAGCTTATAATAATATACAGGATGTTTCGTAAGTAACTGATCACTCGAAATATTGACTAATTTTTATGATTTTTGGCTGTGTTGTTCATCTCTGTCAGTAAGAAGCTTTCCTGTGCCGTACACTTGAATTGTTTACGCGTTTGCCCTATAGAAGACTTCACTTTTCTATGTAGAGATGAATGATATGATATGATATTATATGATATGATATGATATGGTATGATATGATATGATATGATATGATATGATATGATATGATATGATATGATATGATATGATATGATATGATATGATATGATATGATATGATATGTTATATGATATGATATGATATGATATGATATGATATGATATGATATGATATTATGTATGGTATGATATGATATATGATATGATATGATATGATATGATATGATATGATATGATATGATATGATATGATATGATATATGATATGATATGATATGATATATGATATGATATGATATGATATGATATGATATGATATGATATGATATGATATATGATATGATATATATTTGTCGTTAAGCACTTACTTCCGGTCAGATGGCACTTCACATATTTTATATATAGTGCCATCTCATCTTATTACATAGCAAATTTATGCAAGTCATAATTTACTTCCTTCTCTCTTTCACTTATATTCTCTTTAAATGTATCTTGTCACCTCTCGTTCACCAGCCTACCCATCTATATCCCCACTTCTCCACTACTGACCCCCACACTTATATCCTCCCTTCACTTCACTTCCTATTGATATCTTGATCCCCCCCCCTACTATTTTCTTGTATTTTCCCCCACTACTTCCCCCCTATACCAACTTCTTACATCATAATGTTTCTTTTTACTATTCACTTTTATTCCTTCATCACTGCTTCCTGGATCCGTTCCATTTTTCTTCACTTGCCTTGTCGTTTTTCCCTGACTCCTCAACTCACGTACTCGCCTTGGAATCGCCTCAAAATGGTGATTGCAGGAATTTTGACGCGTTTGTAAATTTCTGCTACGTGTTGATATTTCCTCCTCAGATGACGTCATAGGCTTCTCTCGATCGCTTAAAGTTGCTTCTTTCCGCATTCCATGTCTGTCTGATGACCTCTGTGTCGTGCTTGCCTTGCTGTAGAGATCAATGAAACAATCGCTATGAAATTTAAAACTTAGGGTTAGTGTCAAGAAATCACAAATTACGATAAACTTTAATGAACTTACAGTATACTTACACTAATTATGGCTCACAGTTTTCAACATGTCTGCTGTCCCAAAGAATGCACAAATGGAAGTGACGAAGCATTTCCTCATGTATTGTCGAGAGCATTTCAGGAGTAACCATCTGGTCTGCAAAATCCTTTCCGTCAATTCTTGGATGGTGCTAGATTTACCTGCGAACACACGATCATTAACAAACTCCATAAAAATCTAAGGGAGTTAAGTCTGGAGATCGTGGTGGCCAAGCAATTGGACCTGCGCGACCGATCCACCTATTAGGAAACATTTCGTCAAGCAAGGTTCGAACATCCCGTGCATGCCGCTCATTTGTTATTCCAATTAAAACACGCATTGGAATATAAATGGCGCTTTCTGGTGGACACATTGACTAGATCGACGTCTGGCGGGCAAACGCGTAACCAAATGGAGTGTACGGCACCAGAAAATGTTCGTACTAGCACAGATGTACAACACAGCCAAAAATCGTAAAAAAAATTGTAATTTTTTCTATTGATCACTTAAGTTGTTTAAATAAACATTTTCCCACTCTTTATTCAACATGAGCTACACTAAAAATCTAATTTAAAATCCTGCAATACATACGTAATCTACAAGCAAATATTATTCACAAAAACCACCAGCGGTAGAGCGTTGGGTTTACAAGCCAGGAGTCCCGGTTAAAATCCACTCCACACTGAATTTATAACCTGCGCTGGGAAGTCAATGATCGAGGCATCACGAGGTTTTTCTTTGGGCTCCCCTGTGACTTCTCAATTTATTCTCTGTCATCACCATTCATTATTATAACGTATACACTGCTTGTGATGCATTCTGGATAGTCTCAGACGAACTAAGTGGTCCGCGCTTCTCGGCACTAGCGACATCTATGAGCCATGCTGATAGAATCGGGGCGAGTAACAACTTAAGTTACGCTCTCACTTAACAGGGGTCGATTCGTTCGGCGCGTTCAGATTTGTATGTATTCTTTGTACTGTTTTAAATTTAGCATCGCCCACTTGACGTATTGTCTCTGCCCGCAGGAACGGATTCAGTTCACAATTCTGGACAGAGGATTTCCGTACGGGCCAAGATCAAAATAAAGTCACGACAATATATCGATTGCAAGGCCTCCAATCACGGTAATATTGAACCTTAATATTAATTTAGCAGCAGATGCTGCTATTGATTTATTAATTCCAACAAAATCGCGACAGAGGTATGAAGAGGAATATGAAAAGTTTGGACGGTGGTGTAAGAAAAAAAAAGTACAGAATGATTCTAAAAAGATTATGCTGCATATTTTTCAATGAAAAGTGAAAAAGAGATATCAAGTTCCCTATGGACTCATTATTCTATGCTGCGGTGTGCGATCTCATTGAAGAAAAACGTGGACATCAGTAAGAGACACAATTTATTTATTATTAGCTTTTTCAAAGCGAAAAATGAATTGAAAATATTACCATTAATGTGTATAACAAATAAAATATTTACTTTACGAGACTCAGTGCGGTAGGGTTGGTCATTATACTGTAATATCGTTTCAATGTTGTTATGTTTCATTTTATGGTTCGTTGTCTTGGAATAAATGGCATGTTGCTTATTTAGTCTTTACTAAGAGATAATGATATTTTTAGTTACTAAAAAGAAAGATAAAAGAACTCCAATGTTTTAACGTCATATTAAAATTGATGTAACTTTTGTATCAATTCTGATATAAATTGTATAGTGTTTTATTTTGCCTTCTCAAACGGACCAGAGTGTATAACACTGTCATAAATATTATTTATTTATTTATTTATTTACTTATTTATTTACTTTTGCTTATTTGCTTATTTGCTTGTTTGTTTGTTTATGTATTTATTTGTTTATGTATTTACTTATTTATTTATGTATTTATTTATTTATATATTTATTTACTTTTGCTTATTTGCTTGTTTGCTTATGTATTTATTTATTTATTTATTTATTTATTTATTTATTTATTTATTTATGTATTTATTTATGTATTTATCTATTTATATATTTACTTATTTATTTATGTATTTATTTATTTATATATTTATTTATTTCTATATTTATTTATTTTTATATTTATTTATTTACTTACTTACCCACTTACTTATTTACTTATTTATTTATTTATGTATTTATTTATATATTTATTTACTTTTGCTTATTTGCTTATTTGTTTGTTTGTTTATGTATTTATGTATTTATTTATGTATTTATTTATGTATTTACTTATTTATGTATTTACTTATTTATTTATGTATTTATTTATGTATTTATTTATTTACATATTTATTTATTTCTATATTTATTTATTTGTATATTTGTTTATTTTTATATTTATGTACTTACTTACTTACCCACTTATTTATTTATTTATGTATTTATTTATTTGTTTATTTATTTATTTATTTATGTATTTATTTATTTATTTACTTACTTATTTATTTATTTGTTTATTTATTTATGTATTCATTTATTTGTTATTTATTTGTTTATTTGTTTCTTTATTTAATTATTTGTTTATTTATTTATTTATTTATTTATTTATTTATTTATTTATTTATTTATTTATTAACTCTGCTGGAGTTAAGTCCATAGATATTACGAACCTTATCAAATTTGAGTAGCTACTAATAGTACCATAATGCTTTCAAAATGTCACACAGACAAATGACGGAGAACCAGCGTCCGTCGAGGTGATATATTGAAAATGCCGGATGTGGTAGAATCGAGGTCGGGTCTCGAATATTGTGAGTGATTTACGTAGCGAAGAAGTGACGTGGTAGAACACTTTAGCTTTTTCGAATGGAGTTATTGCGTCCGCACAAAATGACAGCGGGTCACGTGGGTCTGCCCCTGTCGTATCCAGTCCATTGGGTTCCCAGCACTCACTGCTGCATAACCACGTTTTGCCATTAGAGACGCCTAGGCGCCAAGAACAGGATTAAGGGCCCGAGCATGTAAGGGATAATGGATTCAGGAGGAGGAAGAGAGATAAGTAGTATTCAAAATATGCAACTTCAAAAATTACCTTGCTCTGTCTTCCAGGCGCTTGCTTTGTGGATGTTGTAACATCTGCTGCTTTGTTCCTAGCTTCTCTGGCTTGCAAGTCGGATTCCATCTTCCATTCTGAACAAGAAATAAGAAATAAATGCCCTCCTTTGTCTAGACATTAAACAGGTCGTTCAACTCCTTTTGTTAAGAAAACAACATATGACGATATATAGGGTAGACCAGGATAGGCTAATTGTAAACACTTTTCACTGATTTCAAATATATTTCAACATTACACAACCCTCAGTAACGGTAAGCATGACAAATAAATATTATAGATATATTAATTTGTCCTACAGAATTTATCTGTAATATTGACACTTAATATTTAAGGAGAAAAATTCGCTCCGGCGCCGGGGATCGAACCCGGGTCCTTGGTTCTACGTACCAAGCGCTCTGACCACTGAGCTACGCCGAATTCAATCCACTGCACCGGATAGAACTCTCTTCCTTCGATGTTTCCGTTTGTGGACTGACTCCAAGTTAGGCATATATATGTTGACGTGTATCCAATGTCAACTGCCATTATACTTGGAGCGTACTCAGCTGAGTGACTTGTTGGCCGGGAATCCGCAGTTATTATGCACTGCTAGCTGAGAGAATATTATAGATATATTAATTTGTCCTACAGAATTTATCCGTAATATTGACACTTAATATTTTAGGAGAAAAGAAACATTGTGTTACTTTTAGATCTTTCTTTTCCCTGAAAATTGGTTTAAAATAATAAGGCTGACTTTTTTTCATCTTTTAATTGCTAGTTTACAATTACCCCACCTGTTTATATTTACCCCTTTGAGAGGGGGTAATTGTAAACACCAATTTTCGCACGGGCTATCAGACACTGAACATTTTTTGTTCTGTTTCAGTAGAAAGAACTGTACTTCTTCCAACTCCAATTTTGGTCACTGGTACATATCGTCCCTTTAACCTATGATATATGACGATATAGAAACTCAGTACCTCTGCTGAGCTTCACGATAGCTGAAGTTACTATTTTTCACATCTGTGGCAGCCCTCTCTAAATCCTCTACAGTGTAGTTGGGTGGAGTCTCTTTGATTACTAAAAAGTAGGAAATGTAACCATAGTAAAACATGTTTACAATTACCCCCAAGCAATTAAAATTATGGGGAAAATGTAAAGACGTCATAATTTAATGAACTGAGGTTATGGGAGATATCAAAACCATTGTAATAAATGTTAACTACTATACATTACTCATAAAAACAACATATTCTTAAAAAAATAGCACTGTACGTTTACTTACAATGCCAAAAATGAAGGTGAAGCAAAATTCTTTCTCAACTTTTTTGTAGACTCTTACAAAACATTCGTTCACAACTAAGCAGTTACTCCTATTTGGCGCCAAACTGCTTTGTAGGTTAGCCAACATGTTAACTTAAATATTCCCCGAATTAAAATTTTTATATTGACAGTTTTGTATTTCTCACAGCATTTGTTTAAAATTACCCCCTGTCTACAATTACCCTCGTCTACCCTATAGTACTCTTTCGCAAGTAATCTAATGTAAAATCAATTTTGAAGGGAAGCAGAATTCTCGTCATCGGAACTCCCGTATTGTACCACCTAGTCACTGCAGTTTTGTCACCCGGATGTTTTGGTCACTTCGACTTTTTGGTCACCAGTACACATTTTCTTAAAAAGTAATAATTTATTTTGACAAATAAAATATCTATAGGTACATTGTATAAAATGTTATGTGATTAATGTTTCAAAATTGCCACACTGCAGAAAATGTTACATGATTTTATGTTTCAAAAGTGCCACTTAAATTGTGTCCGATGTCCGGTGGCCCTGAGGTACGTAAGAACATCACCATCTTCTTTATAATCAGTTTATCGTTCTCCGATACTTCTAATCCTTCTGTCTAAATCCTCCATTTCTCTTTTCTACCCGCTCGATATGTTCGTGAATCCTTCCAGCTTCAATTCGGAATAACCCTAGGAAATGGTATAACGACGAATGAGGCTTTCATGTGAATTTTGGAAAACAAGACATGGTCACATACCAATAAACCGCAATTTAAATTTTGACTTACTGTTATTTGCAGATGATTTAGCTTTGCTAGCCTGCTCAGGGATCGATTTACAAATGTCCATATAGAGTTTGAAATTCATAACAGACAAATACTCTATGCAAATTTCTACCGTCAAAACTAAAATTATGGCTTTTTGTGGCAAAGAGCCCGTTCCTAGCAAGATTTATATTAATGGAAGTATTTTGGAAAGAGTTCAAGAATTTAAATATCTGGACTGGAAATTATTTTTCTTAGCAGATTTAGACATTCATGACAAAATTTTACAATAGTCTATAATAAATCGATATGGGAAATCCGTGTTATTATTCGGTTCAGAAGTTTTTGTCATCTAGTCTGCTGTCAAAAAATCTGAAAGTTAGAATTTATAAAATAGTTACATTACCGGTTGTTCTGTATAGTTGTGAAACTGGGACGCTCACTTTGAGAAAGGAACAGAGATTAAGGGTGTTTGAAAATAAGGTTCTTAGAAAAAATATTTGGGGTAAGAGGGATGAAGTTACAGGAGAATGGAGAAAGTTACACAACGCAGAACTGCACGTATTGTATTCACCTGACATAATTAGGAACATTAAGTCCAGACGCTTGAGATGGACAGGGCATGTAGCACGTATGGACGAATCCAGAAATGCATATAGAGTGTTAGTTGGGAGGCCGGAGCGAAAAAGACCTTAGGGAATGCCGAGACGTAGATGGGAGGATAATATTAAAATGGATTTGAGGGAGGTCAGATATGATGATAGAGAGTGGATTAATCTTCCACAGGATAAGGACCGATGACGGGCTTATGTGAGGGCGGCAATGAATCTTCGGGTTCCTTAGAAGCCATTTTGTAAGTAAGTAAGTAAATATAATAAATCAATGGGCATCATAAATAGAATCAGGAAACCATCTCTAGTTCAGCGACATACCCGCACTCGCATGTGTATAAAATATTAGCACGACCAGTCCTGCGCTATGGATGTGAAGCATGGACTCTAAGGAATGACGCAAGTACTGTAGAATCACTGCTAGTGGAATGAGATTCATGTGCCGAACAGCTGGCTATAGGCCCTACTAAGTGGGACCATAATATAAATAAAGTTATCTTAAAGGAACATGAAATGAACTCTTTACTAGCAGACATGTCACTATCAAGATAACTGGCGTCAATACGTTGGGCATATGTCTAGGACTAGAATCCCTCGTGCAATTCTGCATTACCAACCTATAGGTAGATCAACTGGACGTCCAATGAAGAGATGGGCTGAAAACTTCTGTAGACCGCAACAGTCCTTCTAGTACTATGACATGTATGGCTGATGATGATGATGATGATGATTATGATGATTATGATGATGATGATGATGATGATGTTGATGATTACTTACTGGCTTTTAAGGAACACGGAGGTTCATTGCCGCCCTCTCATAAGCCCGCCATTAGTACCTATCCCGTGCAAGATTAATCCAGTCTCTATCATCATATTCCACCTTCCTCAAATCCATTTTAATATTATTCTCCCATCTACGTCTCGGTCTCCCCGAAGGTCTTTTTTCCTCCGGCCTCCCAACTAACACTCTATATGCATTTCTGGATTCGCCCATACGTGCTACATGCCCTGCCCATCTCAAAAGTCTGGATTTAATGTTCCTAATTATGTCAGGTGAAGAATACAATGCGTGCAGTTCTGTGTTGTGTAACTTTCTCCATTCTCCTGTAACTTCATCCCTCTTAGCCCCAAATATTTTCCTAAGCACCTTATTCTCAAACATCCTTAACCTATGTTCCTCTCTCAAAGTGAGAGTCCAAGTTTCACAACCATAAAGAACAACCGGTAATATAACTGTTTTATAAATTCTAATTTTCAGATTTTTTGACAGCAGACTGGATGATAAAAGCTTCTCCACCGAATAATAACAGGCATTTCCCATATTTATTCTGTGTTTAATTTCCTCTCGAGTGTCATTTATATTTATTACTGTTGCTCCCAGGTATTTGAATTCTTCCACCTCTTCAGAGAATAAATTTCCAATTTTTATATTTCCATTTCGTACAATATTCGGGTCAAGAGACATAACCATATACTTTGTCTTTTCGGGATTTACTTCCAAACCTATCTCTTTACTTGCTTCAAGTATAATTCCCGTATTTTCCCTAATTGTTTGTGGATTTTGATGATGATTATGATTGTGATTAAATGCGTAGCTTATAAGTTCTACTGGATTTCGATGATGATTATGATTGTGATTAAATGCGTAGCTTATAAGTTCTACTTTTTTATCACTTTACGTTCAGAACTTGTAAGAATGTACAAATGAAGTTTTACTGCATTATTATTATTATTATTATTATTATTATTATTATTATTATTATTATTATTATTAT